>NW_017306447.1:1494949-1650093 GCF_000935625.1 Nanorana parkeri | reverse complement strand
TCACACAATGAGGACAGACACAGACAAAAGCAGATTTCATACATTGTATTTGCTTTTAAATGTATCTGCAATGATGGCAAGGGTAACGGGGACAGGAAGTAATAGGAAAAGGACAAGTAGGAACCACTTTTTTTTTTGAGCAGATTGGGGAAGGGCTTTATTTCTTTTAGTGTTATCCTGTCTCAGTGACAACCATTCCTCTTGGGGTTTTTTTCCTGAAGTTACAGAAATAGAAATTGATCAGATAACGGGATACCTCCTCAATGGGGACACGTAAGGAAAGATTCTAAGTCTTGCCCACTTTAAAAGCTTAGGCTAGAGTCTTTAATAATAATTGTGCTTATCCCTTTTAATTAATAAAATATATTTACTGGAGCAGCTGTATAATGTTATTCACTAGAACTTAATAACAGTATGTGTTCGTCTGGGTGAAACATTGGCAGACAGAATCTCATATATTCCGTAATGGACACAGTGTTAAAATTTATTTAAGATGTGCTTCTGTCGCCATCAGTCTTGGTGGGAGAGGAGCTATCCCCAAGAGTAAGCAAATGCAAACTTTATTAAGACAAACCTTCTCATTCCTTTCCATGGGACTATCCACGCTCTGGTGAGAAATTAAACATATTTGTTGTGTCTTGTCTGTTTCCTGTATAAATGTTGCTGCCAGGCTTATATGTGGCACAAAGCTTATTACAAATAAACTCCCTGCAATGAGCTTAATGTGACTCAAATACTGCAAAATGAAAACCGTTCCTCTGTATCTCTATAGACTGAATCCTGGAAAACACGTAACTCCTTTTTCCCCAGTATGCCTCCTGTGACCTTATTCAACTCCATATTGTGGTCCCTGGGCTGTCAGTTAACTAACTTGAACACAGGGGAGTACGCAGAAGCCAATCAACATGACTAATGTTGCTCAACTAAGGTAGCTCAGAGGTCCCCTTTAACCAATTCCTCCCTTACCCTCAAAACCCCATCCCCATCTTAACCAATGAATACACCACACAAAAGATGGAGTTTAAATGGCCACAGCAGCCTTTTATTACAAACCATTATAAATAACATTTTATAAATAACATACAACAACCAATAACCATACTGTATAAAATTGTTTGTTTTCAAGGTCATTGAAGGCCCTATAACTCTATAAACAGACCAGTATCTGCAGGCACATTTCTTGTACCTGAATGCCCCCAGCCGCCATACACCACCTCCGGGACGTAATTAAATTGCCCGCAGACCCACATTGGTCCCTATTACCTGGTCATAACCGTCTGACCTTGCCACCACAGATGGACACCCACCCCACAGATGGGTCCCCCCGTCAAGTTATCCAACCACAGACAACTGCCTTCAAATATCCAAACCTCCAAGCCACAGCTGTGAGAAAACCATCCAACGACAACATAACCTCATATCAGGGCGAGCAGGTGGGAAGTTTGTCTTCTTCTGTTGGACTCCAACTGAACTCCTGAGACTCCTCCTTCCTGACTACCCTCCGAAGCACCTCCTGGAAGACCACCATCATCCAATCCCGTAAGTGACCCTCCTCTAACCAAATTATTTTCCTTAACCCTTTCCCACCTTAGTTCCCCTTCCCGCCCTTGTCATGTAGGCCTTTTGCCTATTCCTCTGCAATCCATAGCTCCAGGCCGATCTGCAAAGGCAGTAACTGGTTCACTGCCTTCATGTGATCAAATTGAGTAGATATTTCTGTAATTCCCAATTAAAGTGGCTTCAAGCAGAGCTTTACCCCCTTTCACTAAAAGTCACCTAAGCATGCAGCTCTGCATGCTGATATGCAATCACCCTACATTCACTAGTTAAACAAACATATTTTTCTTTTACTTACAATTGTTGTTTTTTCCACTTCCGGGTCCACTTGGGCATTAGTGATGTAATTTTTGCCCAAGAGTCCTGGGAAGGTTACATCAGCAGAGCATTGCTGGAAAATCTAATTTGTAATCTCACAAGATCTCAGGGAAAGGCATTTTCCTCCCCTGCGATGATGTGCATGGTCACATGTCCTAGTCACATGTACCAGAGTTCCAGGAAGTATAGGGGGATATATTAATCCTCCCTTAGTATAAATGGCCACTGTAAGAAGAATGGGGGGGAAAAGAAAAATAAGATATGCAAAGAATAAAAAGCCTGCAATTTTCTAGAAGTATGTGTTTGTAGAGTGTCATTACTAAACATTTCGAAAGGTGTGTTTGTTGTCATTTTCAAGATATGTGTACAATTCTTCTTTAAAGTGTATCTAAACCCAAAAACAAAAATGTAATATATTGCAGCTTACCAATTCTTAGATGTGGTGGCTGCATTTGTTTGATCATATTAGGCTTATTTCCTTTGTTTTCACCTAACAATTGGGCCAGTAAGTCTTGGTAATTCTTCAACTCCCTTTAACAGACCAAGCGGTCCAGCAAAAGTAGCAGATAGAGGGTTGACACAAACCATTTAACATTAACAGGGAGCCTACAATGGCCAGCTTTGATTAATTTATGTAAAATCTTTATCCCAAAAGAAAAAAACTGTTGCTGTAACTGCTTAAAGTGTTTGCTGGAGTTCAGATTTAATTTGTTAGTTAAATTCATGGAAATCTGCTAGTGCATCTAACACCACCCTCCCCACAGGGTGCTGCGGTCCAAGGGTGACTCCATTGCTCTACCACAAAGTGGAGCACCCCTAAGGCAGGAAGTGTGTTACTGGCTGGATCACCAGGGGAAAATAAAGGGAAAAAACTAAAAAAGAACTAATGCAGCCACCACATTTAGGGTTTGGTAAGCTGCAATATTATACATTTTTGAATTTGGGTTAAGATATGCTTTAAAGCAGTGGTTCTTAACCTGTGGTCCTTGGTCAGTAATCTGTGACCCAAGTCACGCTGCAATGGAACGCACGGCATTGTGGAACTGTGTGTCCTTATGTGGGCGATTGAACTCTGGGCGGGAGGTGTGTTTGGGATACCAGTTAAATGAATGGCAACGCAATGCACCTCCCACACCAGAATTGCTTGTACAACTCCCTTGCATGCCCTGTAGAGGTGCATGCCCTGTAGAGGTGATGTCATTCTGGTCCAGGCACCTTTACAGAACACGCGAGGGAGTTGTAAGCAATGCACGTATGGATGGAGCTCCCTCGCGGCCATAGCTTTAGCCCCTCCCACCTCAAGCTGACACTCGGCACCAGGCAGCATATTCTGAATGGCTGCTCAGCGCAAGAACTGACAGCACCAGGGGGAGACTGAGGAACCTCTCACCTAGAAAAGTCGAAGGTGCGCGGCGACCCACTTAACACAGGGTCGCGACCCACTTTTGGGTCACCACCCACCAGTTGAGAACCAAGGCTTTAAAGAGTATGTAAACCCTAACAATGAACTCGTATTTGGTCCATTTAGTCTGTTAAATATCCCATTGAAGGGTCTTGTTATATCTGTTTGATGAATGCAAAAAAAAATACTTGTTGACCTTGATCAAAATCTTGTAAGCTGATAACTTTATTTGCTCTCTGTCTCTTTTTGTCTCTTTGTCTCATCTTATCTTACCTGTCACGAAAGGACTACAGAACCCTTCCCCTTGCTATCATGGAGAAGAGGTGATTGGGTTGTTTTTGTAGAACTGTCTGAATTCTGTTGTCCTGATACAGTATAGTGAGTGATCGTTGTTATCTAAGGTCCATCAACGTAGGCCATTTTATCATTTATGGTATAAAAAAGTATTGGATGTAAAATGCTAACACTGACTGAAGCAAGTTGACGTCCATGGGTAAATCCATCATTAATTTCCAGGGGAATTTGTTATTCAAATTGATGAGCTGTGTTATGATGCAAATATTTGCTCCAATTTAAAATAAATGTCATCACTGACAACCTAATGTTAAAGAGACCCTGTCACCAGACCATTTATTTCAACAAAAATCTTCCAAAAGAATATATTATTATTATTACTATATAGGATTTATATAGCGCCAACAGTTTGCTCAGCACTTTACAATATAAGGAAGACATTACAATCACAATACAATTCAAGACAAGATGGTAAGGAGGGCCCTGCCCGTGAGGGCTTACAATCTAAAAGGGAGGGGCAAGTGATACATGAGGAGGTAGCTCTGTGGGGATGAATTCTTTAAGAAAGTGATAGTTCAGTGGTTAGTTAGAGGTGGGATAGGCTTCCCTGAAGAGATGAGTCTTAAGGGATAAGCTGGCTCCATTTTCCCTTACGGCACTGCTGGTGAGAGGAAATCTTCCTCTAACCAGAAGTTCCGGTATTGGAGCATTTGGGCGAGTACTCGCCCAAGTACTCGGTATCGGCACATATACCAATACTAGTAGCTGGAAACTGGTAGTTTCTTTTCGTTAGAGACCTGCCAGTGTCTCTTTAAAGTGGAACTAGACCCACCAATTTAATGTCTCCCAAAACAATTACTTTTAAACGGCATAAACTGTTCATTTTTATCTAGGAGCAAAAATAAAAAAGTTATATTCACCAGAGTTGCTTCTCCGGTTCCATGCTTCTCCGGTCACTGAAGCCTCTCTGCTCCTATGCTGCAGCACTCAAATGTTCCTTGGAATCCTGTGTATAGAGTGTGATGATTTGTGGGACCTTAGACCGCTGCAGCGTAGGGGGAGATAGGTTGGAAGGACTGGTCTAACAACAAGCTGGCTCTGCAATTCGGGTGAGTGTAACTTTTTTTCTTAGCACCTAGCCAAAAATGAGCAGTTAACCCTTGCAGTTCTGAGTTGTTTTTTTAGGGCATGCAACTGTCAAGGTTTCCAGTGCGCTTATTTCAGCTCTCACCAAACTTTCAAGCCTTCAAATGGCTGGTGTCATAGCTGATCCCATGTGCAGCACCATGGCAACTGCAATCCAAATAGAGGCCAAGATGGCACCTTCCTTGGCTGGTTGTTGTAGTACCGCTTTAAAGTTGTTTTGTAGTTATGCCTTGCTACACAAACCTGAACTCCTATCCAGCACCACTGGCAAGCATTGACACTCAGTGTCTCCTCAGCATTTCTACAGCCTAAAAAGACAGACCTAGAGAAGCACAGGGGCTACATGACTGTGGGGAGGAATAGCCTGGGAAAGGGAATGGATCAGGAGAAGTAGCAGGCCTTACCTGATTGGAGGTTGTGCGTCAGGTGGCAGGATGAGCCACAGGGATAGGATCTGCTGAGACTCCTGGGAGTTCTTTATGGAAGGTTGATGAGGGAAGAAGGCCCTTCCTCCCATTTTGCTCCCATTTTGGTGTCAGTTGCTGACAAGGGCTCATTTCCTTGGGAAGTCAGGATACTCAATTCTGGAGCTGTTCTCAAGCCGGTGGGGGTGCAGTTGGGGACATGGGTATTTTTTTATACAACACTGACAATTTACACAACACTTTTGCATACTGCACATCAGTCCCTGCCCTCGAGGAGCTTACAATCTAAGGTCCCTATTGAACACACATACACAGCCAACTTAAGCTGGCCATACACCTATAGATTATTTGCAGACTTTCTATGGTCCATTGAAAAAAGTGCAACAGATTCCTCCATCTACGCTAAACTGTGTGGATGGAGGAATCTCCCACTGGGCTAAGCTTCAGTATCTTGCTAGCCGGCCTCGCTGCCGGTCAAAATACCTGAACAATCTGATTGGATGCAGGCATTGTTCAGGTATTTTGAGAGCCAGCGGTAATTGTAATAGCTTTTTTATGTGTTTTTTGTTTGTGGCACTTTAAAGAAATACTGTCCTGCTTAGCAGATGTATGAAATAACCCTGATGGATGGACTCTAGACAGAAGAGTCATTAAAGGCTCTGTTCCCTTTTTCAATTACTTATTTTAACTTCCTACAGCAGGGCTGTTACTACTTGACCTACAAATTACTGACAGTAACTTCCTCTACTCCCAATACACGAAGAACACTTAAAGGACCAGTGCTCATCAGCTATGAATTGCTTCCTAGAGATTATTTTTATAACAGTAAAAAAGAATGATGTGAATGTTTCAGCTTTCAACTTCAAATGTTGTAGTTAATTGTGATAACATGTTAGATCAATAAAAGCAGAGCTCACATTTTTAAGGGTTTAAAAAGAAAGATATGTTACATTATCTGTCAACTTTTATTGTTGTCTGCGTGACTTTGTTGGGGAGATTTACTTGAAAAAGAGAAGTGGATTGGTTACTATGGGCAACTGCCCCAGATTCTTTCTGCTCCAGTTTCGATAATTCCCCCCTCTGTATTCTTTTCACGGAATACAAGGCGTTCTGTGAAAGGAGGAAGGGAAATCCGGTCACTCACCCCTCCCTTGTCCATTCATATAACTCCTTGCATTCTGTAAAAATAATATAAGACTTTTATGAATAGGCAAAGGGGAGAGGAAATGGAGGGAGAACATCAGGAGTCCTTTATAGTTACTGCCGCTGCTCTTAATCTACACAGAGCACAAGGAAAATGCTGTGAGAAGTATCTTCACTAAAAGGAGGATTTTTAATGTACCCAGGAGCCACTCAGACATGGGATACACTTCATTAAAGATAATTATGTGACTGGTGCTGTATGCCTAACTAAATGTTTTACTAAACTTCAAGCAGAACTCTGGGAAAATAAAATCTTAACCCTTGCAGTAGGGCTTTCCCCACACTGCAAGGGTTAAGTGCTCATTTTGTCTATGAGCTAAAAATAGGAGCTAAAATAACAAAGTTATACTCACACGAACCACAATCCCAGCTGGCTGTTAGACCATTCCCTGCAGCCTGTCTCCTTCTCCTCTCCAGCGATCGTATGCCTCTTGGCATCCCCACATTCTATACACTGTATTAGATGTGATGACTCACGGGTCATTAGAGCGTTGGAGTGGAAGAGGAAACAGGCTGAAGGGACCAGTCTAACAGCCAGTTACGCTTTGGGTTAATTTGAGTGTTATTTTAGTTCCCTAGACAAAAGGAGCATGCAACCCTTGCCTGAAGTTTTGCTTTCAGCTTTAAGATTACAACAGGAATGTGGCTTGTCAAAGAGAATTCAGTCAGCAGCCTGTACAAATCTGAACAAATTAAGGGTGGGGTTTAAAAACGTATTTAATTGCCAAAAGGAATGCAAATGTGTGTTCATATTTTGAGATATTGACAATGAATTTAAAGGAACGTCATTCAAAACACACACAATATACTGTGTATATACTTAGTTTGGATAGAGTGGCGAGGGATTAAAATTGCTGTCTGTGAACCTGCTTGAGAGATTCACTCAGTCTGTTTGTCCGGGTGACCACTGTCACCAGGACTGAAAGTGAAGGAAATTCAAACATATAGGAATAGAAAATCTTCCAATGAGGCAATTTTACTTAATTTACAGGAATTTGCTCTAAATTTATTTTACTTCTGTAGGACAAGAAGTAAAGGGGAACCTCTACAATAGGACACAGGTGGCAAAAAACTGTCTGCCTGCCGAAAACTAAAGGAGGGGGTGGAGAAAAGACCAGTCACCCTGCACAAGACGGGAGATCAGCAGTGACTGGTCTTTAGTATGGAAAACTGCACAGAGCAAAGTGTTGGAGTTGTTTTATGCTGGGTGACTGTACAGACCTGGAAGAAATACACAAATGAAACCAAGAATGTCCATGGCTCTTGTATTTACACATTATTTACCCCTTCCCAACCGATGACGGGATTATTCTGTCATGATCATTCAATTTGTTAACAACCGGTGACGGGATAATCCCATAATTCGGTACAATGAGCGCTGGTCCGTGAAGGGATCAGCGCATATTGAATTACTGCTGTTGGTCAGTTCCTCAGAGTTTGAGGCAGACCCTCAACAGCAGATTTGGTTTTCACAGTCCTGTGATCACAGTGAGAGCTAATCACTGTGATCGCAGAGCCGTGACAGTCAGAGACGGCAGCAGCTCACTGTGTTTTGTAAACAGCTTGCCGACTGTGTGTTACAAACGTGATACAAAGTATCTGAGGAGAATACTGTATTCTACCCAGAGATACTAAGTATCAAAGTCCCTGAAAATAAAAAAAATAACCTCTTAGTGCCCCCTAGTTTAAAAATAATGTAAAATAAAAAAAGTTAACATTTTAAAAAAGGGAACAAAGTTTTAAAAAGTCAAAAAAGTTTTTAAAAATTACATTAAATAAAAAAATTATAAGAAAATATAGTGCCGAGGAGGCTATTAAAGATAGACAAGCATACCACATTCTAAAAATTTTACATTTTAAAAAGTGTATTTCGCTCATATAACTCCAAAAATAATCTGAAATCCCAGACATATGATATACCCTAAAAATCAGGACAAATAAAATAATTTATTATGAAATACTTTCTGTTAGCTACACTAATTATGTACACATTATTAGTGCCCAAACTGTGGAAAAAAAATTCATTTTGTTTATAAAAAAATAAGAATTTTATGTGCATATGTCACATCAAATTAAAGCCCATTTTGTCCCTTAAAAAACGGTATATAATATGTGTAGGTGCAATGAATGAGGAAGATGGAAATTATGGTTAAACAAACACACAGCACAAATGGCAAAATTGCTCCGTTCCCTAGAAGCGACATTTTTTTCTGTCACTAAGGGGTCCATTTATCCTGACGTTTTAACCATTCCCTACTCAAATATGAAAAAAAAAACTGGCTTCCAATATACTGTGTTGTGGGTGCATCACAACCTCCATTTAAAATATAAGTGAAGGAAACTTTCCCGAGTTAGATGTCAAGCTGTTTCTCTTATGACAAACAATGTCACCATTGTGGATTTTTCTTTTCTTTTAGGTTTACTGACCATGTCATGTACACTTCCAGGCAACAAGTGAGCTAATGCTTGCAAAGAAACAATGAATCTCTGTTTAAGTCAGAAAGTGCTCTTAATTCACATTTCAGAGAGCTCCTCACATGTGAGCTGGGTGGTCTGGGTCTTGAGTTGTTAATACTTACTAGTTTCTAATACTTAGCTTTTCTGACGTGATATCTGTACATAACACCAAAAAGATGAACAACTGAGGAGTAAAGAGGGACAAGGAATTTGGTTCCAAATGAGGGACAGTTCCTCCAAATATCCCTCCAAATCATGGACAGTTGGGAGGTATGAAGAAGACTTTAAAACAGGGCTAGGCAAACTCTGGCCCTCCAGCTGTGGTGCAACTACAGGTTTGCAAAACTCTGAAAGCTACAGGTTTGACTCCCAGAGGCAGATGCATGACGGGATTTGTAGTTTGCCCACACCTGGAGGGCCGGAGTTTGCCTAGCCCCTGCTCTATAAGATAGGCATATGAAACAAATTCCTCCAAATGTAGATAAGCAGTCTTGCAAAAATGTAAGCGTCACATCATACATTTATTTTAGGTGATTAGTAAAAAGGCGCAATAATAATAATTATTATTATTATACAGGATTTATGTAGCGCCAACAGTTTGCTCAGTGCTTTACTATAAGGAAGACATTACAATCACAATACAATTCAAGACAAGATGGTAAGAAGGGCCCTGCCCTTGAGGGCTTACAATCTAAAAGTATAATAAATAGTATAATAATAATAATAATAATATAAAAAATAATAATAATAAAAAAAATCAAAATGAGCTCTGTAGTTTCCCATAAAATATAACCTTAAACAAAAGAAAAGCTCATTCATTTCATGACAGCGTAATGCCTCTGGTAGAGTTAAAAAGAGAGGGAGCACACTAGGACCCTGGAGTGTCCCGGGCTGACTTTTAAAAGCTTTCCTTTTGGATTGGAGGAACTGGGAGGGACCAGCATCCCGAGCTCTCCTTAAACCTGCCAGAGCTGGTCATATCCAAACAGATGCTACAAACTACTAATTTACTTGGACACCTCTCTCTCTTGTCTAGAGAGAGTCTCTCCCTCTTTCTTTTTCTTCCCTGTCTGAGCGTCCAGATAAGTTCAGGGAAAAATTCCAAAGTTCTGCCTGGCTTGCTTACAAATGCTCCACAGGGCTGGCAGATGTAACTAAGTCTTAAAAGGTTTTCTAACTGCTGTTAAAGCCCGAGGATACGTAGCTGGGATGGACTGGTGGATTTTAGATTAAAGTCTTCTGAATTAAAATAAAAAGCACTGACATTCCAAAAGAGATCGAATGGATTCCTCAGCATCTTTACAAGATTACTGACTTCTGCCTTGTTTCATTTCGGAAAGTCAGGACGACAAAGTTTGTTTTCAGTGAAGTTTTTCTAACTTTCGAGGAAAAGCAGAGATTAAGCTAAAGGCTGGAGTTCATCTTTTTCTCTTGGCTGGGTTGGAGCCTCTGAAGGGACAGACTGTGTGACTTTGAGATCTGAGAAGTCCCTATAGGCACATGTTGCTGGAAGGGTTCCAACAAGGGTTGAGGAGAGATGACCACCCCCTGACTTCTGCATGTTGCTGCTAAGACTTTATTCTGCGAAATCCAAACTGGATGGAGAGTTGGGGTTTTCTTTTCAGGGAAATTGATGTTCTGATGCCAGGACACTAGCCGGCTGACGAGAGCTTTGCCAACCTGTGTGACAGCCCGGTGGCTAGAGTGTGGATATGGCAGTCCAAACCTTAACAGGATTTTCTCTAGTAAGCCTGCTGAGCATTGGTTATATGTCCTGGGATTGGATGAAGCCAGCAGTACTTGGAGACAGCCCCGGTGATGCTCCAGCTAAACTTCAGGCACCTCTTTCTCTCAGGCCCCCGCACATCATCTTCATCCTTACTGACGACCAGGGGTACCACGATATAGGGTACCACGGATCGGACATACAAACTCCAACTCTGGATCGCCTTGCTGCCGAGGGAGTCAAGCTAGAGAATTATTATGTACAGCCCATATGTACGCCTTCACGCAGTCAGCTTATCACTGGCAGGTAAGTAGACATTCTCTTCTATGGAAATGAGGGATGACTTTGACCTGTTCTAAGTGTTTCAAGCACACTCTATTGTCTGGTTTCTTTTTATTATTTTACTTTGTCTTTTTTAATGCACTAGTGATTTGTGAACAGGGTTGGTTTAGCGAGGACTCGAGCTGTTGTCCAGAACAAGCAATGCAGTCACTTACTGAAGTGGACACAAGCCGTGGAGTTAGGTTTTACCTTAATAGGCTGAAGAAAGACCAGCCATGGTAGCAAATTTATCAATCACTTACCTCAAAACTGTAAAAACCTGCTCCTGTGGTGCTTCGGTTCTAAGTCACATGACCTAAACAAGCATGCTAGGTCATGTGACCTGCAGCATCTCTGCATGGTGAGTACTGATGTCAGCAGTGTCTTCCTGCACTTTCACTAAAGACTCTGCTGATGTCATAGCATGGCACTGCAGCTCCAGGACATGAAACCTGAAACAGGAGTCCTGCGGGACCTGTTGTTTTACAGCTCAGGGGTAAATATAAAATCCCCCTTTTATTTTGCACATTACGGAATGAATACTAAAATTGGATTGGCTGCTATGGGCTACAAAAAGTACAAAGTTCAAATTTTGCATACATAGGACACAGGAACATCACAACATTTTAAAAATCAATACATTTTACATGTGTCATTTGTGACCATCTTAATCAAAAGCTACATTTTCACTTAACATTTAATTTCACAAAGTTTCTTCATTCAAATGGGGCTCATTGCCAGTGACGCCAATACAGGTGTATGGTCATACGCTATAAAATATGCCTGTTTTGTTGCGGCACCTGGGAGCCCCAGCTTTTGTGTATTTATTAGGATAGTATGGACAGAATACGCTGTATCCGCAGGGCTGTCCCTATGGAATTTGCCGCCCGTTACGATGTTGTACCGGTGGGCGGGGGAGGCGGCGGAGGACGTCGGGCTGCGTAGAAAACGGCTCAGTCTGGCATCCCACTCAGCTCACTAATGCTACTGTTTTCCAGGAGCTTGGCGGGATGCAAGCCACAGCGTCCCGCTCAGCTCTTGGCAACCGGTGACGTCAGTGAGCTGGACAGGACGCCAGACAGAGCGTTACAGGTTGCTAGGATCTCTGAGCAACCTGGAACGCTGTAGCTGCCCCAACTGCCTCATTATAAGGACGGCCGTGTATGTAGGTATATACGTGTAAACACAAGTACCAGCATTTACACATGCATGTGTACAGGCATAAGTTTCTGATTGCGAAACTTCTGCGTTTTGGAACCTGAATGTAAACAAATCATATGGACAAAAAAGCGCAGCAGCTGGTGCTCCAGGGTGCCACAAATAGGTATATTTTACACTGTGTGCCCACGTACCTGTATTTGTCCCCGTGTGAATGAGCCCTAAAAGCACACATGCTATGCATTTATAATATCAATGCAGCATACGTCAATGTGGTTTTATAACTATGTGGCATTTTCAAACAATGTGGTTTGCTTAAGTGTGTGCATATGAAAAGCCCCACAAGAAAGAAGTGAAAATAAACGAGACAAAGGGGCTTTGTCTCTCTTCCCGAGTATCCAATGTTCAGGCGAAGCGCACAGGTGTGACTGGGTCTTTTTTTGATGCTTAGAATGGATGAATGCTGGGGATGAATGAAGCTTTAAAAAGAAATAATTCCATGAATAATTAGTGTGCACACAGATTGTATAGTTGATGGCTTTCGAATGTTGTAGCTGGTAAGGAAATGAGTAGTTAAAAATAAATGTCCATCCCAAAAACAATACTCCTGCTATTGCCAAAGGGTCATTGTGTGCATTAGGATCTTTAGGATCTGCTGGAGCTTGCTTGTAACTTATAAAACTTTGCAAAACCAATGCTGATGCCCTGATTGTTTTGATGCAAATGTGTCCCTTATTCACATAGAAACACAATATGGTAGATCTCAGTGCCATGAACCATACGCGGTATATTTGGGTGTGGGACTTTAGGTACTAAAAACAAACATGAATTTCACATTAAGCACCCTTATCCCCCAACTAGCATCCATCCCTAAAGCTGCCCATACACCTTACGAATATCAGACGATTTTCGTATTCGATCACGTTTTCGTCCGATATTCGTAAGGTTGATGGGCAATGTACAACTGCAAATACTGTACAATCGATCGACTTTCGACTAACCAGCAGGTTAGAAAACTTCGGTCGATCGTACAATTTTCGCAAGGTTAGTGGCGTTTCCATACGTCAAAATTCGTACGATTTACACTGCACATGCGCAGACGAAAATACGTGCGATCGATTACCGCAATTCATTCAGGTGCTTCCTTCTAATTACAGCTGATTCAACCTTGCGATAATCGGGGCAGGATGGGCCCGCCGTACGAAAATCATACGACGGTTCGATCAACGGACCAAAAGTGTCGTCCGATGATAGCAAGGTGTATGGGCTGCCTAACATTTACAGGGTTATTCACAAAAGGGTGAAGAGTTTGGAGAAGGCAGGAGAAGTGAACAATCTAGGACAACATAGCTGAACTGGAAAGTGAGCTGAATTGAGAAGTTGTCCAAATCAGCTATGTTGTCCTAGATTGTTCACTTCTCCTGCCTTCTCCAAACTCTTCACCCTTTTGTGAATAGCCCTGTTACTATTAGCATAACATTTTCCCTGTCCCTCTCCATAGTACTTCTCCATTCTCTCAAGTGTCCACAGGCATTGTGTCATGCGTTAACATGCGTTGTGTTAAGGCAGCCTATTCATTTTAAATGGGATGCCATGCACAGGAACAGACATGCAGCATTTTCTGGATGCAGAGGACCACAACACACCGTACTGCCTTACCAAACATTGTGTTGCACTACAACACATTTTTGTTGAAGCTGCATTGCTGTAATGTGTTATGATTCCCTTCAAAACATAATGCGCGTTGTGGCATTGTATGTTAATGTGCGGGTTATTGCAACGCACCGCATCACAAATATTTCAGCCCTAAAGGAAAAGTTAAAGTTTATGTAAACCCTAACTATGAACGTGTCTTATTGGCCCACCTTTGGTCTGGTAAATATTTTATAGATAGATAGATTTTATGGATCCCAAACAGACCTGAGCCTCGTTATTCTAGCCTCCAAATTAAAGTACTAAAAATCTGGGATCCGTAGAGCACCTCTGATAGAGAAGTAGACCCTAAATGAAGGACTTACATGTCTAGTGAAAAGTGACTTGGCATTGGCCAGAAGCAGACTTCCTAGAGGGTCATTTGCAGGGGGACTAAAGTTACTGAATATGTAAACAAGAGATCATTTGTGTAGCCAGAAGTTCTTGCCAGCAAAGAAGCTGTCTTGGCTCCCATCCTATTTGACATTAACCCGTGTGATGAGAAAAAGCAGCATGCCAGAAATATAACGGGCAGTGTGTTTCAGATGTCTGCACAAAGTGGGCTTTTCACCTCAAGCAAACAGGTCGTTTAGGGGTTAAGCAATGTAAAAAAAAGAAAAATAGAGATTGCTGTGTTCTTGCCATTCATAAGGACCATTTTGCCTTCAGGTGTAGAGTTTCTGTAGATCTCCCGGTGGAATGAACTTCCTGCTGCTAAGAATGATAGGATGTATCTATCTGAAACTTGTCTGTGCAATGTCAAGCACAGGGGGGATGAAACAGCTCACATATACATCTAAATACAGCATGGAACAAAGGTATTTGTCCTTGCTCAATGGAGAGTAGTAGGGTAGAAAGCTGAAAGAAAGCCATTGCATCTTATGGCCAATGGGGCAATATGAGATGGGTAAGTGAAGAACATATTTAAATATCAAAGGTGACCACTTATCTTTTTACAGCACAGGTAATTGTCTGAGATTGTTTTAACTCTTAGGCCTTGTTCACACCGAAAGCTATGCGTTCCAGAGCGGTAGCTGGCGTGCAAGCGGTGCCATTGAATTCAATGCACCGCCACGCCCCCTCCTGCCCCAGAACGCAGGGAGAAGATCGCAGTGGGTTCCAGCACCACTTTCAGTTTAAACAAGCCCTTAAAGCGGAAGTGTATCTGTATCCCATCTCCTGCATGCTGCTGGTTCTTGCAAGAATCCTCCCTTCATGCCGCCTCCATAGCCACTGGATATAGCCCTGAGCGGCTATCTTCCAGTACTGTATGGGTAACAGCAATGTGAAGAGTTGCGCAGGCGCTCACCTTCCCTACATGCCCCCTCTTCAAAGAACTTGTACTACTATTCTCCCACAATGCATTGCACTCTGTGAATAGGCATTGAAGATCCTGTCATTTATCCACTCCTCCTCCATTCCCTGAAAACACACTGGGGGGAATTTATCAAAACTGGAGCTGAAGAATCTGGAGCAGGTGCTTATGGCAACCTATCAGCTTCTCTCTTTAGTTTGTTCAGTTACGGTTTGCAAATGAAAGAGAGAAGCTGATTGGTTGCCATGCACAGCTGCTCCAGATTTTGTCTGCTCTAGTTTTGATAAATTCCCCTCACTATACTTTATCATGATTTGTCCATTGGATGAGCATATTGGGTAAAATGATGATTCTGTAAATATTGCCATCTGTAAGAAATCCATATGAAACCAGACTTAAACTCCAATTCCAGTCTTCACTCTACCCCCTAGTCCTTCCCTGGATGTCTATTTGTCATAATGTTTAGCAGGAGTATAGTATTGTACCATGGTAGAAGGTCTCCTGGCCAGTCCTTTGATGTGCAGGGTCCTCTTTCTACTATCATTTTGTCCAGTAATAAGGGGGTCTCAGTTATGCAGATCTTACTGTAAAGGCCTCTCTGGTTCTGGCCATCCTGCCTATTGACCTTCGCTATTAGTCAGTGAGGCCATCAATGGCATGATATGTTCAACAGTGTGGTGAGGTAGGAGGAAGGGTAGTGGTATCCATCTCAACTCTTTGGCTTCATTAACACTATGCAATTTGGGATTCCTGCAGCAGGAACCTATGGATTCCTGCAGCAGGAATCCTGAATGTCTCTAGCTGTAGACACCGTCACCCGATCAAGTTAATGACCGAGTGACAGCGGCCCAATCTATAAGCAGCAGTCCATCACATTTCATGCGGTTTGGAATAGATCACTGTCCCTGGACGCAGGATAGCTGGACCGTGTGACAGCAGCTGCATCTGTAAGTGGCAATCCACATGTAATCATATGTGATACAATTGCATGTGGTTTGGAATAGGTCACTGTCCGTGGATGCAGGATAGCTGTACCCGTTCAAGTTAATGACCGCGTGACAGCGGCTGCATCTGTAAGTGGCAGTCCGCATGTAGTTACATGGAGTTTGGAATAGATCACTGTTTCTAGATGCACGATAGATGTCTCCAGGGACAGTGATCGATTCCAAACTGCATGTAATCCTATCACATATCACATGTGGACCGTCACTTATAGATGTGGCTGCTGTCTGCCGGTCATTATATTGAACAGGTACAGCGGACGCAGCTAAATGGGACAACTGGGATTTCTGCTGCAGGAATCCCAAATCGCTTAGTGTAAATGAAGCCTAAAATGAAAAGATGAGAGTTGCATACATTTCAGTTGCCTTTATTTCTGGATCTAATAATCCTTTGGAATGTGGTTTTCAGTGAAGGCAACCTTTGAAAGAATATTTCACCTTCTGGACCATCACAGCGCTCTTCTCCCTACAGGGTTCTGTATCCATTTGAACTTGGTGCGGATGTGTGTGGCTTCCTCCAGGCCCATAACCTTGGTACAGACTTGGGGGCTGGGGAATCAGTCTGTAGGAACCTGTGCATTGCACCCGAGATCCACTGATCGTAGTTGCAATGCTTTGCAGGCTCAAATGCAAAAAGAAGAAATGCATATTTTTTTCTTTCACTAATGTGTGTGCATTCATTAACCCCTTTCGGGCAGCGGTCCCGTTTAAACAGACTCCCTGCACCACTCTGTTTATATTTGTAAAGCCAACTGTCGAGCTGCCCCTCCTGCTGGCCCAGAACCGGCATCACGGGTGTCGGCTGGAAGCTGGGGAGGAGAGCAGCGTCCGTTCACCGATCTCCCCGTTCTATGGGACCAAGAGCGATGCAGATTACCTCACTTCTGGTCCCTGAGCTGTCATTGTTCGGCTCCTGGCCAGCAATAAGCTATTGAAGTGCGATCTGCACTTCAATAGCTCCAATAGCTTATTTAGAGTGGAAAGGTGATACTAGGGGTCTTTTGGACTCCAAATATCACCTTAAAGAGTACCTGTCACCACCTATATGCTATCACATGGGGGGTTTGTAAAAAATGAAAATAACAGTGTTTAAAAATAATATCAAATGAAATAAATGTGAAAATAATAAAAAAAAAAAAATTAAATCCCTCTCCGAGCACAGGCTCCATAACGTAAACACGCGTCAGGTGCACCTACATACGCAAAAGGCGATTGCTCTACACATGTTGGATATTGTGCGTACGCCAGAGTAAGAGCAATAATTTTAGGGCCAATATTTATGCATGTCTCAAAACTAATGACCTGTAGGGGCTTTTAAGTTGTTGTCTATGGACTTTTTTGGGGCACTGAATTTTGTTGCCGTTTCGCAGATGCACACAATTTTTAACCTGGGCATGTTGGGTATCGACTTACTCGATAGAACCTCATCTTTTATATTTTATTAAAAATGGGTATTTTTTTGTGTTTTGGGCACTAACAGGGTTATTCACAAAAGGGGGAAGAGTCCGGAGAAGGCAGGAGAAGTGACTAATCTAGGACAACATAGATGATTTGGAAAAATTCTCCAATTCAGCTCACTTTCCAGTTCAGCTATGTTGTCCTAGATTGTTCACTTCTTCTGCCTTCTCCAAACTCTTCACCCTTTTGTGAATAACTCTGTATATTTAACTTAAGTGCATTTTTCACTACATTTTTGGGTGTGATAATAAGTTGCGCTAATATCGTGCAACATAAAACTTTGCAACTGTCACCATTGTATTCTACAGTGTCTTGGCTTCCAGAAAATATATAATGTTTGGGTGTCTGAAATAATTTTCAGGCTTAATATGTTGATTATAACATGGGTGCAAAATATGGGAAAAAAAAGGCCTTGGTCATTAAGGGGTTAATATCTTTTGAAAAGGTGGACTATGTCTTTAAGCATTTCTGTAAATGCTGTGTGTGACAGATTTACTTTACAATCTACAAGAATAGTAACCTTAAAAAAATGTCTCCTTTGACTACCTTTTCACCATCACGTATTAGTCATTATAGGAATAGACAGCCACAAGTTTTCCAAAAAAATTAACTGATGATTTGCTCCCTCCATCTTCCTCCACAGGTCTCTGCTACCCAGCTGTCATGAATCATATTACCACCCCACTAGCAGACAGATATCACCCAAAACCATCTGTATCTTCTGACTACTCCATATTCATAACTATTATTCCACCACTCAGCTGAGAATAGACGGGTCCTCTACTTCATGGCCAGATCTGTTTCTAATATGTACACCTACTAACCAGTCCAAAGACAATAATGCCCTTTCCATCTGACTATCAAGTGTATACTCACCACACTTCACTATAGAATATGTCATCTCACCGACCCATTCAAATGGGGACTAACAGAAGACGGTTGTGTGTTATTGAGTACTGATTTCACATCTATGAATAGCTATGGATGAGCAGCATAAAATATAAAAATATCACAAAATACATGTTACTGTCATTCTTTCATTTACACCCATTCTGATAATTATAGTATTTTAATAATTTATTAAAACCTAGCTTATGTAGCCTAACATATCATATTTTGTCACTTAAAGCTGCACTCGGGGAGATATAAAATATGTAAATTAATGCAGCTCTATATTCATTAAAGTAGTAATAAACTGTCCAACTTTTTTCAATAATCAATCCGGATTGAACAAATATACATCGCCCAGCAAAGTATTTTTTTAAATTCTTGCTCAAACACTTACAGTCATCATGTTTCTGAACAGCTGGCTCCAACTTTCTCAGCTGGGGTTCCCTGAACTTCCTGTCCAGTACAAGATCACTAGTGGCAGAGCAGGGGCGTCCCGAGGTTGGGTGACAACGAGGCGTCACCGCGTGATCTTTTGATACCTGCCGGCAGGCCATCTTGGTGATGGACGCCGGCAGAGAGAGGAGGGGACAGTCACCCGGCGGGATAAGGTATGCCGCCGGGTCCCCTCCTCTCTCTCCTGATACTGTCGGGCGTTCGGTCCATGAACGAGCACCCAACTTTTCAGCGGGGGGTGACACCAAAATGAAAGTTAGTCATTTTGGTGTTACCCCTCCAATGGTGTCCCCCGGGTGCGAGCCGCACCCCCCACACCCCTTGTGACGCCACTGGGACAGAGCAGTCTCCAGCAGCTGTCCGTCTATTAGCTTGGAGAAAGGAGGGGGGAGTAGTGGGGAGCAGAGGAGTGGATTGCCTTGCTGTGGAGACGCACACCTCTTACTAGCACACACAAGAGTGGCTCCATAAGACCATGCAAAGGTAAGGAGCCCCCCTTAAACAGGATATCAGGCCCAGTGCTTAGGGGACCAGCTGATTCTGCAGGGAATTAAAAATTAAACATCAAGTAGCAGCATCCATTAAGTATCAATTAGACTTCAAATAGCAGAATCCATTGTAAGTGATTTAACCAGCATTTAAAATTGCTTAACACATTTTTGACTTTAATATCACTTTACTATACCAATAAATGTAGTATTACTCCTATAGTAATACTGTAAATGACTTATTTCCATACTGATTGTGAGGACGATCTCCAGATGTATCCCTTCTATGCTGCACTATCCAATTATTAAGTAGACATGTACGCCACCCCACCACCAAACGTATTTTTAAAAAGCTCCAGCAGCCAATAGATATGTTCCCTATTCTAATACCATAACCAGTGCTCAAGACTCTGCTGTCAAAAAAGTCATTTTATCACTGGTAAAGCAGATTAATTCCATGTTACAGCACAGAACACAATCAGATGTACTTTTTCATTTGTCTGTTATCACACAGATTGTCATAGTATTACACAACCATGTGCACATTTTCTCTCTTACCACCACTGTATGTTCTTTTTGTTCAGTTACATAATGGCATCTGTTTTCAAGCAATTTGTTTGTTACATGACATCACTCAGCCACAAACTAAATAAAGACGCAAAAACATAATACAATTATATTAATACATCTGGAAAAAGATCCATCGTTCTGGATTTCATGTCATGCATGTTTCCTAAGTTACGCAACGTAGGTTAACTTTCCCTAAAACAGTATAAACAAAGACTCTTCTATATCTTTTAAAGCTGAACTCAGAGCAACATCTCTTCTGCCAAAAAAAAAAACCCCTTTCCATCTCCCCCGTAGATTTTTTATTTTCTGTGTACACGGTTTGGTGCATGTGCCATGCAGTGTACACACTTGGCCCATTTACAGCATCTCTAAGATGCCGTGAATGAGCCGGGTGCCGCAGAGGATGTAATACCTGTGTGCCTTCACATTAGGGCACAACAAAATTACAAAGCGGTTTACTTCCACTTTAATATCCAGGGCATAAGACCTTTGTTGAACTTTATTGTACTCCGACACAGCACACTGCAGCCCTGCCTAGGAAGTCCTAGGTGGGGCTGCATTGTACTATGTCCAGGTTCAAAAAAGTTGAATGTGATTTGACATAATTGGTGTGTGACTTCCTGATTTCCTATTCTGGAGTCCAGCTTTGAACAAAACATTTTCTTTTCGGCTTCTAATGACTATGCTATTGAAATCTCTGTGCAGCCAAACACATGTGCCTCAATCTTGTGAAGCTGGGAGGTGGAATAATATACCAGTTAGCTGATCCCCTAAAGCAGAAACCCGGATTAATGAATAATTGCATTTGGAAATACAGGAAAATAGCTCAATACACATTTCCATGTCAAGATGAACTCTGGTGAGTTATAACAAAATGCTATTAGGGTGCCCCCCTTTTGTATATTAAGGATCTAATGCTGAATTAGTCTTGGGGGCATATCATATAGAGAATAACTTAGCTCTGTCCTGTAAGCTTCCTCCCATTCAGTTCTGGTATAGATGACTGGTTCCATGAAGCCACCCCACTTCTTCTGGTCATGCGTACACCCCTTAACCGATGTCATCATGACCAATACAGGCCCAGTGGCAACAGCTTAATTGTACTTGATGACATTGAGGGAGGGCCTGCCCATATTATGGACATAGAGTGAAAGGGAAAGAGAGGGGGACCACTGATTGCCTTGGGAAAAAAGAAAAAGGTAATTATTCCGCTGCACTCCACCCCTCTAGACTATATGAGCAGTAATTCATAAATATATGGGGGGCACCGTGATGGCATTTTTTTTTAACTGACCAAAGTTTAACTTTAAACATTCAATTGTAACTCTGTACAGCCAATCTGTTGATTTACTACCGTATTTAAGCAGTTCCTTTTCTTAGTTCAGCAGCACAGTTCCATACCTCTAGTCTTCTCACTGGACAATGAATCAGCCAGCTGAATCATCAGTCAGCTGACCTGGTAACAGAGTCACCTTGATGATTATTAGAGTTGTGAATCACAAGATTGGCTGCAGAGATACAAATTCTTTGGAACGTTAAGCAGTAAATATATATTTCAGCCCACATTGTAGTTCTTAGTAGTGGGCTACTGGTACTACTTTACAGTCAGTCTACCCAAAACCAAGGTTTTACTTTTTGGTGGATGACAGTTTCATATTTTTCTTAGTAATACTATTGCCCTTTAGTTTTTAGGTCTGAGCACCTGCCTTGGCTTTTGTGAGGGTGTTTCATTCTCTGTGCTGGTTATTGTTATTTATTTGAATGTATGTTGAATGCAGCAGAAGATGCTAGGACAAGCAAAGGTGTGGCTCATACATTGTAGACATCAGATTTAAAGAACATCGTGGCTTATTAAAAGGTATCAAAGCCATAGCATAAGAAAAAATAGAAAAGGATTTATTAACAAATACTCATTTACAATTGCATAAAAAAGTTCATCAACATATGGCAATGTGTGGTTACTCTTGGATATCTTTTGGCGGCGTTATTAGGACATTTTGGGTGGTCTTTACCATATGTTGATGAACTTTTTTATGCAATTGTAACGGAGTATTTGTTAATAAATCCTTTTCTTTTTTTTTCTTATGCTATGACTTTGGTGCCTCATTAAACCCCAACAATCTCTTGATATGTGTTTCAATAAGAGGTCTTTAAAACAGTGAGGTGCAGCTAAGGACAGAGTTTGGTTACAGTTCATTTTAAAACTGGCTACTTTTCATATGTGAACTTATGTGAGCTACATTTACAATGTTGTTTATTTAATTGTTCTGGCTTAATAAATGGGCTGTTGTAGCCAATTAAACCCAGCATCACACAGTCTTGTGTTTAATTTGGGAAAGGTTGGGCGATGGATCTAAATAAGAGATTGTGGTCAAAATGATTAATCAGCTTGTTAGAGAATGTTTCTATGCAGATAGTCTTTTTCAGTGAGTGTTACAAGTAATCGTTCACTGATTTTGGACAGCTCAGAAAGAGTTCAGGGCATGTTCGTATTAGGAGCGTCTAACACAGTTTGGATAAACTTTATGTTGGCCCACCTTTCAGTCAGCAAACATTTGCAGAAGATTACCTTCATTTTTATGTAGAAAGGAAAAACCAGCCATAAATGAACAACATTTCCCAAACCCAGTGGAAGAGTTGCCTGTAGCAAGCAAACAGGTTTAATCATTTCTTTATTACGCCTGCTTTTCCCTATGTTATATCTGTGATTTCCCAGGTGGCTTCTTTTTATGCCTCTTTTATGCTCTATGCAACCTTGTGTAGTTATGGTGTTCCATGATTCCAATTGAGAAACATTGTTTTGTATTTACTATGACAATTTTTAGCAAATTTTACTAAACTGCCACAAGGGCAAGCATTAAAACATTTGCTTTGTGCATAGGGACAATACCAACACTAAACAGGGTCATACAAAGGAATGGAGCAACATTTTTAAAAGGAGAAAATTGAATTTCATGCAAATTTTTACTAATTGAAATCTTAACCTCTTTGAAAAAACTCCAAGTCCCTGACCCTTCACAAGAATGCAGATCACGAAAGATTGTCAGTTACTGTATTCATTAGTGACAATGTATCTCAGAAAATGGATCAGAATTAAAGCCCAACAATTACTATTTGCACAATCAGAAATCTGCAGTGTGAACCTCCCTGCTTACCTGTGACAGTGAGAAACCTTCAATGTTGAGCCTAGAGGGTCATATGTGAAGTAAAGAACAACACACGTGCACATCTTCCAAGCTGTGATAACACAGAGAGCTTCCAAGGCCACACACTAAGCTAGTGCACCCAAGTCGTTGTCCGCAGACACGCCTCCCGCCCGCAGTGCGATTGCCTTCACTGGAATGCGTGCTACTGTAATGCCCTACGTTCCAGTGCATTGTGCTCACTAAAAAATAGTGAATGCACGATTTTTTTGCAATCGCACGCCACAGGAATGCAGGGCAATGCAGAACCTTGAGTTCCGCTGAGGGCGATCGCACAGCGGGCGGGTGGTGTGTTTGTGGTGCCATTGACATGAATAGCACCACCATACCTCCTCTGGCCCCAGAACGCGGGGAGCCTTTGTTTATGTGATCCACTGCGGAACTGTGCCGTGAAGGCATTGAATGGTGTGGACAGGCCCTTTAGTGGTTAAAACAAAATGCGGTGGTATGTTCAGCATTATGGTAGGGCACTTGATATGCCCTAAATATGCGCGTGAAAAATGCTTTCCTCTACCTAAATTGTGGAAAGTACCCTAACACCTGGGAGTATTTGTTTACAAGTCAATAATTTCCAGCACGAGCTGAAAATTTATAAAACATACACCAGAATGCAAAGAGATGATTTCAGAAAACACTGCTCATACATTATATATGAGCTCTGTACCAAGAATAGATAACCTGTGGGCTTCTAACTCTTACACAACGACAGCTGGAACCAGACTGCATCATAGAAGAGGAACAGAGGGTGCAAGCTTATAGCAGATATCTCTCCTGCTGAGGAACGAAGAGTATGTAAAAAATACATTATAGAAACCAAAACTTTTAAACCAACCTTTTACATTTTCAATATTTATGAAGCTACATAGATGCAAAAAAAAGAGTAACGGCAGAGACTGCAGTGTGCAGAAAAGAAGAATTATACTGTTGGTCTCCAATTTAAACTAGAGCATAGTGCAGTGCCTGGGAAAATGTACCATTATTTAGGCTCAACTCCAGCCTTACCTTAAGTCTTGCACAGTTGTACAGCTCCTCTTCTGTACTGAAATTGCTTACTCTGATTTCACTGCACACTTTAAAGTGACACTAAACTTAGGAGTTAAATCTTAAAAATGAATTCAAGTACCTTAACTATTAACAAAAATGTATCTTATTTGTGTATCACTCAGCTGTAGATCCTCAAATCATCTCTGAGTTCATGCTGACACTGTCCTTGCTTCTGGAGGGTGACTACTTTTGTTCCCCATGGTCCCTGTGTGTTTTGTAAAGTAGCCACCGCTCCAAGCCCACTCCTGTGATGAACTACACCAGTTAAAATAGTCCAGATACAACTTTAGCCCATTATGGCTAGAGGACATTCAATTAGAGTATGCAATGGGGGGAATGTATCAAAACTGGAGCAGACAGGATCTCTGGCAACCAATCAGCATCTCTCTTCAGTTTGCTCAGGTAATATTTGAAAATGAGACAGAGAGGCTGATTGGTTGCAGTGCAGATCTGCTCCAGATTTTGTCTGCTCCAGTTTTGATAAATTCCCCCCAATGTATTTCAAGGGTCCAAAACACACCCCTTCATCAGGCCTAATGAGAAAAATCATGTATGTGGACTTAAAATCCCTGCAGCTTGAAAGTTGTATTGAGTTGTAATTGGAGTACTTCAGGCTTGTCAGTAGCTGGTTTGGCAGGTAGAGTTGGCTACTTTACTTAAATGTCCCCTAACCCTAATGGGATAAAGTTGTATCTGGACTATTTTAATAGGTGTGGAGTTTCAATTTCTACATCTACTGTGTTCACTGTCAACCCAAGGATACTGTAGAAATTCTCTGGCTTGTGGAAGCTGACTACCTGTTAGACAGATCACACATATTCACAACACTTAAAGAAGAACTATGCGGTGAGTGCTTTTCACTCACCTCATAGTTCTAGCCGACCTGTGACAATGAGACTGTCACAGGTCGGCTCAGAAGATCGGGAGGTGAGCGAACACATACCGGTGTTCGCTCACCTATCGATCCTTTCACGGCTCTCTGCCGTGACAGGGGAGGGGCTGGATTCCCCCCTCCCTGCTCCGATCCGCCAGCGCTGACTGGCGGAACGGACTGGGGAGGGGGCGGGTACAGCTGGCTCTGCTTCTAGATAGGCAGAGCAGGCTGTCAGTCATGCAGCTGGGCGGATCCCGGCACAATTGTCGGGATCCGCTTCAGCTGCGGCGTCTCAGTATACCGCGAGCAGCAGCTCGTGGTATACTGTGGCGTCTCAGTATACCGCGAGCTACAGCTCGCGGTATACTGAGCCTAGGGTGATGGGAGGACGCTAGTTTGTGTCCTCCCGTTACCCTAAGGAGAACTATGGGGAAAAGCCTTAACCCCATAGTTTTCCTTTAACTACTGTTGGATGAGAAACACCCAAACTGCACCACTCCAACCTGGCACAGTCACTTAGCCTGAGCTCAAGGCATGCTTTATAATGATAAAATGTAAACTTATTTTTTAATAACTAATGCTATATATATTGACACGGCAGAGGTATATCAATGCAGACTTTTTACATTACTAATAGGTCAAATTTAAAGCATTTTTGAAGACAGTAGACTAAAAGCCCATTTTAATACAGCAAATGGCATGCTATGACTTAAATCACATTTATTGTTTTTAAAAATAAAGAACATTAACATTTTTTTAATGCGTTTTTTGGTAGTCCCGTTAAAAACACAGCCTTATTACCTCCCTCTTCCTCATAGAGCGGGGTGTGTTTCTTCCTCATAGAGCGGTGTGAGCGGGGTGTGTTTGCGGCCAGGCTGTGTATCCACCTCCATCCACATTGACAATGGCTGTCAATCAGAAGAAACAAGGGCTGGAGTGATGCTACTGCAGTAGGTATGGCTCTGCTACAGGAGATATAGGCAAGCTGGTATGGTGTCCTGTTATTCCAAGCAGTAATCCCAAGGACACAAACTGACCACACCAGCACAGATCTGCTTCTGTGTTTTGTGTGGTCAGATCAAAACAGGAAATAAAAGGAAATGGCAGGATCACTAGGCATTTAGAAGTAACATGCAGAATAAAACCATTACAGGTTACCCTTACTAAGAAAGAAGTATATGAACAACCCGACATATTCTTCGTTTTTGGGGTAACATATACTTTACAAGCTTCAAGAAAACTGCTGGAAGCTTGTTGACAACTTTATGAATGGTTTGTTTGCTTGCTGTGCACATTTTTATGTAGACAAGTGTTTATTAGCTGAAACCTATGTGAATTAAACCTAAATCAAGTTGATAAGTGGACAGAATCTGGAGCAGTTGCCCATGGCAACCAATCAGCTTATCTCTTAAGTTTGTTCAGTTAAGCTTTGAAAATGAAAGATGGAAGCTGACTTGTTATGAACCATGGCCATGATCAATTTCTCCAGATTATGTCTGCTCCACTTTTGATACATTCTCCCTAAAGAATTAAGTTTAGTAATTCTGTATAGCAACTCTATATATGTTTGTTTTATATACAGTATGTAGTAGTTAATACCTACACATATTATTCTCTTTTCCCAGGTATCAGATCCACACTGGACTGCAGCATTCAATCATACGACCACGACAGCCCAACTGTTTGCCTCTTCATCAAGTGACACTGCCCCAAAAGCTGCAGGAAGCTGGTTATGCAACACACATGGTCGGAAAATGGCATCTGGGATTTTATAAGAAAGATTGCCTTCCAACAAGACGTGGATTTGACACTTTTCTTGGCTCTCTGACTGGGAATGTGGACTATTACACGTATGATAACTGTGATGGCCCAGGTGTTTGTGGCTTTGACCTGCATGAAGGAGAAAATGTGGCTTGGAACCTCGCTGGCAAATACTCCACCATATTCTACTCCCAGCGTGTAAGTCATATATTGGCCTCTCATAATCCCCAGCAACCTATATTTATATACATAGCTTTTCAAGCAGTGCATACTCCCTTGCAGTCTCCTCGAGAGTACATCTATCAATATAGGAATATGGGCAATGTAGCAAGGAGGAAGT
The DNA here is from genome assembly GCF_000935625.1 of Nanorana parkeri. Taxonomy (NCBI): domain Eukaryota; kingdom Metazoa; phylum Chordata; class Amphibia; order Anura; family Dicroglossidae; genus Nanorana; species Nanorana parkeri. The sequence continues at coordinate 1,622,996 of NW_017306447.1, read as the reverse complement.
ATGCCGCCATGGTAACATGTATGGATGCAGCTGTTAAGAACATCACCCGGGCATTGAAAAAGTATGGTTACTATGACAACAGTATTATTATATTCTCGTCAGACAATGGGGGTCAAACCTTCTCTGGGGGAAGCAACTGGCCTTTACGGGGTCGCAAAGGCACTTACTGGGAGGGGGGTATAAGGAGTTTGGGATTTGTTCATAGTCCATTGATTAAAAAGAAAAGAAGGTCTAGTCGAACCCTAATGCATATTACAGATTGGTATCCAACGCTAGTAAGTCTGGCAGGAGGAAACATTTCTGAAACAGAGGGACTTGATGGCTATGACATGTGGCCATCAATAAGTGAAGGAAAAGAGTCACCACGGACTGAAATTCTGCATAATATTGATCCCTTGTATAATCTTGCCAGGTCTGGATCCTTGGAAGAAGGTCAAGGAATATGGAACACCGCTATTCAGGCCTCAATAAGGGTTAAAGATTTTAAATTGTTAACTGGGGACCCTGGATACAGTGATTGGATACCACCACAGACACTCACCAACTTTCCAGGAACTTGGTGGAACCTAGAACGACATACTGAGGGAGCCCGTAAATCAGTATGGCTTTTTAACATCACAGCAGACCCTTTTGAACGTTATGACTTGTCTGCACAGAAGCCTGAAATTGTTAAGGAACTTTTGGAACGTATAGCTTACTATAACCACACTGCTATCCCAGTGCGATATCCAAATGAGGATCCAAGAGGGAATCCAGATCTCAACGGTGGCGCATGGGGACCATGGGCTAGTGAGGATGAGGATGAAGAAGAGAACTGGATAAATGGACATCTAAAGAGTGCAAACAAAAAGAAGAAATGCAAGATATGCAAGCTTAGGTCATTTTTTAAAAAACTAAACACCCGTATTATGTCGAATCGCATCTAAGTCGATATCTGAATTGACATTGGTGTTGCAGTTTCTGTTGAGGTCTCATTCAAGCATTTCACAAGGTTTAATGGTCAGCATCTTGAATTCCATTCAAGATTATGTGACTACAAAAATTAGAATGGGCCTCAGTTCAAGATGAAGCAGAAATATTGAGAAAGGGGTATGCTTGAGGTGTCCAAAGATCTCCAAATGTATGCACTATATCAGGGAACATACAGTGTCCAGATTGACAATTATTCTGGACCAAAATGAGCACTAGCTAAAATATTTATAGACAGCAAAAGGAACATTGAGATATTTTAGACCTCAATGTGCAGTCTACAGGGAGTCTAAAGACGACACTTTTGTAAAGTTGAAATGTAATCAAATAAACTTTAATTTGGAAGGTTAAAGGGAAATAGACTATTTTCAGGGTGATTGATTGCTGTAGGATTACTTCATATACGATGCCTGTATTAGTATATGCTGCTGCCTAACACAATATATTGTTGCATTTCTTTCTGATCATGGTGGCATCATGGCATAGCATACATGTGTGTATATAGGTATAGTTTTCGTTTGACACCTATTGTAGCAGAAGCACTCTTTGTAAAAAATGTAGAGTGACCTAATGACATGTTCTTCTTATTATCATTAACTTACACCATACTTTCAAATATCTCACAGAGTGCAACAAGTGAGAACCCATGAAAGTTTATTGAACAGACACATCATGAACTTTCCATTGATACAGTGAGAGAAACTAAACAATTATTCCAAAAGCAAACCTGTCAAGGAGGATAGACCCAACTATCATCACCAAACACACACAATCTGGACTAGGTTCTCTTTGGTAGCAAAACTTACACTTATCACTGCCATGCCATTGTCTGCTACTGTCACAAATGTTTGCAAGAAAATACTATCAGTGCACAGTATTGCTGGTACTTGCACACTGTTTGCCACATTTCTCCCATGGCTCCTGTAACAACACTTGTGTCTGCTGTGAACTGCTCAGGCCCCCCTGAACACTGCATTGTGGGAGGAGGAGTGTCAGGAAGTGGACTCAGTAGTAGTTAGCAGTCATTATCTCTGCTCAACATTTGGGTGCACCAATGCATCAAAGCAATTCTTTCCTTTTCCACTGTTTACAGAAATCACTGCCAAATCTAAACCATCCAGTGTATACATAACTAATCAGTGCATAATTGCTAACAAAAAACTCTGCTTCATTCTGGCCTCAAAAATCCAATAATTCCCCTGTTCAGTGGCACCATCTTCCGTCCCCTACAGCACAAAGAAGATAAAGCCAGGTGGTGCGCACATGAAAGACAACTCTGCTCAATACTGAGACATGTGTCATGTGACAATGATCTCTGACTGGCAGTAGGCATAAATCTGTGATAAAAGAAAGTGGTTAGAGATAGAATTGAGCTGCTGAAATTTGACAAAAAGTTGAATTTCACATATTAGTAACAGCAGTATTTAGTCTGTTACTGAAAAACAAGACGTGCAAAAGAGTTGATGGAGTAGATCATGAAGGTTCTCCTCTGTTTGCATGCTAACCAAGATCACCATTGGATTGTACGCATCTAAATGTGCCAAAGCATACCTTTCTCTACATAGTCATCAATATGGCACCACCAGAGTCTCCAAAAATTCCAATGCAAATACCAACTTTATAAAAGACAGCACTATGCTTAAGTACACCTTCATGTTACAATGCTCAATTCGGACAATAGGTCACTCAGGCACTTCTTTTACATGATATATTCTGAAAATTATTTTCTAGAGAGAGGTACAATCTAACAATCTAACAACCTATGGTGGGTACTTTAAGCATTATTTAGTGTGGAAACTATAAATTAGATAAATGCAATGCACACTTTAATTGATGTCATAGAAATAAAGCTAAGAGGGTCCAGGAGGCTTCTGATGCTTCCTGTTCTACAACACATGCCTTCAAGTCTGTTACTGTCCTTCCGTCATGTATATTTACCTGTCTTCCTTTGTCGTGCCTTCCTTCTGATATCAGCCTCCAAACATGGACACACTTTAGGCTCTAATGAGAGTATTTATATGGATAGATACTGGTTAATGCAGGCAGGAAAAGGTACTGCAGTGATGAACATATAATAATGTAAGAGTTAATATACTTGATTGAAACTTGGAATGGGCAAAGGCGACCTGATCCAACAACAGCACCAAGATCCAAGGAGGAGTATGTTTCACCTACCTCACACTCACATCTCTGACATTGCTTATCATAAGGGCAGAGGGCATAACTCCAGTCCTCAAGGCTATGAGCTTATGTAACCAGGAAGACATAAATACACCACAACATCCAAGACACAGTCCATTAATTGTGTCATCCGTCCCTGGGCCCTCACTACGGCAACCTGTGAAATATCATAGTTGAACTCATTGTATGCAGTGCCATATTTAGACCTATTGCTGCCCTGGGCACACATGAATAATGATAACTTTTGTAAAAGCCTCGTCCTTTGTATCGATCAGTTACTGTATTAAAAAAATGATGTTGCAATGTATCTTTAGAGGTGCATCATGTCTGCTTTATTTCACAGCTCCTTTTTAACTGTACACACCAACAAACAAGGGAAAATAAAGATGATTTCCTGTATTTAAAGCGGCTTTAAACAAAGTTTTACAGTTCTTTTTCTTCAGAAAGCAGCCACAGCCTGAAATGAAAAACCTGCCAGCATGCTGTAGAGAAATATCCTTGCACTGGTCCAACGTACCCACTGGTGAGTCACACCTATTGCTCTGTACTCACCAAATCTCTAGATGGGACCATACAGATTCAGGATCAAGTACTTCCTGTCACAGGATGACAACACTCTGTTACACTGTGTCTACCAGTTGTACCTTTGTATTGTTGTCTTGTAAAGCGAGCTTCCAGTTTAGACTGTTTCAAAACACATAGCGCAGGCATGGTCCACTAATTTCATCATCAGTTGTTTTGGGAAATGCCATCTAGCATTATCAGGCGTGCGTATAAAAAAAGGTAAACACAAGCATTTTATTTTAAAAATGTTAATTGTTTATGATGCCTGGTGCTAAAGCACACTAGTTGTCCTATTTATCAATGTTTTCATACACGATTCACACATCTTTAACACAAGATTCACACTATTGTTCATACTGAACGGAAAGAAAGGAAGGGAAGGAGCGCAACTAACTGGCACAGACTTTGTGGAGGGGAAAGAGAACATTTTCTCTTTCCTCCACGCCGTTCTTAACACGTCATGTAAAACCCCCCCTTTGCACGGATCCACTTCTGGCCACTGAACACCCACCTGTCACCCCGACCAGACCTCACGACATCACCAGGAGATCATCACCTGTGTGCCCATCCATCTCATCTTTCGTGAGTGCCCATTTTTCATCCCCTCCCACTTTCACCTCGATTCACTGTTATTCCCTGGTCAATCCCCCTCCACAAAGTCTGCGCCAGTTAGTTGCGCTCCTTCCCTTCCTTTCTTTCCATTCAGTATCACACAGTTAGACACCCCGGTTTAATAACACAAGGAGCCGCACCACGGCCACGACACACCATACCTCCCCTAGGAGTGCGCTAACTAATCAGTCTTCATTTTCCAACTTTCTCCACTATTGTTCATAGAAGATTCAGTTCAAAAATATTTGAATCTTGGGTAAAAACATTCATAAATAGACCCCTAAATGTCATTCGGTTAGGGCTTTCACATCTACAGTACTTTCAATTCAAGCCAAATGATTGAGCCATCTGAATTTAGGGATTGGGCCACTTCTGCTGTGCCATAGTCATGCAATATGCCTTTCAAATTTGGGAGGACTATGTGACTAATGTAATTCAATCTAAAATGGAAATAGGACCATTAGGTACATTTTAAACAATTGAAACTTTTGAATGGAAATAGGACCATTAGGTACATTTTAAACAATTGAAACTTTTGAATTTGTGCAATACTGTTAGACTAACAGAGCCTGAAGCCTGTAAGTGAAAGGTGACTCATTCAAGTAGGAAGATGATTTATCAGGAACTATATGGAACGTTACATATGCCTTTTGATGTGGAGGCTTTGACAAAGAGTAAACCCTTTCACAATCTGGATTTATAATAAAAACAAAACCTTAAAGAAAAACATTCGTCTGGGTATTTATTGGGCACTCTGAAGAAATATACTGTTCTTTGGAAGATAAAACGACCTTATAAAATGAGCAATTATGCTAAACTGAATCTTGGTCTGTGTATAGATCTTTTTGTAATATTCATAAAAAATATATAAACATCTTGAAAGCTGCCCAGGTTTGAATAATGTAAAATCATTCTGACTGGAATGACTAAGGTCATGAAGGCAAAGCGGATTACCCAATGTATAATGGCACACAACCTCAACAAAGAACAATAAGAATAAGTAAGAGTTTAACCCCTTGTTGACCGGGGTGTTAAACCCTCTTCCTCTCCAGTCAATTTTTCAGTATTCAGTGCTGCAGTACTTTGACATTTATTCCGCCATGCAACACTGTACTGAAATTAATTTTATACCATTTTTTGGGGACAGATATAGCTTTCTTTTTCTGGTTTCTAATCACCACTCGGGGTTTCAAAATTTCTTTACTATATGATGAAAACGTTCTGGAGATTTTGAAAAAACAAAACAAACCTATTTTCCCACGTTATGCCATAAAATATTTATCAGTACCCAATTTTTGGGTAAAACATTAAAGACGGCGTCACGTCGGGTAAATAGACACCAAACATGTCAAGCTTTAAAATGTGCAACTGCAAAATCACAAAAACTACCATATCTAAAATTGGCCATAGGCGACACTTTAAAAGCTTTTATCGCTTATAAGTTTAGTGTTATCAGTGATTAATGGCCATAGAATAATTGCTCTCACTCCCACATTCACGGCAATATGTAACATGTGTGGTGTAAATGTTGTTTTCACACGTAGGTGCACCAGACGCGTATTTACGTGTATACGTGCGTGCACGCGGGGGCGGGGGACTTACATTTTTTGGAGTGTTTTTTTTAAAATGAGACTTTCTTTTCTTTTTTACTTTTTTTACACTTAGCTTTATTGCAGCATTTTTGTTAATAGTTAAGATACTTGAAGTGAATTTTTAAGATTTAACTCTGAGTTTTGTGTCACTTTTAAGCGACTCTGATCAACAGGTTCTCCTTTGATCATTTTGGCTAGTGCCAACCTATTGTCACTTCTGTGCATTAGAACATTGTTCGAAAGGACCTATCATTTTGCCAACATACTGTATGTGAGCTTTTAAGTAACGCAGTAGTCCATGCTACAATTGTAACCTTGTATTGGGCATTTCTTACCAGAATGTGGATGTATAAAACATGTGCCATAGATTATGGCATTGCAAACATGGCAATTATAGCATTTATAACATGCAACATTATTTGATTCCGGGGAAGAAAAACAACCCATGAATTTCAGGGTAGAGGCGTCTTTCATTAGGTGTGGTGATGTTAGTGTGGTTTCTGTGGGTTATAGACTGCTTAACACAAATCGCAAAGATTTATTTGTTCAAATAAATCTTGCTCCATTAAATAACTACACTACTGGTAGGATTTGCGTTAAACCTACTATGAACCACAGAAACCACACTAACATCACCACACCTAACAATTGGTGCCTATCCCATGAAATGGACGGGTTGTTTATTTCCCCCCTTGAAATTTGTATCTATACCAGACCTGGGAATTTTATCTGGTTATGGCTGGTTGACAGTGGATGTGCTGGCCTCCAGTCGGCGTCCAGACCACAGGCTGGACAGGAACAGACAAAGGGCTTCAAACATTAGGGGTCCTCCTCTGCAGTCATTGGTTGCTAGGACCGCTGTGCTGTCCTAGCAACCAGTGACGTCAAATGTGTTCCAACCCCCACCATTACAGGAGGACAGAAGAGTATGTTCTTCCGTCACCTCCTGCTGCTTCAATCGATGCGTCCAGGGATAGTTATATTTCAGACTATTGGTTCAGCCCTCCACAACAGTCCCAGTATCTAATGTGGCCCCTTGAGAAAATTAATTGCCCACCCCTGGTCATTGCCATCTTAATGTTCCTTTGCATGGATCTAGGATTGGCCCCCGAAGCATCGAGAGCGACCACATCCACAGACTTCCCTGGAAGGTTATGTTTACCAAAATGATTGGTCACGCAACTTCAACAAATGTAAGTCATAAAGAAAAAACAAATTAATCAATAGACTCATACGTATGATCTACTACACCATAAAGACCCTCCTCCACCACTTCCTTCTCTCCCCTTTTACCTTGGTAGATACCTACAGAGTTTTGTTTTTTCGCTGCATTTGGGAAGCACCTAAAAACGTAACTTTATTTGTTAAAGAAGACATTTTATTAACCCCTCCAGTAGGGCTACCTCCACACTGCAAGGGTTAACTGCTCCTCCACCACTTCCCTCCTCCTGTTGCTTACTCGTCCCCCCCCCCTTTCCTGCCAAGCTGCTGCTTGGATTAAGGGTCTGGTTGGGAATTGTAAGGGGACCCCACGTTTCCCCCCCCATTTTTGGGGGGTGGAGTTCCCCCTTAAAATTCCTACCTGACCTAAAGGTTGTGACTTTGTGGGGGAACCCTACACATTTTTTTTATTGTTAACTTGGGGTCCCTCCTAACATTCTTACCAGACCTAAAGCGTCTGGTATGGTTTGGTAGGGGGACCCCACGCCATTTTTTTTCTTTTATTATTATGTAATTTTTTTATTCTGCTCGCTACCTCCGAGGTAGCGAGCAGAATAACCCAGTGGCATTCGGCTATTCACTCACTGCCGTTCGGCCCCCTATGAGACTGCCCAATGCTGAGCATGTTTGGCTGAACCGAAGAGAGCTGATGTTTGGCTGATTTTAGCCGATGTACGGCTTAAATGAGCCGTACAGGGCTAAAGTGAATAGCTGAACTGCGTTCGGCTCACTTCACTTCAGCTCGGTTATTCACTCGGCTGCCTTTGGCAGCTGAGTGAATAACCCCCATAATAGTGGACCCCTTCTTCCTTCTCCCTCCTCCTCCCTTACCTCCCACCTAAATAGGTCACACAACATGAACTGTATAATATAACATAAATAAGACTGACTCGTTAAGGTAATCTTGGCAACAGTATATAAGTGAACAATGTTTAGGTAAACAAACTAACAACATAACAATGAAAATAAAGTCTAGTCTATGACCATAAGCACGCCTTCAGTACTAGAAAACAAAAAGTGTATGTAAAAAAACAACCTGCAATAAAAATAAGAGCCTTAGCGCCAAAAGGCTAAAGTGCTACCGCCTATTACAGTGTCAAAATAAAGACTGGATATGTCAGTTTGCTGCTCAAAATATAATTGGGGATCCAGCAGGGATAAGATAGTATACCAAGTCCAGGCAATCTGGATAAATCATGCAGAGAAGTGAACTGCACAAGGTGCAGGGAGGATTGCTTTTGGTAGAACTGCTCTTCTATGAGCATATGTATACTGCTGTATATGTGTGCAATGATGTGGGTGATCCGGGACGTGTGGTCACAGCAGTGCAGCGCCATCACGGTGGGTAAAAAAAATAAAAATTCCCCTCTTTATGTGGACCCGTTGACACTTGGCCCCCGGGCAAATGGCCAGTTTGCCCTCTGAAAAAAGGGGCCCTGGCTATAACTATGACATACTCAAGACAATCTCACTGCTGTATAAATTGCAGGCTCACTGGCAAAAGGCTCTACCACCCAACTACCATGTGATTCCCTGTATGGGAGTGATGACATCACCTGTAGGGTTGCCACCCATCCCGTTTATGGGATCTAAGAAAGGAGGCAAGTCCTGTACTGATTCAATGCGCGATGCAGTTGTTTCTGTACCTTTAAGGAGGTGGGGCGTCCTCCTGACAAGCCTGCACCCAATTTGATATCTTCTGCCCCATGTGCTCCAGTAACATCCAGGGCTGCCCCCTGCATTCAGATGAGGTTGGAAGAAACTCTGTATTTGGAGTCCACCACCATCAGGACCTGCACCACCTCTCGCACTGTGCCATGCTGTCGTGCAGTTAAATATAGTTTGGTGTGTGAGCTGCTATTAGCCCCATCCCAACTCCGCCCTACTGTACCCTCTAATCCATCATCCTGTTCCTGTCCATTATTTTGCCAGAACAAAAGTAGCCACTTTTGTATTATTATTATTATACAGGATTTAAATAGCATCAACTATTTGTACAACGTTTTACAAAATATGGGGAGACAGTACAGTTACAATACAATCCCATACGAGAGGATTAGAAGGACCCTGCTTGTGAGAGCTTACAATATACGAGGAGCAAGTTATACAGAAGGTGAAAACTGTGAAGGATTGAGCTGGTTAAAGGATAGGATGTACAGTTTTTAAGAGGAGGTAGAATCGACTTCCCTGCAGAGATAGATTCACAGGTAACTCTAAGGCCTTGTTCACACCAACCGCGGAGCAGGTGCAGAGCAGAGTAGTTGCAGACCAGATCAAAACTGCATCCAATGTATTCCAATGGTATTTTTTGCTCCAGTTCACATCGCAGCGTGCAGTTCCAGAGCAGGTCCAGAGCAGGTGAAAAAACTGCAGCAAGCCCTATTTTACCTGCTCTGGAACGCATTCAAACGCATCAAAAACGCATCAAAAACGCTTGCAAATGCCTGGAACGCACTGGAAGTCCATGTTAAACTAAAAAAAGAATTATTTTTTTTACCAAAAACGTCCCGGAACGCATCAAAAACGCGGCAAAAAAAACGCGGCACAACCCACTGCACTGCGTGTGCAGAAACCTGAGCGGATCTGCTCTGCATTTGGTGTGTACAAGGCCTTAAAGGCAGACAGAGTAGGAGATAGGCACAATGGTCGTGGTAGGGTGTTCCAGAGGATAGGAGAGTCCTTGAGACAAGCATGGGAGAAGGTGATGAGGGGGCTACAGAGCAGGAGGCCTTGGGAGGAGTGGAGTGGGTGGTTTGGGTAATATTTTGATGAGAGGTTGGTGATGTAGTTAGGGGCAGAGTTGTGGATGGCTTTGTATGTTGTTAGTATTTTGAATTTTATACACTGGGCTATTGAAAGCCAGTGGATGGATTGGCAGAGAGGGATAGCGGCCAATGAAAGCATGGTAAGTTGATGAGTCAAGCAGCAGCATTCATGGTAGACTGGAGGGGGTATAGCCTGTGTCGAGGTCAGTGGCCAGCGGAGTTGAAATAGTTGAGGTGAGAGAGTGAATTTGTGGTGCCATTTGTTAAGAAGGGATGACTTTTGGAAATGTTACAGAGATTAAGACAGCAAGATTCGGTCAGTGATTGGATGTGAGGCCAGAAGAAGAGGTCAGAGTCCCGGACTACACCTAGCACCCTAGCATGTGTAAAGGGACTGATAATTGTGCTATTAATCTCAATCAAGAAGTTGGGGGAATCGACACAGGGATGAGGAAATGTTATGAGTTCAGCTTTTGAAAGATTAGTCACCTGTTTGGCCACTCAATATGTTTCATCCAATTCTGGACTATCTCAAGGGCTCTTGAAGTCAAGAATTGGACAAAATGTGTATTCTGTATTAGAATCACATTGAAATAGTATTGAGATTTATAGGTTGTGGATAGAGTCTGGGCATGTTCATCAAATTGTAATCCTATTGTTTATAACAGTTTGACACAGCAACTGATTTTTACTGCGTTTACATTATTTCGGAGGAAATATCTTGAGTGAAATTTTTTTTTTTTTAGCACAATTTCTCTTATTTCCTCATTTTGTAGCTGTCAGACCTTGGAAAACAGGACCCAATGGTGTAATTTTCAAGTATAACGACACAGCATTGTTCTGAGACTTGCTTTATTGCTGTGTCTCCTGGTCTGCGCTGACACGTCTACCCTCTGCTGGCCGCATGTAGGAGCCAAGTGTCTGCGTTCTGAATTAATGTGTGTTTTACTGATTGCTTGCGTGGGTGGAAGTTTAGGTGTTGAGGCAGAGATTGGCCACTCTGTACAAGAGGTCTATTTTTATGTGCATTCTAGATTTTGCAAAGCTTTTGTTTTTGGTGATATATTTAGTTTCAGTGATGTAAAATGACCTTGGAAGGGAATAATGTGTAAATAACAATGTGAAGTCCATGAGCTATTAAAGTGACATTAAAGTCAATTTTTTTTTTCCTCCCCCCAATGTTAATTAAAGCACTTACCTTAAATGATGTTTCTTAATCCGATCTTCCTCTTCTTTCCTGTCCTTTTCAGCCTTCTCTCCAGCGCTGCTGCGGGTGTCCGATCCAGTGCTGACTCCTCTGTGCTTGCTGGCACTTCCTGTCCCACGGTGTCTGCATGTGGGTGCACGTGTCCATAGACTTACCTTGCGTCTCTCCTCGTCTCCCGGCCGAAAATCCGAACTGCGCATGCGCCCGCCCCCGAGATGCTTTGTGGCCGCCTGAGCAGTTTCGGATTTTCGGACTGGAGCATGCTCGGCGAAGACAGGGGTAAGTTTAAACCGCTTTTAAAGCGTTTTTTTTTTTTTTTACTTTTTACATATATCTACTGCTTGCTAGCAGTAGATATATGCAAAAAAACTGGAGGGTTTAGAAACCCTTTAAGAGCTTGTAATGCAAATATAATACAAAGTGCAAATTAATTTCCATAGAATTATGAAGCATGCAATTCTGTGCAAAATGTGTTAATGAGATTAACCCTCAGTTAATGTGAATTAAAATGTTTTACTGGCATGGGGTTAAAGCCTAAGTCCCTCAGTCTATGCTCCTCACCCAGAGCCTCTCCAGCATGTACAGTTGTGTGAAGAAGAAAGTACGCCCTCTTTGAATTCTGGGGTTTTATCTATCAGGACATAATAAAAATCATCTGGTCCTTAGCAGATCTTAGAACTAAGTAAATACAAACTCAGGTGAATAACAACACTGTGCATGGAGACAGTAACCACACTCTGCAATGTAATGAAGTCTACATCTGCCTGAATGATCCTAACCCACTACCCCTCTCTCCTTGAAGTTCTACAATAAAGTTCTCAGCATCATATCTACAGTCTGGACATCACTTTAAACAATCACCATAGAGAGCAGTAGGTGCTGATGGGCAAAGGGAGTGAAACTATCCCTAGACAAGAAGATCACTGAATTGTTGTAACCCATAGCAACCTACCCTAGAGTCAATGTGTGCTGGTGTGCTGTAGATCTATTATAAAGGTTTCTTACAGAGGAAACACAGGGAGACACGTTAGTTCTTTTACTGTAAATCACCCCTTTGGAGCCAACGGTAGTGTTATCCTGCACTGGGATATCACTGACTGAGAGAAGGGGGACGCTACACAAACTACAAATTGTTGCTATCCATCAACCTGGGAAGGGTTATAAGGCTATCTGGGAAGGGTTATAAGGTTTACCCTTTTCCAAAATCTCTGTGGGTCTTCTTCCTCTTCTCTGGTGCTGAGTAGTCCTCAATGATGCAGAGAGTGGCACTGATGTCGTCACCCCAAAAAAATAACATTTTAGTTATAGATGGGGGTCTTGTTGGCTAAGTTAGCCTCTGACATCTTCAGACATCCCAAGCTGCAAAACCTTATTTCAGGGAGGTTCCCGTCTCATTTCAGGGAGGTGCCCTTTCTGTTTTTTTTGTTACAGCGGTCACAGCGGACCTTTTTAAAAAAAAACGCTGAGGAGTAAAATCCCTGATACACAGTTGACTAGTTGCTATGGGCAAATGAAATAAATGTTCTCTATAACTATACAACCAGGACATATAATTGATTCTATATTATCCACAAAGGGTTAACAGCACTCTCTCAACCCTGCAGCAGTGCCGGTACCTGCTCTCAATAGTAGTCTATGTCCGCCCTCTCTGTGCAGCAAGTAGCTTCTTCCTTCTGAGAACCAAGCCTCGTTCTGAGGCTACTCTAGAGATCACATGACCGTCCCCAGGAGCCAAGCCTCATTCTGAGGCTACTCTAGAGATCACATGACCTTCCTCCAGGAGGCAAGCCTCACTCTGAAACTTTACCCACTGATATCTTACCGGAAAGGTTTACTCAGAGTAATACTTTCAGGGAGAACATGCCTCTCTCGCGGACGTCAGGGAGCCTCTAGCTAAAAGAGGGAGACTCCCTGAACATCAGGGAGACTTGAGATCCCTGCATCTTATATTTCCTGGATAATCCAAAAGCAGGATCTCTCTGCCAAGGTTAGGCTCTGATAGTAGGCCTTTGTGTTAGATGTGCACCAGTTCTGCAATTGTTTGTGAATTCTTCTTCGATAAGGCGCCCTTTACGCTCAAAAATCAAATTTTACCAATGCATCCCTCTATGTATGATGATTAATAATAACATAGACATGTCAGGTGTAAAATGCTGTGATTCTGAAATACTTACCCTTGCAGATCACTCACTTCCTGCTTTGAAAGGGCAAAATGACTTAAGTTTTGCAAAGCAATGCACACTGGGAACTTTGAAAATTGCCTTTTCATCAGCAGAGCTTTGCTGGGATATCTCATCTGTAATCTCACAAGATCTAATTTTCCTTCCCTGAGATGATGTGCATGGTCACGTGTCAGATCACATGTGCCAGAAATCTAGGAAGTAATAGGAGAGCTAATAATCTGCTCTTAATAAACATGACCACTGTCAGAAGAGTGGGGAAGAAAAGAGAAATAAAGTATGCAAAGAATACAAAGCCGGCAATTATCTAGAAGTATGTGTTTGTAGATTGTTATTACTAAACATTTCTAAAGTTATGTTTGTTGTTATTTTAAACATATGGGTAATGGTCCACTTTAAAGAGATTCGGCATGCAGGACTTCTTTCCCAACAGCTCTTAATGCATCGTACTTGCTAAAAGCAGAGCTGTAGCTAGCTCCATTTGCGCCCGAGGCAAGAACAGAAAATTGTGCCCCCCCCAACAGACGTTTGTTGTCGAGCGGTACTCTCTCTCATCACTGCTTGGCCAATCTGGCCAAGCGGTTTTGGCCGCCTGGCGCCACTGTTGTCATGGCGCCCTGTGCTCCCCATGGCAACAGGGACAGTGCCTCACTCGCCTCATGGTAGCTACGGCCCTGGCTAAAAGCTTACCACGGGGGATTTCAGCAAAATGTTACCATTTTGAAGAATAAGTTTGAAGTCAATAAGTTAAGTAAGATTTGGGTGGTTTTAAGGCTGTCACTGGCTTTACATGAGGGTTACAGAAGCTATATTTGCTTGCACTAAACCCGTTCTTGTTCCAAAAAACTGGCCCTCATTTGCTTGATTATTTAACTTTTTTTCACAGACAAAAGTCTCTCCACTCATCTTCCCCCAGTCCCCACATTCTCTTTCTTTGTTTGGAAGATCTTTTCCTACTGTAAATAGAAATGCTTGAGCTCACAATAAAACAACAAGTACACATAATACCGGAGGAAAGATGGATCTGTCCTGCTGGAGAAAAAAAAGGAAGCATAGATCCAAAATGCTGAGTTATTGGAACAGGAATTGAGGGGAAATCTTCCAGTAGGGACACTTGTTCCCATGCCAACTGTCAGAAAGGAAAGATATCATTTCTCTTCCTGTTAAGTCTACAGAGCAGGAAGTGAGGAGAAATCTCTAAAATGAGAAACACATGGCAAAAGAAAAGCCTGACAGCGGTTTTAACCATTCGCTATTTTATACAAAATGAAATAAAACATTTTGGCTTTAGCTATACTTTTAGCTTTAAGAAAATGTGGAAGAGTTAGATTCACTTTCAAGTTTTCATTACTGTCTGAGTTCCTGCGGGGAACATTTACCCTCACTACCAGTCCTAGGGACCATGATCCCTGTACATAAATAAAAACCATTATCCCTGTACATAAATAAAAACAATGAGAAATCCAAACTTTTTGTTGTTTTGAGGGGAACAGGGGGCAAGGGGAATTCGTAAATGGGGAAACTTCCTATGGTGACAGCTGTCTAATAGAGATGAGGCTGGGCTTGGTGCAAACCCAGTTCACTCAAGCCTGCTTAAAACTCTAACTGCCACCTCCTCCTCCTGACCCAATCAGTGGTGGCAGTTGCGGCAGGGGCATTCCATGTCCCTTTGTGATGTATAGATGTGGGTTAGGGAATGTGCCTTCCCACAACTGATTGGATTCGGAGGCGAGGGTGGTGGTCAGAGTTTTGAGTGGGCTTTGGTAAACTCAGGGGAACTGGGTTCGCACCAAGCCCAGCCTCATCACTACATCCCAAGTGTAGATAGTCCCTCTTAATTGCTGCTGTATCTATGGAACACGAAGTGAAGGGAAATCTCCCGTAATGAGCTGCAGGCATCAAATAAATAAATAAAACCTGACAGGGGTCTTAACAAAGAAACAAAGGCTTTACATACACTTGCTTATACCTTTCACATGTACATTAATCAAAAAGTTTAAAAATATATTTTAGATTTTGTGTAGCTTTGCAGTTCCTGTAAAACTAAAAGTGCCAGCATGCCAGAGACAAGCAGGGCATTCTGGAACAAACAACAAATGGAAAATCCCAGTTTGCCCAATTTAGATTTAGGCGTCGTTAGTACTCTCTGTGCCTATTTAATTAGCGGAACCTAGATCTTCAATAAGCCTTAGAACTCGTCAATAGCCATCGGCTCTCACCACCAGGGTCTTGTGTTCCCGAAGGTGTCCATTGAGCAGCCATGCCCCCGTAACATATGACAAATTCCACACTGTTTCTCTAGAGTTCTTTACAAGTACTTTTGATAGCTGGGTTCCTGGCTGTCCTGCTCACTATAGTTCTTTGCATTGTGTGCATACACCTGGTAAGACAAGTTCTGTTTTTCCTTTGGCAGTGCTAATTATACGTCACCTGCATGAGGCACAATTAGCTGCACAGCATAACTGTGGCATGGAGCATTTGGAGCTGTCACAATGGCGGAGAACAGATGTCAATATGTATTGAGCAATAAATGTTTGATAAGACCGTGCTGTTGTTTTCCTGTGTAACTGGTGGGGAGAAAGATCCATTTCCTACACACTGCTGAGTTTCTCCACAAGGCAAGGTGGTAAGGCTGAAAAAATAGAACAAAAAGTGTAAAATAAACAATATACAGATCCGCAGAAAATGTACTATGGGAACAGACATTCGGAAGCTCAGATATCAGTGCAAACAGGAACTTGTGTTTTATTACTCTAGGTCGAAGAAGTCCTGCATGCCCACTGTAATGGATCCCCACCATCCCGCGCATGCGCAGAAGCAGTAGTCTAAAATAACAACAAACATACCTTTATAAATGTTTAGTAATGACATTCCACAAACACACTTCTACATAATTTGCGGCTTTTTATTCTTTGCATACTTAATTTCTCTTTTCTGTCCTAGTCTTCTGACAGTGCCTAGCTCTCCTTTTACTCCATGGAATTCTAGCACATGTGACTAGGACATCATCTCAGAGGAGGAGGAAAATGCCTTTCCCTGAGATCTCCTGAGATTACAGATGAGATTTGCAAGTAATGCTCTGCTGATGTAACCTTACCAGGATGCAATGCTTGGGCAAACTGAAGTAATTTGCACATTCGCCTATATGTGTGACACCTGGTACAGGTAAGATCAGAGTGATGGGAGTCAAATGAGAGAGGAGGGGGTGTGCAGCAGTTGACAGTGTGTGTGCATTGTCGGGTCTTTTCTGCCCGTGCGTGCCCGATAGGGGGCGCGCGCGAGCAGAAAAAAATTGCTGTCTGGAGACGGCAACCCGCAGATGCAGCAGTGCCGTCCGTCCGTTTTTCTACTACGGGCGGACGGCAAGAGGTTAATCATCATGCATAGAAGGATGCATTGGTAGAATTAGATTTTTGAGTGTAAAGGCCTGCTTCAATCTCGTGAAAGCTCCAACACCATCTGACCGTAAGCTTGCATAGGGGCAGGACTCCAGTAGTAGTAGAGCACAGGGAAGATAAGAGGGTGGTGATTCCAACAAGAGAACTTGTCAATTTGCCCTAAATAGGCACAGCAACCGAGTATCTTTAAAGGTATGTGCACATGGATGCTAAAAGCAAGCGCTTAAGGTATTTTTAAAGCCAAAACTTTTGAAGGTTAAAATTGTCAGATTTTTTTTAGCTGTTGTCTATGACCCACTGGGAAGAGTTTCCTTCAATTCCTGCTTAAGAAACACGACAGGAAGTGAGATGAAATCTCTGAAATATAAGGAAAAACCCCTCAAGTGTCCCCATTGAAAGACATTTCCTCAAATCTTGTTCTGGTAACCGCTCAAAGGTTTGGATATTCTCATCATTTTTCGTCCTGGCGGCAAGTGCCTCCAGGACAAATACAGAGCGTAAATCTCTCCATTGGGAACACATATGTAAATATGGAAACCTGACAGAGGACTTAACTCTTCTTCACTATATCCAAATTGAAAAAATAATTTTTGGCTTTAGATACACTTTAACATTCAAACCACTAGCTTGGAAACATTTGTAAGCTATTCTACATTTGGCAACCATAGCTTTTAGTTAGTCCAACCCAAACCTAATCAACCAACCTCTGATAGAAATTGATTTACCTGATGGCCCTTCCCCCATATATTAAAGTGACATTAAAGTCAAAAATCCTTTTCCCTCCAGTGTTCTTTTTAGACAGCAAAGGCTTTTTCCTGGAACACCTGCCATGTTGGTTAAATTGATGCAATTACTTTCTGATTGTAGATGAGTGCAGTTTGAGACATTCTGCAATTAAATCTTTCTGCATCAAACAGCCAGCTCTTGGGCTGAATTTGCTGGGCAAGCTAGCTCTGGATAAATTAGCAGTTATTTGAATTCTACATCAGCTGCAGTTTATTTTAATTTTGGTGGTTTTGCTGGTTCACTGATTTTGGCTATATAATACACAACAAATAATTAATTCCTGGTGATTTGTACTAGCTTTGAGTCCATATTACGATCCATTATGAAGAAGCAGGTCTTTGAATCCCTGAAACGCGTTGGCTGTTCTGTGTTGGTGTTTGTAAAAATCATTCTATTATTAAAAGTTTTTTGACTCTTGTACTGTCTTGTTTAGCGTCCTCATTGGACTTTGTATACTTGTATCTTCAATTCTTGGTTTCCATTGGTTGAGGGCCTCAACTGGGCCATTGTGCTTTATCACATTCCAACCAATCTTCTGAATATTTTAATCCAGCGCTCCAAGCTTGCTCCCATGATGGACTACAATCTCAATGCAATTTAGTAAACTAAACGTGAGATTGTAGGCCATCATGGGAGCAAACTTGGAGAGGTGGGTACTTTACAACACACATGGGAACCATGGGGAAAAAATCTGGCCACCCTTCAGAAGGAAGGACAGTGTCAGCACCAATTCAGAGACGACTTGAGGATCTACAGCAGAGTGATACACAAATAAGCATATTTTTGATAATAGTTAAGGTACATGAATGCATTTTTAAGATTTACCTCCTGAGTTTAGTGTCACTTATATAGAATATGTAAACAGTTGAACATCCATAGCCTGGCCACAGGTTCACTTTAAAGTCTATGGGCTTTACTGGGTAGTAGGGTTGCACAGATACCAAGTACAGTACTCGGTACAAGTACGAGTACATGTACCGATACTTTTGAGCTCCAAGACTAGACTAGAGAAAAATTAAAAAATTAGGAGGCAGCTGTCATTTGTAAGGAGCACACGGAGCTCCTGGGATTTGTACATCTCTGTTTTAGTGTAGGATTTTGTTTTTATAAATATAAATAAGGGAATGCACAGATACCAGTTTTGCGAGTACGAGTACTGGTACTTGCTGAGTACTTACAAGTACGAGTACTGATACATTTTTGTTTATTGTCATGTGACAGTTTTTCTAAAACAATACAGACTAATGATTTCAGGACAGTGGTGGAGTGCCAGAGCCAGGTCCCAGCTGCAACCGCTGCAACCCTGGTAGTTCTCATGAAACTGCCAAGTGTCTGCACTGGTACTCGAAAAGTATCTGTGCATCCCTACTGGGTAGTATCACTGTCTGATTTCTTATGTTTGTCCAGTGTATACAGTATATTACCTGGAGGGGACTTTTCTCTGGCCTGTACCAACCTAATTCCATAATAATGTTGTCATCTTCTTACAGAAATATTTACCAGCTACTTACTATATTTTATCCTACAAAGATTACAATGATGAGTGTGACATCATGGTGTTCTAATGGCTACAATTGCTGAACAGTACTGAAACATTTGGTACAGCCAAGATTGGTACTCAACTATGTCATGTAGTAAGGTCGATGTTGGCAGAAGGAATCACTGAACATGGGGAAGGACACAGGAGAATGACACTCCTGGAAGTGTCAGTTTCTCAAGATGCTTTGGGGGAGGATGTCACCTTATCAGATGTCTCCTTGTCCATCAGCACAGGCAGTGGAAAAGATATGCATTTACCTTCTTTGCAGGTACATCTTTTGTTCGCATTTTATTTTAGTGACAGAGTGGCTTCCAAATGACATATTTTCAGATCTCTACAATTTTGTTTCTATGAATAAGCCCATAACTAGCAAAGTCAATAATAAGACCTTTGGCAATATATTTCTATAAAGCGACGTGACTCACAAATAAAAACAGACCGATTTTTAAAATCTTATCTTTGCAACACAGATTTGTTACAGTCATACAAAATTCACCAACAAGAAACATCAATAATTCAGTACTGCAATATCAGTATGGAGTGACATTATAATGGAATAAAAGTATATTTGGGTTCGTTTTTCCCTTGTATAATGATTGTTGATGTGTCTACCTTGAGATACTGTGATCATTTATTAGGATCAGTGTAGGTTGAGGATATTAAGCAAGCTTTGGCCAGCCTTGTAATTATAACTGTTTATGCGTGCCAGGCAGCCAATTTATAATTAATAATGAGGCACTGGCGGAAATGGAAGTATAATGTTTGATTTTACATTTAAAATGATATTTTGCAGTAATCAAAAAGAGGACCCCTCCTCATTCATTTCATGCAAAGTATTTTCCCTAAGCATTTCAAAATCTGGTATCATGGGAGTGGTTTTTCCTGGTGCCAGTAACTCTGCACTGCATGGATTTGGTGGGGGACTGCATTGCATAGGAACATAAAATGCATGAATTCTTCATTGTAACCATCTGCTAACAGCCATGGTCTTCAACAGGGAAATATCCCTGAAGAAATAAAGCTAAACTCTTGTTAAATGTAAAAGATAAATGAATGCAACTTTGTATTCATGAATGTATTATTAAATGACATTATTGTATTTGACCAGGTATCATCCTCTTTATAGCAAGGCTTAGACTTGGGGAGGGAGAAGCAGCATAAGGTGAAATTTAGTTGTGCTGCAGTGGTCATGTACTAACAAGGGAGATGCTGACAGCAGGGGAGAGCAGCGTGACAAAGAGATAAGCTACTGAAGGTGCTGCTTCTCCTTTCACTGTCCACTCATAGGATGGGGAACGGACAAGACTTGTAAACGTTACTTAACTTTAGGAGAGAAAAATCAGGTCTGGTGTCCTGTTAGACAGAGATGAGCTGTGTAAATTTCAGGACTGTATAGACAGGCACTCAAATCATTTGACAGGTAAACAGCTCTCTTATATGATATCTATGTGCATATTTAGCTGTTTCCTGAAGTTCAGCTTAAAAGGCCATAAGATATCTGCCCATCATTGAATCACTTGGCTGTTGGTGCAAATAGTGTAATTACACTACTTTGATCCTTTCATTTGTGTCATAACAAAGATCACACAGATATTCCAACTAGATAGACAAGCTCTCTCTGCAGTACAGGTGCAGCTGCCTATTGCTGCTTATTATTAGTCTCTGGAAGTAGGGATGAGTCAATCTGGCAGGGTTCGGTTCATAAACAGTTTTGTGAATTTTGGTCAATGTATGCAAACTTTGAGATGACCAGGGGTTATGCATTGCATTATAGGTATTTCTGGTTTCTGGTGGAGAACATATTTTTGGCCAATAAAGTCGAGATTTGCAAACCTTGGTAATCCATTAGCCTCAAACTCAGTTGTAGCAGAAAATCCGAACCTCATCCCTATTCGAGTCATCCAAAATAGCTTGATAATCACAAGCCATGTTTGATGTTGGTAGCATGTTTGTATTTTCCACACCATTCATGGCCAGCCTGTAAATTACACTCACTGGCCACTTAATTAGGTACACCTCTTCAACTGCTCGTTAACACAAATATCTAATCAGCCGATCACATGGCAGTAACTCAATACATTTAGACATGTAGACGTGGTCAAGATAGTCTGCTGAAGTTCAAACCGAGCATCAGAATGGGAAAGAAAGGTGATTTAAGTGACTTTGAACATGGCATTGTTGTTGGTGCCAGACGGGCTGGTCTGAGTATTTCAGCAACTGCTGATCTACTGAGATTTTCATACACAACCATCTCTAAGGTTTGCAGTGAATGGTCTGCAAAAGAGAAAATATCCAGTGAGCGGCAGCTCTCTGGGCAAGAATACCTGGTTGATGCCAGAAGTCAGAGGAGAATGGCCAGACTGGTACAAGCTGATAGAAAGGCAACAGTAACTCAAATAACCACTCGTTACATCCGAAGTATGCAGAAGACCATCTCTGAACAGACAACACATTGAACCTTGAAGCAGATGGGCTACAGCCACAAAAGACTACACCGAGTGCCACTCTGCTAAGAACAGGAAACGAAGGCTACAGTTTGCAGGGGCTCACCAAAATTGTAAAATAGAAGACTTGAAAAACGTTGCCTGATCTGATGAGTCTCGATTTCTGCTGTGACATTCGGATGGTCGGGTCAGAATTTGATCTAAACGACATGAAAGCATGGATCCATTCTGCCTTGTATCAACGGTTCAGGCTGGTGGAGCTCCGCATCATGGATGTGCAGCCGACAAATCTGCAGCAACTGTGTGATGCCATCATGTCAGTATAAACCAAACTCTCTAAGGAATGTTTCCATGACCTTGTTGAATCAATGCCACGAAGAATTAAAGCAGTTCTGAAGACAAAAGGGGCCCAACCCAGTGCTAGCAATACCTAATAAAGTGGACAGTGAGTGTATATATGCTTTTTTGTTTTTGTTTTGGATAGAGTAGGTGAGGAGGGAAAACCCTTGTCAGGTTTTTATTGCTTTCTGTGTCCCCCACTGGAAAGATTACAATGTCTCGGAGTGTTTTGCCAGTGAACAGGGATAGGCACGGACCAAGGCTGTAGCGGACATTTTCCAAAGTACAGACCTTAGTAATGGACACAAGGTAAATTTCAGCAGTGCTGTTCTCTACAAAGGCTTCCCCACCCGACCTCAGAGTTAGGCACCTATTCAGCTTTGGGCACCAGCTGCTTGCTGCTATTGGCTGCTGTGCTGTCCTCTGCAGAATGCTCCCCCCCCTCCCCACCCCAGCGATGGGCACCAAGTGTGGTACCCCATTGCTTGGCCACATTTTTTTTTCGCCCACTAAAAAGAAAGCTCTGCACCCGAAAAAGACAAAAAAACCTTCCTGCATGTGAACAGGAAGGAACCAAATACTGCAATTGTACAGGGGCTCAGGGCCGACACCGTACCAAGTTCATTCTAAACTTACTGTACGGCTGCGGCGGACCCTGCAAGGGCCACTCGGGGACACCAGTGTCCGTGTGCAGACACCTTGCCGATCGCTGCCAGTGACAGTGACCAGATGAGAAATCCTAAATTTTAGTTACCAGAACAAAAGGAGAGGTTATATGTTCCTATGGGACACCTGTTACAGAAACAAATGTCTAAGACGGGACTTTCTATGACTTTTAAGAGTTTTCTCTCGTTTCCTTTTGCCTCTTTGGGTCAACAAACAAAAATATTAATAATTTCTAGTCTATCTAAAACAAAAATGCTTCAACCAATCCTTTTTTTCTAAATCAGGTGGTGCTTGTAGGGCCAGCCACAGCCCCGATTTCACACAAATTAGCCGGAATCAACTGAAACGTGAGCTGTCTATGTGCAGGTTTAGATCAGTCTTCTCTTATAAATCACCTTTGCCCCCCCCCCCCCCCCACACAAATAAACTTTAATAAAATCATGTATACATATCTGCTATCCAGATTGTCTAACCTTAAGGTCACATGCCAATCTCAGGTTCCTTGCTTTAGCAAACTAAATATCATTCAGTTATGCTTTACGTGTATTTTAAGTCCATTGTTCAGCCTAGTCCTTTCCCCCCCAGTGGGAAAAAGTACCAAGCAAGCAAATGTGAAGGAATATCCTCTGACCCCAAATGTTATTCATGCAACTGGGAGGAAGCACCCAATAACATGACATTTAAATGCAAAGATAATAAGTGTGAATAGAAAAGATTTCCTAGAAGCAAAGTAGTTTGGCAAAGTACTCTACATGTTAATGGGCCTCCTTAAGATCCACTTGCACTCTTGTTGCCATGGTAACAAGCATTGGAATAAAGCCGCAAGGAATGTTGATACATTTCCCTTGTGTTGTTACATTATTCTCATCAAACTATTTATCAAAGGTGAAGATTGCAACATTTCCTGTGACGTTGTTATAATATTGTTGTTCTTATTCTGTATTGCAGACCACTGTTGTCTATAGCTAGGAATGTCTGCAATTCTTTTTTTTTATATAAATAAAATTCACAAGCACATTGTACACTGTCATTTTGTAAAAGCTGTGCTATTGTATGTCACTAAAACTGTGTCAAGCAAAGCTCTCTATGTACAAAGCCGTGGCATGATTGAAATAGTGTAATGCGAAAGGACATTGTCAGGGCCATTTTTGTGACTTATTTTAACTTTTAAAGAGAGAAAATGGCATGATGAAGATAAAAGATGGAGCATGAAGGATAACAATTTTCAAGCTAAAGGATACAGTCTACTTGTAATATTACTATACATTCTGCCAGTTGTTCTATCAGCAGCCTATGTAGCTGTTTAATTCTGATGTCCGAAATAACGTTCTAGTTCTAAAATTATTGATCTGGGAGCTTCAACTCCTGGCACATTTCTGCCTAATGTTGAATAGAGTCTAAACCAATTTTTACCAACCAGGGTTCCTCTAGAGCAGGGACGCTCACAATTTTTCGTCTGGAGATCTACTTTTCAAATAACAAGCTCAATGAGATCTACTAGCGAAAAAACACCTGCATTCAGGGGCGGGAGGGGGCGTGGCGGTGCATTGAAGTCAAGGGCACCCACAGTGCGATCGCCCGCAACCGGAACCCAGGCACATTAGTGCCTGCGTTCCAGTCCAGTGCGATCCGAAGCACTATTTTTGCAGATCGTACTGGACCTCAATGCAGGCACTAATGTGCCTGCGGGCGATCGCACTGTGGGCGGGGGACATGGCTGCGGTGCCATTGACTTCAATACAACCCCAAACCCCCTCCCGCCCCTGAACGCAGGGAGTCGGCCAGCTTACATTCCAGTGCGTCCTAGAGGCCCCAGCGTCCTGTCCTCCTGCGGTGCTCGTTTAGCCGATGTTGCACATGGGGAGAGGTGTCCCGCCCCTTTCCATCTGCAGCGTCTGCCACATGCAGCCAGCAGCCGCAGGAGCACCGCGGGAGCATAGCCGTAGCCAGCTCCTTTTGTGCCCGAGGCAAGAAAGAACACCGTGTGTCGTGCCCCCCCCCTCCCCCCAAACAGGCATGTGATGTCAAACTATTTTACTATCATCCAGTTTCTGCATGGGGAGGAGCCTCTGTAGTGAGTGCTTTTCCCCATTGAGAAACTCATGAATGAACAGGAAGTGATGTAAATCACATCCTGTTCATTTATAACTGGTACTAGTACTATGTGTTCCCAGTTATTTACAAACACTGGAGTTTGTTCTGCACAGAGGATTGGTACATATCACTGATAAGTACCGATCCTCTGCCGTTCGCCGACGCAATTCCGCCGCGGGCTGCAGCGCTTCTTTCACTTCTTGGATCCCCGCTGCATACAGATGGGGAGGGCAGTGGGGATCCAGAGAGGCACCACGGACAGGAGGAGAGGCCATCGTGATCTACCACTGGTCGCTACGCGATCGACTGGTAGATCGCGATTGACCTTATGGGCACCCCTGCTCTAGAGCCTATTAGGGCTCCTTTGAGCAGTTGCTGATTGACCTCCCATCTGATGATGCCTGCAAAACTCCAGGGACAACATCACTCTGCAGAGCCAGTGGGATCACACCAATTATCTTTTTGACTGTCTGTAAGGGTGGCCTCCTGACCGCCGCTGTAACGGGCATTGTTCCTGCAAATCCCCAATGAAATGGTGGATTATTTCCACTAACCTCCAATGTAAAGGCATTCTTCGCACTAACCCCCAATAAAATAGTGCATTCTTTTCACTGACCTCCAATGTAAGAGGCATTCTTTCTCTCACTAGGGATAAGATTGGGTTTGGGAGTAACATGGATTTGAGGTGAACCCAGGCTGTTTGAGGTTCATGGACACAGCGAACTAATGAACAATTTTGCTGACATAGCAACCAAGTAACCATTATGCACTTCTGGGCTTTTGTACTTAGGTTAGATGGCTTAGAAGGGCTATCAAGGTGGCGTTTGGTAAGCCAACTCTCCCCCTTGGATTACCAGAAGCCATATTGACAATGCACTTAGCTGTCATAGGGAAAGTATAGAAAATGCTGCTGATAAGGTACACGGGGACAGAATATGGTAGGGCTTGTAGGCACTGGCTTGTCTCATAAAGTAGATGAAAACACTTACAGAAAGGCAGGTCTGCACCCCTGAGGTGCAGCAGGAGGAGCAGGAAAGGAGTACATTAGCAGCATTTGCAATTTGCTTTGCAGTAGCTGATATGCACCTGGGGGGGCGTTAAGGCAAGAAAGGCTTAGTCAGCCACTTCTCTACCTCCAATGTAATTGATCACTTGTGGGGGTGAAAAACCAAGCTCCAGAGCCTTTTCATACTGCCTTTCTTATATGTTTATGCATTTCAATATGGAAGTAAAAAAAGACAACAAGCAATGCATCCACCTCAGCAGGAGCTATGACAAGATTGGAGAAAACATTTGGGTTTTGTGGACACATGGGATTTTATAATAGCCCACTATGCTGCAAAATGAATCAAGCAGATTTCAAATGCAAGTACTCTATGTATGTGCCGCGCTATCCTAAATAATGACACAATTATAATATTGAATGTGAACAAACCACAAAATTGAACACAAAGAATATATAAATAAAACCAACGAGACTGTCTATCAAACAATATGTGCATCAAAAAAGGGAATTCCATCCACAACCAAAGCCACAAATAATCCGTAGTCGTTCCACCATCAGATGATGACCATTGAGTGCACACCCAATAGAGTGCTGCTCACCTGGACAATAGGTCTGAACATCACGGTTTCCCCCTTTGTTGTAGAGCAGGGCAGGGATCTACTCTTAAAGTATAATTAAAGCCTGCATTTTTTTTTTGCATATATCTACTGCTAGCAAGCAGTAGATATATGCAAAAAGTAAAAAAAAAAACGCTTTAAAAAGGGTTAAAACTTACCTGTGCCTTCCCCACACGCTCCCGTCCGAAAATCTGAAAAATCTCGGGCGGCCGCAAAGGATCTTAGGGCGGGCGCATGCACAGTTCAGATTTTCCCAATGTGACCCCGTCTTTTATATTTTGCCTAAAATTTGGGTAATAATAATTGTTTTATAACATAACATAGGTAAAACAGTTTTTGTTTTCGAAATTTTCGGTACTTTTTTCATTATATAGTAAAAAAATAAAAACCGCAGTGGTGATTAAATACCACCAAAAGAAAGCTCTATCTGTCCCCAAAAAATGGTATAAAATTCATTTCAGTACAGCGTTGCATGACGGAATAAATGTCAGTCAAAGTACCGCAGCTCTGAATAATGAAAAATGGCCTGGACAGGAAGGGGGTGTAAACACCCCGGTCAGCAAGTGGTTAATGTCAATTTAATGGAGTCCATTGGTTATAATCCGACCACTACGTGTTCCCAGGAAGCAAGATGCTGTATTACAGTATCTCAGTCCCAAATAAAAAGAAATATAGGCCATAGTGTACACCATAAAAAACACATAAAATCTTTATTTAAAACGCAACTGTCATAAATGTCCTACTGCACCACAGAAAACTGTTGTAATATGCGATGGGAAGGAAAACCACCAGATAAGCTGAAGCAGCTCCAATCTTCCTCTGGTTGTTCCACCCATGGCTCTGCATCACAAGCTTCGCCCTACATGTGTTGCATCCAGATCGACTTCATTAGGTGCCCCTGAACATTCAATATTGTACTTGTGTCATTATTTAGGATAGCGTGACACATACATACTTACATTTGAAATCCTAATAGGTTAATCTAGTACTTTTAGTGCCTGCTGCTGAATATCATATTGGTGTGAGGTTACACGGTTTGTTGTTGAATCAAGCAGATTGCTCAGATTGCTCAGATTGCATGTAAGGGGTACTTCTCTCACTGAACACAATGTACGAGGTCACTTTTCCATTCCAAGGGGACACCTCTCTAACTGGCCACAGTGTAAGTGGACCCTTCATTGAATACCAATATAAGGAGACATTTCTCTATTGACCAACAATAAATAGGGGTTTTAGTATGTTTTATTCTGGCCATTATAATTTTGTTATAATTGCAAATTATTTTTCCATGCAGAGCAGAGGGTTGTTAACAATGATTCACCTTGGGTGTCATAAACACTAGGTACCGAATGAAACACTGCTCTTTCATTTATTATTATACCTGCAACTTACTGGTCTTGCTAATGTACTGTGTAGATATTATCTTTAGCAGGGACTCCTCGAGGCTTGGAAATGATTTCAAGGGTTCCTCTAGGATATAAAGGTTTTTCTAAACCATGGCCTAACCAACACTAATGAATGTAAGGACACAGCTGCAAATATTAAAATCAGTTATCATTTTGTTAATCACCTCTTCTCTCTGACTTCAATTAGTGTGCTGAGGATGATGTCAATTTTATGAAGAAAATGAATAATATACTTATATGTCTTTGTTTTCTTTTTTTAGATTGTCTGTTAGTCATTTGGTGCATGATAAAACCCTTTTGTGCATATTAGTTTGTACTATGTATCAAGAACCAAGCAACATGATTTTTATTGCTGGGATGTTATAATCAAACTACACTGGGGGCAGCAGTCTGTTTTCTTTATATGAAATCTACTTTTGCATTGTATAGGAAAAGGTGATGTGTGTTACTGGAACTTTAAAGAGCCTTTTACTACTTTGAGATGTTTTACATCGAAGATGAACAGAGAAGACAATAAAACAAAATGGGCCTTTGTAGACTACTTGACCCTTCTCCCCATTCCTCCACATAAAAGGAGGATTAGTAACAGAAGGATATATCATATGTCAGGCTACATACTTGCCTGAAAAGGTGACTTTTAAAGTAAACCTCTCCTGAAAGAAATATGAGAGCTGTGATTGTTGATCTCATTCTGAAAATGCTGGTTGCCTGGTTTTTAATGTGGTCTTATATCATCAGTGTTTTCTGATTCCAAGACCGGAGACCAGTATGCAGATCAGCAAAGTCAGAGTAAAGTCAGAGTGTCTTATCTGTATACTAACTCAGTAACTCTAACTATTTGTTTAAGCCAGGGAGGTCAGCATTTGGGATGGGTTTCTGAGTTTGGGTCTATCATAGGTGCAAGGCAAATCCTGCCTTTACATGGCTCACAGACCCAATGAACTGATGCCTGAAATTGCCAGCCAAATTAATTATAATCATAATGTACTATAAAGGCCTTTAAACATAGGTAAGCTGGCTTAGAAGAACCAGTAATGGTGGCTTTGTTATGTGCCAGTCCCATCGCTAAAAAAAGGGTGGGCACAGAACAGCCATAGTGTATTGAAAGCTGTTGTTTTTATTTTTGCTGCATTTTGCCTTTGGTTGCAGCATTCTTCTCCATCTTTATGTGTGCTTTTTGTCTCTAGTAATTTTGGGCCTAGCCTTGCTGTTTAAAATTGTTCTGCTCCTGACCAATTATACACTGCTGTGTCATTTGCAGACTCTTAATTCTTGTAGTAAAACATCTGCCTGTACTCTTTCTTTAGTACATTTCTGACAATTTTCACTAACTAAAAATATCCTGCTGCTGGCCAATTTTACACTGGTATATCGTATGAGAATTTGAATAAAATTGGCAGAGACAGGAAAGTTTTGCATCAGCAAGAAATGGGACAGATGGCCTCACCAAAGTACTGACCAGTTTCTATCTGCTGGTAAAAGCAACCATTTCTGATAAAGCAGCCCCCTTAGCAGCATCATTATGTATCACTAAGAGGTCACTGGACCCTTCTAGTGATGTATATTATTAGTGTAAAAAAATATAAAGTATAATCCCAGAGTCAGATAATAGCTTGAAACAGACAAGGTTACATGCCTTTCAACATTAGGGTCTACCTTGCAAAGGGGTACCTTTGCGCCCCTATGGCAAAGCACTCTTGTCCCTTTTTTGAGGGACAAGGACCTCTTAACACCTCAGGTGCCCCAAGAAGGATATGGGGTAATATGGGGGGACTTATTATTAGTACCTATTCCCACAAAAGTAAGAAAAACACAAACATAAACAAAATACATTTTAATAATGTCCCCCCAAGTAATTCCACGTCCAGCAAAGAAATCCTCACCAATCATAAGGACCCACGGCCTGCTGGTGTTTACAGTTGCGGTACTTTGCAAGAGGAGGGTTACCTGCCTCTATAAGGTGTGGTTAGAATATTAAGCGGAACTCTACTTAATTTTTTACATTTTGTTTAATTACTACATTTAAATTGAAGTAAATCAGATGGGGGTGATGCATCTGTATGTAAGCCAAGCCTACAAAAGAAAAAAACTCATTACCATAGCCAAATATGTCCTGGCAGTGTATGCTGTCACTGAGACTGTCTGTAAAAATCGTACTGTTCTGTAACATCATGTGAAGCTTTAAGGCGTCCCCGAAACATGTTATTTAAAGGATTTGTGTACTGTATTTCCAATGTTGCCCTCAAAGCCACATGAAAAGACTTGCACTGTGTAGCATTTTTTAACACTTTTTTTTGCATTGTCACATCTCGCATAGCAGTGCCCAGCTCCCCATGCCCTTTTCTGACAATAGTTTAGAAATGGTCAGTATTTAGTGTCAAGATTCACTTCCCATAAACGCACAGAAAAGTTCACAAGCTACTTTTGGGGCATATGCAGCGCGTTTTTGGTTCATAGACTTTCATTGCAACGTGCGTTTGCTGTGCGTTTTTTACAGCATGGAAAGACCTTCCTTTTTTGCAAAGCACACATGGAGTTGAAAGACCTCCCATTATTTTGCATTAATGATCCATCGCCAAGACAATGCAGCAGGGAACACAGCAGCAAACACTCTGCAAGAAACAGCAACAGGAAGTTATGTAAAAAGGGAACAGGAACTTATGTCATGGATTTGACTGCTTTTCATTGGTCAACATGCCAGAGAAGGAAAACATTAAAAAACGTGCATAAACACGTGTAAAACGTGGGCACAATAACCGTGCAGAAGCGCAGACGCCCAGGTGTGAACAAGGCCTAAAGAATAGGAAAGTGTAGTTCTGCTTTCAGTAAAGCACACCCTGCAAAGAAAAGTGTTAATTCATATCTCTCCTGCTGCCCCAATGTTTTCAAGGGCAATGCTGGCTGAAAAATATTCTGCATCTGACACTTCTGGGTGTGTCAAAAACCTGATCCTCTGTTTGTTAGTTGTGGTTCTGCATCCTTCCTGTATCCTGTAGTGAAGTAACTAGGGGCCATTGGCTTTTGGGGAGGGGGGGTGGTTGCGGTGGGACGGACAGCTGTGTGACCCGACAGAGAGCCATGCCTGTTAGGGGCTTATGTCCAGTCCCACCCAGCTCACTGACACACTTCCTGCCACCGTAATGAGATGACGCCTGAGGTGACTGGTTGCTAAGAGCTGGGAGGGGATATGTGTATGGGCGAGGGGTGTAGAGAAAAAAAAGTCAGCATCTCATCGAACTTTCACTAACATATGGAGTGGCACTCCCCTCCTTCAAGTGGCACCCAGGGCATGAGCTATTGGTTTGTATTTTGACCAAAATCTGTAAGCTCACCACAGTTGACAAAGGTCCACAAGTTTTGCTTACTGCTATCTGGGTCAGCCCCAGGTCACTGGAGGTAATTATGCTGATTCACTGCCCAGTGAGGAGGCCGGAGATGGCGAGATCACACGTGAAGCTGCATTTCAAACCAGGAAGATGAATCAGGAGCCTATATGTGTCACCTGTCTGGTTGTGTAGCACGCAAAACGTTTGCATATTACAAGATTGTCTGTAAAGAATTACAAATCCTCTGGCAAGTAAAACAGCAAACATAAATGCTTTTCATCTGTGCATTTAGTTATATGCCTGGAGTTGCATTTTAATTGCTGTGAATTTTCTTTTTTGATGTGTCTGCACCTATTTCCCTGCACTCATGGCATAAGAACTATGTGGAAATGCATTGCAAAGGCATCATAAAGACATGCAAAATGTGTCCAAATAAGTATATAAATGTGCTTGTGATGTGTGCTTAACAAAGCATTCTGGGAAACAAAATGGCACGCTTGGAGCTAGATTACGTTCGCAATAAACAGCATTGGAAATTCAAACAAAATCTGTCCAGATGTGTCAGAAAAAGGCTTTGGAAATACATAGTTTTGCTATTTTTTTATGTTAACTAAAAAAATAAAATCAGCTAAACTTTACCCTAAATATACCAACATGGGCTAGCACAAGCTTGTAGCTAGAGTCTATTGGCTTCCTGCTGGTAACAGCTCTGACTGCCATCACCTTTGGGTGGTGGGGCAGTTTTTATGAACTCTGTACGGTACTACAGAATAAGGCATATAAAAGAAACAAATATAGGGAATTAAGAAAAAATATGGTCAAGCACTGGGGTAGAAGGCATTAAAAAAACCTTAATCTGTTTCTGAAGGTACAGGGGGCAGTTATGTGCATAGCTCCCAACTGTCCCTCATTTGGAAGGACTTTGCATCTTTTGAAACCAAACCTCTGTCCCTCATTATTCCTTAGTAGGGTTGAGCTCAGGTTCCAACTGAATCCAGTGTGAACTGAAGCACCTCCGAACCTGGAAGCGGCATGCGACTATCCACCCAATCAGCTGTGGGCTGGGCCACTTTCTGCGCCACAGCTGCACATTTTGTAAACAAAGGAGCTGGTTGTCTGCTGACAAAATTGACCTTAAATGGCCACATGGCAATATAAAGTAAATTATGTCACAGCATTCTGCCTCTTCAGAGGTTCAGAGGACCTTGGGTTCAGACTAGATTCAGTTGGAACCCAAGCTTATCCCAACTAAAGAGGAAAGGGGAACAGAGACTTGGAATTCTCCAGCTGCAGTTTATTGGGCGGCAGCAGATGGAGCTTCCTTCAGTGTTTGGAGGGGCTCAGGTTCAGACCGGGTTCGATCTGAACCAGAGCTCATCCCTACTCCTCAGTTGTCCCTCTTTTTTAGTCTGATGTACAGACAGGTATATATATATATACTAGTTAAATAAATAGAGAGTGTGGTGTACTGCCCTAAACATTTCATCCAGCCTCTATTTTTTTTATTTGTTTCTTTAAAAAGTCAGCAGAACTCTGGGTAAAAATTGTATTAACCCCTGCAGTGGGGCTACCCCTGCATTACATGGGTTAAGTACTCGTTTTTGTCTAGGGTCACAAATAAAAAAAGTTATAATCACCTGATCCTTCAAACCAGCTTGCTCTTAGACCGGTCCCTGGATCTCCCCCTCATCATCACATTCCATACACAGTGTATAGGAAGTGAGGATGCTGAGGGACGTACCATTGCTGCAGTGGGGAAGAAAACAGGTTGGAGGGAGTGCTGTCCCAGCCAGCTGGCTCGAGGATTGGGTAAGTATAAGTTTGTTATTTTCCTCCCTAGACCAAAGGGAACAATTAACACTTGCAGTACAGGGGTAGCCCCACTGCAAGGGTTCATAAACGCTTTGCCTGGAGATCTTCTTTAAAGTAGTATTAAAATCTCAACGTTTCCATAATAAATCCAGATCAAAAACATATACATTGTCCAGCAAAATATTTCTTTACAAATTTGCCCAAGCAGTTACAGTCATCATGTTTCCGAACAGCTGACTTTCTCAGCTCAGCTTCCCTGAACTTCCTGTCTAGTACAAGATTCCAGGGACAGCAGAGTCTCCAGCAGCTGTCTATGTACTAGCTTGGAGAAGGATAGAAGAGAGGATAAAGGAGTAGGGAGCAGGGGAGTTTATTGTCCTTGCTGTGCCTGTGTGTTTGTGGAGACACACACAGCTTACTAGAACACACAAGGGTGGCTCTATAGGACCCTGCAAGGGAAAGGAGCTACCAGGATATTAGGGCCTGTGCTCAGGTGACCAGCTGATTCTGCAGGAAGCTAAAACGTTTAAACATCAAGGAGTAGCATTCATTGTAAGTGATTCAATTAATGTTTTTTTCCCATGATAATTCTTCATGATCCACATAACGGGGGATGTTGCATGAGTTTGTTCTTTGCCTATATATACTTTGGTGTCGCTCTTTGTCATCTCCAAATGTTGGGAGGTATGGTGAACGTAGCTGCATCTGATTAAGCCCGTGACACACTGCATGCGTAGTTGTGGAGAGCAAAGCGCAGCTGCAAGGCACGGACATTCGCATGCAGTGTGTGAAAGCTTGAGTAGCTGAGCACAGCCAATCAGCTCAAGCGTAACAACTCAATGGACTTGGCATCCTGATGTGTGGGTTTGTACGCGTCTGCTGATTGGCTGAAAATGTAATTTTTCATCTCGGCACACTCAGCTATGCAAACTCTCGCAAGCTGACGTGCTGGAGCAAAAATTGCAAGACACACTGCACGCAAAGGTAAGCGGCCACCACTTCCCTTTGCTTCGTGCAGCTTTGAATGCAGTGTGTTACGGGCTTAAACTATAGACATCCCAGATCTCCCGGATGTTCCAGGAGTCTCTCGCTATAAAGCAACAGCTCCCTGATGCCCACGAGAGAAACATTTTATCCCGTAAAAGGTTTACTCTGCCCTATTTAGCGGAGTAAACCTTTCTGGGATCCCAGCTATCTATTTTTTTTTCTGACAGTACTTTTTCAGGTCCTCCTCTGCTGATAGACAGCAGCAGTGGGAGGGTGCAATAGCTATTGGTTATTGTAATTTGAAATGTCCAATATCAGCCTGGCTATTTATTACCATGCTATCTGTTGTTTTTTTTAATGCTCCCGGCGGCTTATGTCAGGAGAAAAAAAAAAAGCCAGCAGATAGCAAGGGAAGCATTAGCTCCTCTGCTATCTGCTGATTCCCCTGCTATCTGCCACCCCCATCAATACCCCCCTTTATCCGTGGGGGGTTATAAGTGGGATGCGGGAGAGGGCACCTCCCTGAAATTATTTTTTGCAGGTTGGGCTGTCTGAAACGATATAAATAGATATTACAAATAATGTCAATCTTATCTATGCAATAGTCTTGCAGTTCTAGTAGCTATAAAAGGGTTACCGAATCACGTTTACAAACACAGCTTTTGCATATTGCATTCAGCGTGCAGGACACAGTCTGGTCCCGTATATGGCTGATTGTATACATACACATAGGTGCTAACACAAGCTGTCAGTGTTAGCCGCCCACACACGGCGAACACTCCCCCCAACACCTACACACAGGCATTCCAACAGACAGCCACACATATCGAGCACTTCTCTCTGCAATCAGTCCCCGGCTCCCCCAGCTTTATATTTATTTCTCTTTGTCCTTCTGTCACAAAAAGCTGTAATCCTTTCCATGCCATACTGATACAGTGAGGTTTCTGTATTCCCTGTACCCCCCTCCCCTCCTTCCCCTTTGTCTTTCCTTAGTACTCCTCTCTGTTCGCCGCCCACGCTCGACATGCTGCGTTCCCTTCCCATAGTCATACAGCGCAGTCTCTTTCATATTCTCTGCAACCTGCACTTTACTATACAGCTGTGTCAAGGGGTAAAGGGGGGGGGGGGTTTTGGTTTATGTATTAACCCCTTTCCATAATGGCTAACATTCCAAGATGTGATATTTAAGCGGGAAACTCTGCTCTAGCTCTTCTGCGTGCCTTCGTGATGTTGCACCATGGTAGCACAAGGAAGTTAGGCTGAGGGAGAGTTAGGTGGGACAAGCCTGACTGTTATTAATTGTCTGAGGCTCCATTAACACAGGGCAATATGCCATTCCTGTGCCAGGTGTTCAGTTCAGATGTGGCCGCTGTACCCATTGAAGTAAATGGCCAGGTGGTGACAGTGCCAAGCGGTTTGGAATAGATGATTGTCACTGGACGCAGGGTAGATTCCTGCCGCAGCAATCCATAGGTTCTTGCCACAGGAATCCCAGAACGCCCCATGTCAATGAGCCCTTACAGCATTACAGCTGACTATACATAGTGGAAGATGGTAAAATGTGAACACATGAGGATATCCTCTGCACACAGATCAACCAAGCATGTGTCTTTTCTTCAATCTCTAACACTTTTGGAAGTTTTAGAGGCTTTTTACAACCTGACAGCAGGAAGGTGCTCCCTTGTTGTCCAGCCCTGATCTCACCTGAACTGCTGCATGTGCTCTGTACAGGACTATAAAGAGGTAAAAAGGACTTAGACCTAAGTTAGGCTAAACTATTGTTATTATTATTATTATTATACAGGATTTATATAGCACCAACAGTTTGTGCAGCGCTTTACAATATAAGGAAGACATTACAATCACAATACAATTCAAGACAAGATGGTAAGGAGGGCCTTGCCCGTGAGGGCTTACATTCTAGAAGGGAGGGGCAAGTGATACATGAGGAGGTAGCTCTGTGGGGATAAATTCTTTAAGAAAGTGATAGTTCAGTGGTTAGGTTGAGGTGGGATAGGCTTCCTTGAAGAGATGAGTCTTAAGGGATTGCCAAAAGGCAGTCAGTGTGGGAGAAAGACGGACGGGTTGGGGGTAGAAAGTTCCATAGGATGGGAGAGACTCTAGTGAAGTCCTGGAGGTAAGCATGGGAGGAGTTGACGAGGGAGCTGGAAAGCAGAAGGACATTTGAAGAGCGGAGGGGATGGTTGGGGTGATACTTTGAGACCAGGTTTGAGATATAGCCAGGGGCAGATAAAAAATATACTTTAAAGTGAGAATAGAAAGCAAGATGCGGAAAAGGGCAGTTTTTTTTTAATATTCACATTTTTTTAAATTAAATAAAGACATATAAATATGAAACAAACACATTCCAAACAATGCATAACCAGTAAAACAAACAAACAAACAGAAAAAGCAATCTCCAATATCCTAATACAGCATATAGGGAAATAGTTACCACACAGAACAGTGTAATAATAATCTTATTGTTCGGTATAAATACAAAAAGTTATTGTCCAACATAAATAATAAACAAATCATAAACCCAAGGTCACTTCTCCTCAAAAGTATTAACAGAAAGTATACTATGTTAGGTAATGTATAAACCCTAAAAAAACAAAAAAGGGCAGATTTAATGGTGTAGTTGGTCAGCACTTAGCCCTGGTCTCACACCTAGGCATTTTTTGAGCAGTTCGAAAAGCGCCTTTAACTGCCCAACACAAGAAATCCCATGATTTTCAATGGTCTTGGTTCATACCTGAGCAGAAAAACCCCATCTAGGAAAAGCACACCTAGCAGGAAAACCCCAGACGCCGAAAAGATACAGGAGCTTCTTTGGGCAGTTAAAAGTGTTTTTCCTCCCCATAGACTTCATTGGAAATGCCTATAAACGCACAATAGAAGCATGTTGGAAATTTTTGTGAGCGCTTTTGCATGTTTATACACGCGTTCTTCCATCGTCCCACAATGGTGTGAGCTACCAATCAAAATGCGCGTCTTCATGTGTACGCACGCTAAAACACACATATAAATGTGCTCACCGCTCGTAGACACGCAAATAACAGCACGCTGCTATCATGCCTACAAACGTGCAAACACGGTGCTGCCTAGGTGTGAACCAGGGCTAAAACATACTGTAGGTCATTTGCAGGGACAAACCTTGTAATCCGAAGCTGAATTGCAAATTAGCAACTGTTGGCAATTTTGCCTTTCCAATAGCAAACAGTTCTCTGTGCTACGGGGAAACCAAAAGAGCTACAGTATAGCCATCTACAGATTTTTAATAGCACAGTCAATACAGACCTACGTATATTACATATTCATCTTACAAGGACATGTGATCGGCCAAGTCATTAGATGAAGATTGTATTGCAAAGGTTAATGACCTGGGAGAGTTAATTGCAAGCCAGTACTGGAATATAAGCCGCAATGGATTGCACTCTTCACAGAGAAAATGTGCAGATAATGGAGCATGGATATATTACACAAACACTGATATTGTTCATACACCATTTTGTTTTCAGGCTAGTGATGAAAACAGGGATAAACCCAGTGGTCCAAGGATACAGATAGCATAGCAAATAATGATGGTAGCAAAGCACATTTTATTAGAATCATAAAACAGCAACAAGCAGATAAAGACAAAAGGCTTACTTAAAGCCCAACTCCAGCTATGCATGAAGATAATCAATAAACCTCACGTTGTGTCCCTCAAATTACTAATCAACATGACAACGTTTACCACTTAAAGCAAGAGAAAGTTGTTAGGGAGGGGGGGTGAGTGGGGTGTCATAAATGTTGGACCTGGGAGTAAAGAATGTATGCTGATAACTAGAACCCAGAACAAATAAACATAGGATGGCCAATAAATCCTAAACAGATCAGGAATAAATATACAGAACATAATAATATTCATGTATGTTGTATATCCCTTATCTGTTTAGGATTTATTGGTCATCCTATGTTTATTTGTTCTGTGTTCTAGTTATCTGGATACATTCCTCCCCATGCCACTCAGCTCCTCTCTTTGTCAGGCCTGTTCTTGCACCAAAAAACATAGTTGTGCCCTTAACGGATTGCAGAAACAAATTTAGTTAGCTGCTATGTGACAATACACTGAAACACTGTGAAATAAAGTCAGCTTACAATTCTTATTAAAGACATTTGGTTAAATAAAGCCCACTTGTAAAGGGTGTTTACGGTATTTTGGCCCCTTTCCTTCCACTGTAGAGTGTAAATGATGTTCTTTTTCATGGTTGGAAGAAATCTTCCTGCAGTTGAGAGGAAGGGCGCTAGAGAATAAATGGAGAAGACCTGTTCACCGGAGCTGTGAGCAACTAAATCTTGCCATATGATCGAGAAGGGAGTCCGCTTCCCAAGTGTAACATGGACTAGGGAACATATTCCCCCTTGGGAATCTGAGAGATGAGAAAAGATGACAAAAGACTGTGTATGAGTATGTCAAATTGAAATATGCTCACCAACTGGAGACACCCAGAAACCCACAAGTGGAATGATATTGGAATTTTGTTTTACTTCATTCAACCATGTGCCTGATCTTCAGATTAAGATACAATTTTTTTCCAATACCCTTTTTTAAGTCTTAGGAAAGTTGAAGTGAATTGCAATGATATAATTGCTTGTCATGCTGTAAAAGAACTTCTGTGTAAGGGGTGAAGTATCAAGCAAAAATAGATGAGCCAGGCAGTTATCCAAGATGGTGGTGTGACTACTCAGGAGGTAAAAGTAAAGATCTCTCATATTTCACAGTATAATACGTTTAGATATGCTTCAGTGACTAAGACTTTGCACTTCACATTAACTCCAGTCTGACTGTAAAAGCTAAAAAATCCCTCAGGGGCCCTTTTTAGGTTAAGGAGAGACCTCACCCAACACACTATTTCACAACAGGCCTCTAAGAAATCTTCAGCTGAAAATAGAAACTAGTGGACCATTAAATTCTTACAAGAAATTCAGATTTAGAAAGAGTACATCTCTGACAATCTGATTTTCCTGGCTTCTTTTACTTTAAAAACACAAAGTATGACAAGTTGTCACTTACCTTATAATTTATACCTCTGTGAGTTCTTCTCATTATGTCGACTATTAAAAGAACAGCTTTCAAGTTAACAAATCACTACAGGAGGTGCACTTTGAAATGTATATTGCAAGATCTTGTATGAAATCTTTTTAAACCATTGTCTCTAGTGCATGGTTTGTACAACTAAAGTACTTGCATTTAATTAATAGGGATTTAGTCATCACTCACCAACATAAAGCAAGTGTGGATTTAATCCTCTCCCACATGTGTTCCAGGACAGAAATCCTCTGCACACAGACGTAGATTATCCCCCAGAGAATGTGTACACACATGAGGTTCTACACTACTGTTGTAGGAGTCAGTTAAATAGTGCTCATCTAATAGCTGAATACAGCTCATACTAAGAACATATTAAGGTTAGTAATTCCCTATAGAGGTATTTATTATACTCATCATACCTGGAAATGTCCAGGGTTAAAGCTGATATCCAAGATAAATAAGTGAAATAAATACGTTGTATATGCAAAAGTCGTTATTAGCCAAAGGCTTTGCAGTTATACCTGGCAAACCTAGGTGGAGCACACATTCCGAGCCTCCTGAGTGGACAATGTTACTTACACACCTAGCAGCAGCCACTGCTGATTTGCATTATACTAAAATTTTCATCCTTATTAAACCTTTGCTATCTGATGGGTCACTAACCTGCAACAAGCATGTGTCTATTAGGTGTTGGAACACTTGTGGGTTCATTCATAAAGGATTTGCTAAGCAAATTGCACAGCGAATGTTTGCTGAAAAATCAATCAGTTTTATTTTATGGATTCACCTACCTTTTTCAGAGGATTTGCCATATTCACTCATCATTTCCAGAGATAATTGCCCTATTGGCCAATCATTGTCAAACAGGATTCTACCTATTTGCCCCTTATTCTCAAAGTGGATCCACCATGTGTAACATTGATGCTTATGAGTGAATCCTGTTTGTTATTGGAATCTCTCTATTATGTTGTATGCAGCTGCTGATGGGCAATTCTTGTTATGTTTAAATGTTACAAGTTAAATGTTATACATTCTGCAACTTTTGATTTCACATTTGTCCATCTGCTGCCACATTACACTTCAGGGCAACTTGTCTTTGAAAATGATCAGTTAATTGATTGAATAGTTCAAAAATAAATATTTAAAAAAAATTTACTCTCTGCCTGCTGGAAAGATAAGTATTTGCTATGCTCTTTTACAGGGGCATTTGTGATCCTAGTGTCAGTGTCCTTTAAAGCACATTATAAAAAAACACTTCAAAAAGCAACAGTATAACATCTCCCATAATCAGCAGTATAACACCAATAAGTCAGTCCGAGAGAATGCTTTACTAGATGAAAAAGAAGTGGGTTTGGGAAGGAAGGCATTAGCAAATCACAGCAGAT
Source organism: Nanorana parkeri (assembly GCF_000935625.1). Classification (NCBI taxonomy): domain Eukaryota; kingdom Metazoa; phylum Chordata; class Amphibia; order Anura; family Dicroglossidae; genus Nanorana; species Nanorana parkeri. Next base: position 1,582,822 of record NW_017306447.1, on the reverse strand, counting down.
CTACATATAAATATATACACATTCAGGAACATAACACTGAATCACTGTACAATAGTACTTGCCTCAGCATGTGGTCTGGTCTTCCAGACCTGTTATGGATATGCCAGAGGTTCATGGCACTGGAAGACACTTGCCCTGATGCCTTAGCAGCTGATGACGTAATATGAAGAGTGGAGTTTGGCTAGTCACTGCTGGGTACAATGTCTGGTTATCTCAGAACCTTGGATTATTATTATTATTATACAGGATTTATATAGTGCCAATAGTTTGCGCAGCGCTTTACATTATAAGGAAGACATTACAGTCACAATACAACTTGGATGGCAAAGCATTCTCCTAAACTGTACTTACCCATAAAACTCTTGAGTTGGGCCAAGGCTAATTCCTACAGTTACATTTTTTTCATGGACTTCCATGAGATGTGATCAGAACTTCCTGTTGTATTTGTGAATGTTGATAATGCACATTAATGTTCCAGGTCAGTGACTCACTAAGCAGTGCAGCAAGAATAATGATGACCTCTCTGAAGCTTTCTTTTTTTAACCACTTTGCCTCCAGAACCATTTTTTCACACATTTCACACATTTTTGGCGAGAAAATTACTTAAAACCAAAAATATTATACATTTTCTGAAAGCAGAGGCTCTGCAGAATAAAACCATGGTGGCTGCAATTTTTTTTATGTCGCACAATGTTTACGCAACTGATTCTCAGATCTATATTGTCAGGAAAAATACACCAAAATTAATTTTAGTGCACACAAACACAATTTAATTACACTTTTTTTTGTACAAAGTAAAAGATGAAGCTGTGTCAAGTAAATAGATACCAAATATGTCATGCCTCAAAGCTGCAAAATGGTCAAAAACAATGATAGCCAAAATTATCAGTAGGTGACACTTTAAATGCCTTTACAGCTTATCAGCTTAGAATTAACTGTAAATGAGGGACCTAAAATTATTTATCTCACTCCAGCATGCACAGGGGTACCCAATACGTGTTGCATAATCATTTGCCATTTGCGTTTGTATACGTGTGCTTTTACTTTTTTTGCTTTTATTTATTTTATTATATTTTTAACAATTATATATTTTTTTCTTTTAACTTTATTGCTACCACAAAGGGGCTAGCATGCTTGTACTTTTTTTTGAGACATCAGGAGCCTTTTAAACTGTCTTATCTCTGTTCCAGCCAATCAAGTACAGAGTGTGCTTGTTGTGAGGTTTACCTGACTCTAAACCTGGGATTTTGACAGTTCTGAACCATGAAATGCTGAGAGCTGAACCCTTTTTGGATTCACACTCTGCAGACAACATCAAAGGATGAATGTTCCTCAACTCTCTCTTACTCACCATCCTGGAGCTATTTGTTGTGGTCCTGGGCTTCGGAGAGGAGGGGGTGAACCTTGGGGGGATAGCATCTGGCAAGTTCTTAAAAAGTGATTTACAGTGGCCTAGATCACTTGAAAGCCCTCAACTTGAACAAAACAGAAACAAACTCATGGCTGTTTTTTAAAGATGCAGCTCATGGGCCTGAAGCGCAGATATATGACAGTACATTGGTGATAAGCAATCAAGAAAGACATTTTTGTACAGTACACATTTGTCTAAAGTACATTTTTAATAAGAGGTATTTCAGTGACTCTGGCCAATGGAACAAGAAATGTTAAAAATCGGAAGGGAAAATTGTGTTGATCTCCAGCTACATTGTGGGATTGTGCAAGTGTTGACTGTTCCCATTGTGGGGGTGGTAAAACTTAAAGTATTGAAGGTTCAGATCGATTCCCTCAGAGTTCTGTATAGCAAAAAGAAAGGATAGGTATGAGTTAGAGGCCAAAAACTGTAGGGCATAGTTTCAGAATCCCTCAATTTATGCCTCTCAGTAGTGATAGTTATACGAATATTAGACTATCTGCATGGAATGAGGGGTGAGCATACTGAATCCAGGGGCTACACACTTTAAGGAACATTTTGTGTGTATTGGTGAGTATACTCGGTAGTTTATCTTTGATGAAGTAGGAGTCAATTCCTTGTCTCACCCATGCAAGCTGGGTCAATTGTTTTTTCCAAGCAATAAAATGTAGGTAGTCAGTTTATTTTGGTGTTTACAGAGGAAGGTGAATTGGACATTGAAAAGCACCAGCCAAGGGTCCTTGGGGTTGTGCCTATAAAATAAACTTAGCAAAACTTTGAATACATTGGTCCAGAGACTGCTTAACATCGGACAAGTTCATCATCTTTGCATATCTAGAGGCATTGCATCTGCAAAAGCATTGATCAAAATGTGAAGGGTGGAGATGTGCTAAATGGGAAGGTATCATGTACTGTACCAACGAGCAAGAACTTTAAAAGACAAATTGAGAGATGTGATATTAATGGTGCTAGTGGCTGTTGTGGACTAAATTTGTTGCCAGTCCCCTCAGATTCTATGTATTTAGATCTCTCTCCCATTTAGAGACATCAGTGTGGGCTGAATAGGTTGTTAGTGGGTAAGGGTGGGGCGAAAATGATAGAAATGAGTTTGGAGGTTGGAAGAGTATGATGGCAAATATGTTCGTAGGTGGTCAGTTAAACACCAAGGTTCTTATCACGTTTGAGAGATGGGATGCAATGCGGACCTATATGTATCTAAAAAACGGGGCGGTGAATTGTATTCAGTGAGTAAGCCGACTCATAGACTTGAATTGTGAGAAAGAGCAGTGAAGAGCTGCAGGTACAGCATAGCAAAGCAGCAATCAGAGCCTAGGTATGAATTGAGAAAATACAGATGGCCCCAAGTATATGCAGTATATAAATAAATATTACAGATAGAAACAAAAAACCTAAACATTGAACCATGCTGATCATTTATGTCAAGTTGATAATGTTTATTTAAAAACAAAAGGACAAAAACTATATGTCCCCTTTAATAGACATCCGCAATGACAGCTCTCATATTCCCATACTGACAGATTGCCTTTAAGACTGAGAAATGTTCCACATTACATTATTACTGAGTTAAAAGCACAGCGAGAACTTGTCATGTTTTACAGCCTAGGCAGAATCTATTGGCTGATTGTGCAGGAAATCAAGTGACTCAAAGTCTATTTTCTGTAGCATATTCCTTTCCAAGCTCAGTTTTTTGGAATTGCTGACCTTTAAAGTGGACAGCTTTTGCCCACCTCAAAGCAGAACTTACATTCTGCCTTGACAGAAAAGCAGGACACCTAGCAATGCAGGGACTCCTTTCGTGACAGAAAGCTAGTTCAGTTCATATACAAATCCAGTATCTGGCTTGTTTCAGTATGTCTATACTTTTATGTCCACAAATGCCAACCATGTACCAAAAATTGCTATTGTACAAGTAAACTCCAGAACATTGTAAAATAATGGGCAGTCTTAGTTCAGTCACACAGCTTTCTTTGGATAGCAGTTTGTCATTTTGAAGGGGAACAGTTCTTCAATAGTTAGCTGCAGATACGTTGGCCAGCAAAAGACACCTAATTATAGCCTGCTTCTAATTGTTTTTTTTTTATAGAAGCAGATATCTCGGTTTCCATAAATATGCACTTACATAGGAAAACCTCATATCAGTGTAAGCATCAACAAATCTCTAGAACTGATACATTGTATATCTACACAACAATGAATTGACTACGAGAAGTTTAACAGCTTGCCTGGAAGTTACCGCATTCCTCCTCAAAGCACACCGGGGCTGCCGTTATTGATCTCTTATTGAGACTGCAAGTTAACTGGCTATTGTGCTACCCTTGGCTTTAAAGCTTAAAAGAGAACTAAGTGTAAGGTAAAGGTAAGTGTTTTTCCTCATAGTTCTCTTAAGAGTCACGGGAGGACATAAACTCCCGTGACCCAAAGCTCAGTATATCGGGAGCTACAGCTGGGACAGAACCTGACATTATTGCTCAAATCCACCCAGCTGTGTGAGTGACAACTGGCTCTGCCTATCTAGAGGCAAAGCCAGCTGTACCCGCTCCCTCCCCCGTTTGTTCCTCCAGTCAGCACTAGATGATCGGAGCGGGGAGGAGGGAATCCCTGCAGGGAGCCACGACTGACAGTCATGGCTCTCTGCAGGGAAATGATCGAGAAGTGAGCAAGCGACGGTATGTGTTCATTCACTTCCCGATCTATGGAGCAGACGTGTGACTGTTTCATTGTCACACGTTGGCTCGAACTATGAGGTTGAGTGATTTTCACTCACCTTATAGTTCTCCTTTTACTCTACTTTGAATTAAAAAAATGCCCAGAAGTAGTAAAAACACGGGTCTTCTTGGATGAGTGATGCCCAGCATCATTTAAAGAAAAATTCCAGGCAATTTTTTAAATTTTCCTCCTTAAAATAGAAAATGTATACTCACACGTGTATATACTGTATACATACGCAGTAATGATGAAGAAGATCCACTTGGGACCCTTCCATCTGCCTAAGTGTCAATAATGCTCACTACATGGTAAACAATATTACACAGCCAAGTGTCCGTGAACAAAAATACAAGAGGAGGAACAGCCTAACTTTGCAATTCCATGGCCCCAGCATAGAAAATTCAGCCACTTTGTTACAGTATGTGTTCAATAAAGCACTATAGCTTACATTCTCTATACCAGAAGGGCCAATACTTCTGTTAGACATGTGTTGCACCCAGAAGAAGTTGCACATCTGAAACTCTCAAGGTGCAACACACAATGCGCTGCAATGTTCCTGAAATATGAACTTAAAAGGAAAACTAGTGTGTGGTTGTGGAAAAGTAAAACCACAAATTATAGCGTTACACATATTGCAATTTTGCCATTAATAACATTCTTTGGTACTGATGGTGCAAAACGGTGTCTTTTGGTATTTGTCTTCAGGGTCAGCTCTAATTAATTAATTAAGAAGGTTTTTGCGTCTTTTGTTGGCATGGAGTGGGGGATTCCTGACCGCCGGACACAATTCTCTGTCACTTGCAAGGATGTGAAAGTATCTGTTGGTAACTTTAATACATTCAGACAAATAATTGTATGTGCATGTAAATGGTATACCTTCATTTTATCTGATCGCCTCTTTCACAGGCTCACGACTAGTGATGGGTAAACTTGCTTGAGTTCGATTCGCAGGTGCATTCACAAAACATGCTGAAAATTTTAATGTGATCCCCACTGAAGTCAATAGGGGGTTAATCTTGAAAAACAATTCTCTCCATTTTCATGGCTAATAGGCAAGGGGTTATTAAACAAAGAGCATGGGGCTATATGTGGTGTTATAGAACATTACTATTCTGGGGAACAACATCAGTGACATGGTATCCTGGTATCACATAATTTGCATGTGTAATACATTTTTTAAATCTTACATTCTTGGCTTACATAAAGCAACAGCATTCATCTCTGATTAATTGTAACTTGGTTAAAAGCAACGCATGATCTTTTATCTAGCAGTAATAGTCACAATTACGTTTTTGGAGTAGTAGACAAAACAGATCTCACAGCTATTAGATGGTTTAAAATTAGCCTAAATCCTCAAATTCATAGCAATTGCAAACAGTGGCAAAACAAGGAAGATATTGATGCTTGGCCCAGTGGGAGATTCCTCCATCCACACAGTTTATCGTAGATGGAGGAATTTGTTGCACTTTTTCCATCTGACCATAGAAAATCTGCAGAAAATCTTTTAGGTGTATGGCCAGCTTAAGAGGGAGAGACAATGCAAAATAAAATAAAGATAACATTTGCATTAAATTGTGTCACAGAGGTAGAAATATCACAAAGGCATGCTGCCCATCATGTAAGCCTTTTTTGTAGGCCTCATTTGAGGAGGGAGAAACAGGGCATTTTTTTTTTTCAGAAATAAAAATTATAGTGGATTATGTCAGAGACATCATGTAAGTCTTTTTAGTTTACATTGGAGAGCCTGACCCTTCCTCCAACAATGGAGGAAGGAGGAGAAGAATTTGTGAATAAACCCAAGAAGAACAGAGAGGCTGCAGCAGAGATAGGCTGCAATTAAAGGTGGGGGAGGATCTTTAACTGGCTCCTGGCTGGCCGTTGAGCCGGCTGGGAGCTTCCTAGATCCGAGCGGGCGTATTTAAACGTCCCGTCAGCCATGCCCACTGTGTGTGCGCCCCCCCCCCTTCGCTGTCCCGGGCTCAGCCGTGCCCGGTGCAAGCTCAGGACCAGCATGGTGGTTCTGTGACAGGGGATCAGAGGGAGATCGGTACACGATCTTCCTCCATCCCCTCTCCGGTGTCAGAATGTGGAAGAAATGTATATTATATCACTTCCACATTCTGCTGTCAATCTCCAGCTTCAGAAGGGGGGTGCCTAGGAGGCATTAGGGGTCTTGGAGACCCCTGATGTCTTGAAAAAAGAGGACCTGTCACATCTCTTTGCTATCACATAGGGGGTTTCTTAGCCCCCCTATGTGATAACAATAAAGTTAAGTGAAAATCTTTTTTTTTTTTAAGTCCCCACCCATACATACGCGCATGCAAACATACGTGCGAAAACGACGATTGTACCCATTATGCCGCACAAGTTACATATTGCCGCGAACGTCGCAGTGAGAGCAATCATTCTAAAGCCATCAATCACTAAACTAAACTAAAAGCTTTTAAAGCGGCGCCTATGGACAATTTTAGGTATGGTAGATTTTTTGCGATTTCGCAGGTGCGCGCAATTTTAAACCTTGAGATGTTTGGTGTCTATTTACCCAACATGACTCTGTCTTATATTTTACCAAACAATTGGGTAATAATAATTGTATTATAACATAATGTAAGAAAAAAACTTTTTCCCAAAAAAATTTTCAGTACTTTTTCCTTAATATAGTAAAAAATAAAAACCCCAGTGGTGATTAAATACCACTAAAAAAAAGCTCTATCTGTCCCCAAAAAATGGTATAAAATTAATTTCAGAACAGTGTTGCATGACGGAATAAATGTCACTCAAAGTCTCGTGGCGCTGAATACTGAAAAATGGAACTGGGCAGGAAGGGGGTGTAAACACCTGGTCAGCAAGTGGTTAAAGTGCCACTGACCACCAATGTTGTTGCATCATTTTAGAGAGGGGAAATTTAAAGTGTCAGCAGCTACAAGTGATGGGGAAGGGGGTGGGGAATTTTAAAATTCCCCTGACCAACACTGATTGTATTAGCCTTGTATTGTATGTGGAGAAGGCAGGGGTGCACCTGGGTGAGGTGTAGGGTGAGCATTACTAATTATTCCTCTACTCCTAGACAGAAACAAGCATTTAACCCTCACAGTGCAAGGAGGAAAGACCCACTGAAAGAGTAGTTATTTTTTGCAGAGTGGTGTTCAAGACTGAGTAACTATTGTAAGTGCTGGCTGCGGGGACAGGACATGATCTCTTTATCCCTGATCATGAAAAGCAAAGTATAATTCTTTTACATGGGAGGGCTATTTTTTAGCTTCAGTCTTTCTGTGCCGAGGACTTATTAGCCAACTATAATTGGTGAATGAGCCCTAATTTTATTTGTATTTTACTTCAAAGAATGGTGAATCATTTCTGTTTCAGAACCTGCAGTGTTCGAGTCCCAACTGATGTTACATTATTTCTCTGTTGGTAGGGCTGAGTTTCTTTTTCAATAATCTGTGCCATACACAAGTGCAATTATAGAGCACAGGAGATGTGTGGTGACAAGCATCTGTAAACGTGGATGCAGGATGTAATAATGATAGCTAATGTGTTCTGAGAAGGCCTGAGGTGCTTTGCTGAAGTTCTGTGGGCCAAATACTATTTTCAGTTTTTATTTTATACCTCTGGAGGATTGTGCATGCCGTGAAAACCACAGTACTTTCTGAAACCTGGTGCTGTTTTCTGGTTATTAAAGCAAGTCTGTTTCTTTTTTTTAAATGAGATAAATTGTGCTCTCTGCATAGAAAGCAATCAATACTTACCTATCCCATTCCCTGTGCTGTTAAGCTCTTTTGGGTTGAAGAAAGAAGCTTGTCCAAACATCTTCTGCATCTGACCCTTCGCAGTAAGCTTGAGATGTTTGAGCAAGCTTCCTCCTTTAACCAAGAGAAGTTTTGGCAGTGCAGGCAGCTTGGCAAGTATTATTTTTTTCACATTTTAACATAGCTTTGAGTGGTTTTGCTATGTATTATAACTTCCATGTATGCTGAAACAGAAACCACATTAACCATGTGTTCTTGACCATCATAGTAATGTGAAATTTAGATCTACACGAATGAGACCGAAAGTTCTACAGTTAGCATGTCTGTTTTGTCAAAGAGACAGATGGAATTATTGTTTGCAGAATGAACAAAACTGAAAAAACTGCTTCATCAATAATCTTATAAGAGAACAATGGGCTGTAGTTCTGTTTAGTGTCACAGGACGACATCTACTATGTCCTCCTGTGACCCAAAACTCATCATCAACAGCCTACTATATGCTGACAGCGCAGAGCCGGGATATTGTCAGGATCCACTTGCTACCTGATTGACAGCTGGCTCTGCCTCCATAGAGCTTTGCCCATTCTCAAACCCCCAACCCCCAATCCATCCCTCCAGTTGGCACTGGAGGAACGGAGAGGTAAGGGGGGAATATCTGCATGAGTTGTGACTGGGAGTCACCGCTCTCTGCAGGGAGAAGATTGTGAACTGAACGATCAGCAGTATCATCGCTTAGTTCTTGATCAATAGAGCCAACGTGTGACAGATAAATACACAGTTGAACTAAATATATGTAAGGTGGTTTAGCTCCCTAAAAATGTGCAAGTCTGTACTTCCATTATTATGATATATACACCTGTGGCAGACAGGAAAAACAGATTTGTGACCTTCACTACAGACTACACTGCAGTTAAACAATACAACCTAGTCAAGGACCTTCCCCAGCCTGTGACTGGACAATGCAGGAGCAGCAGCACACTGATGAGGTCTTTACTTTGTTCTCTCCTCTGCCAGGAAGCTTTTGGCATTAGATGGAGTTCACTGTACATTGGTTCACTGTGCAATACTGAGGTTCCTCACAAAGGCCTCCTCCCAAAGAGAAGTCCCAGGGGACAGAGTTCTCTAGAAAGGTACTCCCAAACATTTACCATCTCCCCAGCCTTGCATATGAGCCAGCTCCTCAGGGATTGAATTAGATAAATATTCGTAACCTGGGGTTAATCCTCTCATGCTGCTTTCTGGAGCCTTCTCCCGGCAACAGGAGGACTCAATCAACCCACTAGACTTAGAGAAGACCTGCAAAGTTCAGCAGTAAACACACTATATTTGTAAGAGATACAGCTGCATAAGGCAGGGTCGCTACACAAAGCTTGAAGAACATTCTTAGGTTTGCTTAAAGCATCATCCCACCCTAGACCAGGGAATTTCTATAATAAGCTGCCAGTAAACAGATTCAATCCTGAGTTATTGCTAACAACAATAGTGGACAATGCAACCTCTAAGCCCAGGCAGGTAGCATGCACTTGTCTCATGGCTGGAAAACAAAAGGTTTGTCAAAAACCTTTGTGTTTTTCTTTAAATAAATAGTGTTGTCTGTTTATTTACATTTTGAATGTCTATTTGGTAAATGAGTAGGGGTAACAACTACACCTTAATCATTCACAAGGGGGGAGTCATCTGGGAGCCCCCACATTCAGATAAGCCCCTTCTGCCCGCAACCACTCGTTGTGGGGAAATGGCCCTTGTCCTCATCGACATGGGGACAAGGAGTGCTTTTCCAGGGGGTCCTACCCTGGCAAAGCACTCTCCCCATGTCAAGGGCATGTGGCCTGGTATGGTGTGGGTGGGGGGCACGCTGGTCCTCCCCCCTTTCTGCTCTGCCAGGCTGCTGCTCAGATCAAGGGTCTTGTAAAGGATTTTACGGGGTAACCCCATACATTTTTTTTTATCGTTGGGATCCCAGCTAAAAATTCCAAGTAGACTTAAAGGGTCTGGTATGAATGGGGGGGGACCCCCATGTTTTTTGTTTTGTTTCTGGGGACTGTCAAAAGTTAAAAAGAAAAAATTCACTTTTTTTTTCTAATGTCACTTTGTTGCATCGAAAATTAATTCATAATTATCTAAGCATCCGAAATTAACTAATTTAACAACATAAATGAATTTAAAATGACATTTGGAAAAAAAATTGGATGCATCTTTGGAAATTTGGAAAATTCTGATATTTTCAGATTCGTTATGTTTCATCCAGAAATTCGAATGCATCTGAATGTCCGAATTTCCGATAATTCGTCCGAATTTCAAGTGGGAACTAAATGAATCGCACATGTCTAATGGCTGGTTAGTTCTTTAAAAAGGATCAATGTCCCAGTTAATCTCTCCTTAAAGCTCACCCTCCAGGCAGCTGAAATGGGATTGGCAAGGGAAAAACATCCCTTTATCCTGGGAATTCTCTGATATCTTGCTGTAAATAATATACAAATATGTTAGAACACTGTGGCTAATTCATTAAAATGGAAAAACAGATAAGATGAAAAGTGGAGTTGGTTCCTTTTTTTAAAGAGTGCAATAATCCATAGCAACCAATTAGAATGAATCGTTTTTCTATCTAATTTTAGTAAAAATAATATGATAGGTTGCAATTGATTACTCTTGTATGCACTTCAGCATTTGCTCTTTACAATATCTTACTGAAAGAATCCAATTTGTATAGATTTCATTGACATCTCTGGCAGAAAGCCTGCTGTTTGTCCAGGCGTGGATGAATGCAGGTCGATGGAAGGGAATAAAATTTTACTAGATGTGAAATGCATGGGAATGATCTGACGGTCACATTGCTTTTTAACAATTCTTCAATAAAGAAGCACACTTGGTTCATCCAAGTGTGTATGTCAGTGAACTGTATTACAGCATGATATTTCGGATATTGGCCTTATCCCTGAAATTGTAACTGTGGGCTGACAAAAATCCAATTTGGCCAATCACTGGTTCTTAAGCTTGCCATACACTGTTCTATTTTTTTTTTTGTTCAACCCATGGGTTAAAAAAAAAAAAAAATAGAACAGATTCCACCATCAATGCTTACGAGCTTTGATCGAGGAACCCTCTCCTTTGTATTCTGAGAGCATCCGCTGGTCACTGTCAGAATATACAAACGGTGCTTGCAGCTGAATATACAAACATTTTTTCGAACATTTAAACTGGCCCCCTTGGTCTTCTGATCAAGGGATGCTGGCTAGAAGGGTGGATTTAGGCCAGTTCATGAAGAACCGGACAAAATGCGCATAGTGTATGGCCAGCTTTAGACAGATCGGTCAGGGGTCTTTATCCCTAGACTCATGTACTTCAAAGCCCAACTCCTGTCAAAAAGTATTTTGTTTTCCACCCCTCCCTCCCATACAACTCAAACGCATCCAGCTCAAACCCATCCAGCTAGGCTTTTGTTTCCCCTTACCTTGTGAAGTCGATATATTCAACTAATATCCTTCTCTAGTTCCCTCAGCACCGCCGTCTCCTGGTGGGGGGGTCCACAAATCAAACTCTGTCATGGAATCTGAAACCGCCGGTCTCTTCACTCCCTTCTACTGACATTGGTCCTCTACTATATCCTGAGAGGACCCTGGCCAATGAACATCCAATAGGAAGTGTCCTTATCATGCAGGCACTGATGTGAACACTCATAGAAAGACCGACTCAAACAGGAAGTAAACAGAAGAGGAGAAGACTCTGGGCTCTGGTGTCACATGACCGCAGCTTAAGGTAAGTAAAAAAGGGTTTTGAGGTAGGGATTTTTTAAAATCTAGGGATCAGGTGTGGTAGGGAGGGGTTGGCAGGTCGCTGGAGTTGGGCTTTAAGCCACAGAAAGGTCTACTGTGTATTTGGAACAGGTGCACTTTAAGCATTTCCAGAGAACATTTTCCATAATAAAGATATTTACACACAGAAATATGTATGGATTACTGGGATATAAATAAATCTATGCCTTCCCCCAGGCACACATAGCCCTGATCTCCAGCAGGGAGTAGAAACCTGGTGAAGATGATTATCTTCCGCTACGAATGCTTCACAATTCTCAGGCTTAGTAAAATCTTATAAAATAATTTGAGATGATTAGGGGTAAGCTAAACTCCTATGGTTTGTACTCATGGAATGTGCTATTTCCAGCAAAGTGATTTAAGAATCCTTTATTATAAACATGATTCAAGAGATGATTTGAAGGGTACATCCAATTTTTTACACACTGTGAATAGCAATGCTTTCTGCCTTGAATGTGAGCCTGCAAAAAGTATAGGCAGTGTTTTTATAGGTTTAAAGTGACACTAAACTCTGTAGTTAAATCTTAAAAATGCACTCAAGTACCTTAACTATTAACAAAAATGTATCTTATTTGTGCATCACCCGGTTGTAGATACTGACACTGTCCTTCCTTCTGGAGGGTGACTACTTTTGTTCCCCATGGTCAATGTGTGTGTTGTAAAGTAGCCAATGCTTTAAGCCCGATCATGTGATGGACTACAATCTCAAGATAAATGAGTAAACCAAACATGAGATTGTAGTCCATCATGGGAGCGAGTTTGGAGTGGTGGCTACTTTACAACACACACAGGGACCATGGGGAACAAACGTTGCCACCCTCCAGAAGGAAGGACAGTGTCAGCACCAATTCAGAGACGATTTGAAGATCTACAGTGATGCACAAATATTTTTTGTTAATAGTTAAGGTATGAATGTATTTTTAAGATTTAACTCCAGAGTTTAGTGTCTCTTTAAAGAGGCTCTGTCACTTTGGTCATTCAGGGCCGTGCTCTTTCTCAAACGTTCCTCTGTCAGAGCCAAAGTCTAGATGTCTATTTCGAGCTTACACAGGGTGGATGATGTCGTCTCTTTTCTCTTATGACAGTGTTCCAATCTTATCATAGGTCGTTCAAGCTGAAGTATTGCATTCTGGGGGTCCCGTACGTGGAAGCATGTTTTCCAAATGAATGGATGGGTAGGGGAACATGGCAAAGGTCAGTAGGTGAGGAGGTTGTTCTTTAAAGAAACTGTTTGAATAGGCAGAGTGACAAAGCCGCTTTGCCCATGGAGGACAGAACAACAGGTTCATTGATATGCCACCCCTTTCTGTCACTGCTTACACTTACCTTCTCTTTGCTCCCCTGTTGCTTTTTTCATCTCCACCTGCGAGGCAAAGAAGACCTGTGCACAGAGGCGTAACTAGAAACCTCAGGGCCCCGGTGCAAAAAACCATTAAAGCCCCCCCCCCCCAAAAAACATGATTTTGACCCCCTTTTTTTCCTCAAACCGGTTTGAAAGGGGTTTTTTGTGTGTGTCAGAGGGGAGAGCGGGGTACAAGCTGTCATTGATCAGTGATCACTGAGTGTAGATAATTGAGGACAGAGTATGGTTACTATATCCTCAATTATGAATGAATGGGAAGTACTCTACATCACCTCCTGTTCATTCATGATTGTGGTTATAGTAATCATACTCAATGTCCTCATGTTATGATTGAACAGGAAGACTCAGTATAGAGGATTCCTGTTCATTGATAACAGGGGATACAGAAAAAGAGATTGACGGCTCTGTGCACCTCTAATTTTTTTAAAAAACTTTTTAATCACTTTTTTTTTCTTTTATACATTTTTAATTTTACTTTTTATAATTTTAATTATTATTTTTTACTTATTTTTTCATAAATGTTTATTTGATAATTTATCAATTCTTTTTCACTTAACTTTATTGCTATCACACAAGTGCTAACAGGCCCCATGTGTGATAGCATTTGGAGGTGACAGGTTCTCCATATTGAATCTGTCACCCTCAATACAGGAGTTCTAGCACAGCACTGTGCTAGAACTCCTGTGACAGCTGAGAGGAAGGGCTGTGAGTGCAGTTCTCCCCTCACTTTCAATCAGTGCCTACCTGGACCAGCTGCAGCTCTCCTCCAGAATCCCCTCACCCTGTGCTGTGAGCTACGCTCCCGAACTCTGTGCCTCCAGGGTCCAGCTCAAGCCAGGACGTCCTACAGCGTGGCGTGTATCCCGCCGGGCCTGCTCGGCTGCTCCCTCCTCAGTTGCCTGCTGGGAATTGGAGTTCCCTGACAGGCGTCACCCCTTGACAGGCCACACTCGCACAGTGCTACATCTTCTATTCACCGCTGCCGCAAAAGACACTCCGGGCGGCAGCGGTGAAGACGGTGGCGGTGCCACGGGCAGCATGAGTAGCTGCGAGCGGCGGGCCTCCCCTTCTCTCTGCCCCCCCGAACTGGCGGAACACCTGGTCCCGGTCGCAAGTGCGACCGCTGCAACCTTGGTAGTTGCGCCAGTGCCTGTGGTTGTGGTCAAAGCCTACACAAGGCTAAGTACTCTCTCCCCACTTCCACATGACAGCTCTAGTGCCTAGCGATTAGTCATTAAGGCACCCAGCACTACATTGTGGGACAAAGGAGGAGGAGGAGTCACATGCTCTCCCTACATTGCAGTACTAGGTATTTCCTTTATGGTGTAGAACAGGGATGGCCAAACTGCGGCCCTCCAGCTGTGGTGGAACTACGAATCCCATGAGGCTTTGCAAGATTCTCACAGCCACAGACATGACTCCCGGAGAGAGTTGCTTCATGGGATTTGTAGTTTCACTACAGCTGGAGGGCCAGAGTTTGGCCATCCCTGGTCTAGAAGATGGTGATGATGAAGCTACTGCATGTGATGGAGCAGAAGAATTTAAGAGAACCTGTTTCTTGGCCTTTGCACGGTAAAAAAAAAACAAAACAAAAAAACTGGGCTATTCAGAAATGGGTGAAGAGTTTGGAGAAGGCAGGAGAAGTGAACAATCAAAATAGCTTATTTTGAAAACATTTTCAATTCAGCTCGCTTTCCAGTTCAGCTATGTTGTCCTAGATTGTTCACTTCTCCTGTCTTCTCCAAACTCTTCACCCTTTTGTGAATAACCCTGTAAATAAGCACGATCTGCAGAAAAAAAAGGCTATATACTCACCTCTGTCTAGCCACCTGTTCCTCAGATCTTTGCTCCCTTTCAGAGCTATGGCCCGTTCATATCCAACACTTCTCCATGTGTACCAGGTGCCTGGTCCCTCGTCACATGCTGTGGTTTTTTTTCTATTGGCCCCATGTCACAACAGTACACAATAATGACATAGGGGTTAGTAGAAGTAAGAAGTAACCACAGCTCTCACATTCTGCTCTATGAATGCTCTATATTGAGCTCTATGTAGTTAGAAGTACACAATATGAATAGTTTTCTATCTACCAGTAGCTGCCTCATTTCCCACCCTCGGCTTATATTCGAGTCAATACTTTTTCCCAGTTTTTTGTGGTAAAATTAGGTACCTCTGCTTATATTCGGGACGGCTTATACTCGAGTATATACGGTACATCCTTTGTCCAGTTTATGCTTAGCTGCTAGAGTGACTGCTACAGTTTAAATTACAGGTCAATGTATGGCTGATCTGAAACTGGACTCCAGTTGAACAAAGGGTGGGGCAGTGGAAGATAAGCAAGCATTGTATACTAACACCTATTAATATTTATTTGATAAATACACTTATAAGTACAACATTTTATTAAGGTAG
Source organism: Nanorana parkeri (assembly GCF_000935625.1). NCBI lineage: Eukaryota > Metazoa > Chordata > Amphibia > Anura > Dicroglossidae > Nanorana > Nanorana parkeri. The sequence continues at coordinate 1,567,350 of NW_017306447.1, read as the reverse complement.
ATGTGAACCAATATTGGGTCTATTTATCAATATTTTCACCCAAGATTCACACAACTTTCATACCTTTAAATGAAATTTAAAAGGTGTGAGTCTTCAGTGGAAGTTTGTATAATCTTGTGTTAAAACACTGATAAGTTAACCACTGCTTTTTTTTAAAGCACTATGTAACACATACAACTGCCATCCATTTTTTTTCTGTTGTGCTGCTGATCTGCAGCCTTTTGTGACACCAGTTTTCATCTCCGTTCATTCACTCTAATGGTGGCTGGATGTCATTGCTCAAGATGAACTTCCTGATAGTGACAACAATGAAACATGTCTGCGCAGTGAGCGTTGGTATGACCACCAGAAGAGCTTGAGACAAGGTATCAACTCTGAAGAACAGTTGAGAGACAGGGACAAAGTGCTGTCACTTACGCCATGAAGTGGCTGAAGAAGGAATTTCACGGCAGGAATACCAGGTAATATTTGAATGAAAGCTGCAGATTTAAAAAGATTGAAAATCTTTTTTGTAATTACACTAAAGAGGAACTTTACCCAAGCAATTGAATGTCTTCCAAAACAGCTACTTTGCATGCCAACTGTTAAGGTTGCCAATGTGATTATTTCAATGCTCAACCGAACTTTCAAGCCCTCAAATGGCAGGTGTCATAGTTGATCACATGTGCAGCACTATGGCAGCCGCAATCCATATAGAGGCTAAGATGGCACCTTGGCTATTCCTTGGCTGTAAGGGATAGGAGGTTTTAGTCTCACTTTAACATGCAAAAGAATAAACAAGATTTTAGCGATTGGTTTACATTTTAAGGGTGGCAATATGTGCAGATGCCTCTTACAGAATAATAGGGAGATGATGTGTCCTTCATTGCTCGAATTGTATGGAGCAGGGGCCAATACCTTCTTAAATGGAGCAATCCCTAATTAATCACAGAAATATCATTACATGTTAATACAATATTTAAGTGCAGTAAGAAGCTGCTTTTTGTTCATGATTAAATGTACACTTTTTCAGTCTGTGATCAGGGCTGGATCTAGGCCAGTGCCTTTGCCACTTCTTTCCAACAACTGCTTTTGCCCTCAAGCATATGCACTGTTCCCCATAAACATAAGGACATCATATACTTAGTGGTTTAACAAAGTATTAGTAAAGACACAGTGATTTCCATGTGACACAACCAGGAATGCACCCACAAAGACACAATCAGTACCATATGGACAAAATCAGAAATATGTCTTCAGAGACCCAGTAAGTACAATCTCAGTAATGTACTGGTACAACTAGAAACATGGCCACAGAGACACAATCAGAAACATGCCACAGAGACACATTTGGTACCTTAATGACATCTGTCCTCAGGGACACAACTAGAACTTGAATGGCACAAACAGAAACATGATTTATTTGGTGTTTGATTGAATCTGTATGCTGGAAAAGATGAGGGTAAAGGTATGCTTGGAAGGCTCTGTAAAGTAAGTAAGTAGCAGAAGCCAGTATAAATTTATGAGGCCTAGACAGGCATGTGCCACCCCTGGTGGCCATTAGACATGTGCGCCGTCAAAAAATTTGTTTCGATTTGTCTAGTTTAGTTTCACATTTTTCGTTATTTCTGTTTTCGGGATTCAGGCCCGAAAGTCAATTAGTTTCGTTATTCAGATTTGTCAGAATCTGCCATTTTTGTTAATTTTGGATGCCTCAGATAATTACAAACACATTTTCGTTGCAGCAACATGGCATTAAATGTATTTTTTTTCCTTTTAACTTTTGCAGTCCACAGAAACAATATGAAAAAAAGCATGCCCCCCCCCCCCCCCCCCCACCCACCCCCACCCACCTTTTTCTCCTTCATGTCTGGTAGGAATTTGAAGGGGGATCCCAACGCCAAAAAAGCAAGACAAACAAATGCATGGGGTCCTCACTGAAATCCCTTACCAGGCCCTTGATCTGAGCAGCGAAGAAAGGGGGGACGAGTGTACACCCCGCTGCACCATACCAGGCCACTTACCCTTAACATGGGAAGGGTGCTTTCCAGGGGGGACCTCCTGGCAAAGCACCTTGTCCCAATGTCGGTGAGAACTAGGGCCTCTTACCCACAACCCTGGCCTGGTGGTTGTGGCGGTCTGCAGGCAGGGGGGGGCTTATAGGAATATGGCTGCCCCCTTATAGAAATCTGGAGGGGTAGTAGTTATCCCCTACTCATTCACCAAATACAGTAAAAGCACCCTCCCCATGTTGAGGGCATGTGGCCTGGTATGATCTGGGATTTAAGTGGAACTCTATGCATTTTTCTTTTTTGCATTGGGGTTCCCCCCCAAAAAATCCTGGTATGCATTGGGGAGGAGATTCCACTCTATCTTTTTTTTTAAATTACATTTAACAATACAAGTTCATTCTGTATGATATTCAGAAAAATAATTGGATGCATACTAATTTCATTATCTGAAAATGTGGATATGTTCACATTCATTATTTTTTCATTTGGAAATTTGGATGCATGTAAATGCCCATATTTGCAGATATTCATCCGAATTTCTATTTGGAACAAAACGAATCACACATTCGTCTAGAGTGCCATGGTCTAGTGGCCATGGCACTCTATGTGGCCTAGTAAAAATCCAACCCTATCTGTGATGAACCTCTAGAAAGTCAGATTATCAAAAGTGAGGTTCATCACTTGCCAATGCTGGCCTAAAACATACATGCTTGCAGAAAAACAAGCCTTGTGCTATGTGCCTAATATGTTTTATATATTTTCATTATATACTAGTATTCCTGTGACAGGTAGTTATTCACCTCTATCTAGAAAAACAATTGTACTGAGCACCCTTCTTTAGGTTGAATAAAATAACATACCGAGCTTCATTTGACTTCTTATTTACTATTTTATTCTTAGGGTTAAAATTCACTTTTAACGACCATAGAGGAAAACTACTCCCTGGCTCGAAAAGCCCATCAATCTTCATTTCGCTGAACCAACATTGATTTATTTTCTTGTGTGAACACAAATGACAAGAGAGAGAGAGTGAGAGAGAAGTTTGGCTTTCACAGTCCATTGGTTACCAAATTATGCTATTAGGACCACTTGCGGTCAAATACTTCCTGATGTCTTGATACATTTGGTCCAGAATTCTGGAGCTGGTCCTTATAGTTCACTATGAAAAAGGGAAATGCTGAAACATAGTAAGGTTATTCTTTGGTAGGGATTTACTTTGCATAAGTCAAATTGATACCTGCTACCCTTATGGATAGTGATTCTTAGAATATGCCTAAAGCACATTTTAAATTTGCAAATCTCAAACCTTTTTTCCCCCCAATGTGATGTAAATGTAAATTGTACTTTGTTCTTACAAATGTCTTAGCAATGTATTTTTATCCTTAGTGAAATAGGACACAATATATCAAAAGGGAAAACTTTTTTTATGATGCACTCATTGACCTGTGTTGAGGACAGCATCTAAATATGTTTACATAGCTTACTTTGTTATTTTTAATTGTTTTTCTTGTCTTGGCCACATGTGGTCATTTATTAGAAGAATCTATCAATCAATCAATCCAGTATTATTCCCAGAACCGTTTGCTTAGCCAACCAATAAAATGCCTGTAGAAACCAGTTCCAGGAAATATAAATTACCGGCCCATTTCTGGCCAGCTAATTGCCCACTTAGGTCACCCTTGTCATCCCTGCAGTTGCTGCTAGTGTCTTCCTTAATCTATCCCAAAAGCATTTGGATGGAGTTGGACTATAATTCAAGTGTGTTGTTTTGTTATTGCGAGTAGTAATTAGTCACATTCAGCTGGTCACAGCCACGTTCAGTTCCATAAAGCTAAAGCCACTGGTTATCCAAGCAGCTTCTGAGTACCAGTACATACCCCAGCATTTAGAGCCACATGGGTAACTTAGCCACCTTAAATGTATGCATATGTACATCCAAACATTTAATTACATTTTTTTTTAGATGAAATTATAGCAGAGTAGAGAAGAGAAAGGTGGAAACAGCTCTCAGTTTATTGTTTGCTGCCTGTGTACTGTTGGAAAGACTTTCCTTCATCTTTGTTACACAATAATAATAATAATAATAAGGAATTTTCCTCTTCATACTTGACACAAGGATTGGGAGGGTAAATTATAATAATGGCAATAATACATTAAAGGGTTTTTTATTCCTTTTTTTTTCTTCTTTTATTGTTGTTGTTTTTCTTCCCTTTATAAAGGATGGGTGGTGATGATTGTTGATAAAGGTTAATGTAAATGGTTTGTTTGTTTTTTTTTTCTTTTCTTTGTAGTGTTAAAACTAGTTTTGTAATGTCTTTTTTCATGTGTAATTGTATTAAATAAGTTGATAAATAAAATAAAAAATATCTAACTGATAGTAACTGCCATTGTATCCCTATTGGAACCTTTCCCTGGCTTCTTTTTTTGGCGACAATTCAAAAATGTTGGAATTTTCTTCTAGCGTGGAAACCACCCAGATCTTATTTGTGCTATCCTGTTAGCTAATCTAATCTGTTAGAAAGTCAGGACAGTGCTGCCCTGACTTTCCTTGAATGGGTATGACGCACGCGTTTCCAAATATCCTTAAAGTGACACTAAACTCAGGAGCTAAATCTTAAAAACACATTCAACTACCTTAACTATCAACAAAAATATATCTTATTTGTGTATCACTTGCTGTAGATCAAATCATCTCTGAATTGGTGCTGACACTGTCCTTCCTTCTGAAGGGTGGCTACTTTTGTTCCCCATGGTCCCTGTGTGTGTTGTAAAGTAGCCACTGCTCCAAGCTCGCTCCCGTGATGGACTACAATCTAATGTTTAGTTTACTATATGTATTGACATTGTAGCCCACCAATGAGTGAGCTTGGAGCGGTGACTACTTTACAACACACACACACATGGGGAACAAAAGTAGCCCCCTTCCAGAAGGAAGGACAGTGTCAGCACCAATGCAGAGATGAGGATCTACAGCCGAGTGATACACAAATAATGTTTGTTAATAGTTAAGGTACTTGAATGCATTTTTAAGCTTTAATTCCTGAGTTTAGTGTCACTTTCATTAATAACATGTTATTATGCAGTGTTGTACATCAGATAATAAAAGGAACTCAACTTTCAGATTACATACAAAGTACAGAAACAGGAAACAGATATAAAAGAGGATCATTCCTGTATGAGCTACCACAAACATGCAGATATGAAAACAGACAAAGCGGATTGATTCTACTCCTTCCATGAATACGCTCCATCATGAAGTCTTCAGCTACTTGAGCACAGAAAGCATAACTATTCATAAAATCAATGGACCGGGCTAGGAAGGGTTAAAAAGATCCTCCTATGCAAGGAACCTTTACCTCTTTTCATTCTTTTGTACATTTGTTCCTTTTGTCTTTCTTTATATGTTCTCCCTCAATTACACGATATGAGAAGGCTTTAGAAATTCCAGGTAAAAATGAATAATTATAATTATAGTATTAATTATATTTTTCCATGTTTTTCTGAAACTACATTTATCCATTAAGCTGAGTTCTAGTCTGCAGGGTATCGCTGCATCTATAGTTTAAGTGACAAAGTAGCGGGATGTGTTTTATTTAAAGACTGAACAGGCTGTAAAACAAAATGAAATATTCACATATTAAATTGCAATGAGTGATTACCTGGGAGTTGGTACTCCCACAGCTGGGTGGAAAGTTGAAGTCTCCCTTATAACAAACTAATTCTTTTACTCCAGAGCAGGCTGGTTACACTCTAGAGGGTTTATTTGATCAAAATATTTCATAGTGCCTACTTCTTATTAGCTGTGATGTGCATGGGGTTTTGCATTCTCTCAGCATATTGGGGCTGATTAATGGAAAGTGCAGAAAAGAAAGCAAGCTAAACTGCAGTTGTTACCAACATCAAGCAGTTGGGTTTTGATGGGACACAATGGGCTGATGTTTGGAAAAATATGCCCACATCACCCATCAACCAACAACCAACAAGTTACCAATTGTGCTTTTCTGCAATTCAGATTTGATATTAAAAAAAGGATTCGACATGGTTGCTATAGGCTGCCAGATTTTTATTATAGAAGAACTCGGGGTAAAAAAATTATTATCCCTTGTAGTGGGGCTACCCCAGCACTGCAAGGGTAAATTACTTGTTTTTGCCTGGGGTCAAAAATAACAAAGTTATACTCACCCGATCCTCCGAGCCAGCTTGCTGTGACAGTGCACCCTCTAGCCTGTCTGCTCCTCAGCTGCAGTGATGGTATTTCTCTCAGTGTTCTCATGTCCTATAGACTGGCGGTCGCCAACCGATGGCCCGTGGTCCCCGGGCCCCTTTTATGCCGTGCAGGCTGGGCCGTCATTGAAGCGGCACGGAGGCTCCGGGGCTGCCTCTCACTGACTCAATCAGCGGCTGTCACAAGGAATGCGCGGCTCTCAGTACAGTGCGGGCTCTGCAGGAGGCGGGGCATCTCGTCAGTACCCAGACTGAGCAGGCTGTGGGACATAGAAAAAGTGGGGAGAAGCCAGGTAATGGTGGCTTAGTGTGTGGGAAGCAAAACAAACGACAAACGCACTCAACAATTTGTTAACAGTTATACAGTAAGGTGCACACGAAATGGGCTTTGAACAGTAGAACAGTAGAAAGGCATCATGGCACACTCACAAACCAGCATGTAAAACAACTTGTCTCACCACTAAGGACAATGACAGAGGTTTGGATACACGTCTTCTGCAAGGGATGTGTAAGCCGCACTGCCGCGCCAATAGCACTGCCACTCCTGCAGGCACACCTATGTATGTATGTGTATATATATATATATATATACATATATATATATATATATATACACACACACACACACATATGAGAATGTATTTATATATGAGGAAACAAAAAATATGAGAATATATATATTTTTACAAAATTCATATTAGTGGTCCGCGGGATTTGAAATTATGAATTTAATGGTCTGTGAGGTCCGAAAGGTTGGCGACCGCTGCTATAGACTATGTATAGAACGTGAGGACGCAGGGACCTTGTAGCAGAAGAGGAGAGAGGCTTCAGAGGCCAGTCTAAGAGCAAGCCGGCTTGGAAGTTCGGGTGAGTATATCTTTTATATTTTTGACTCTAGCCAAAAACGAGCACGTAAGCCTGGCAGTGCGGGGGTAGCCTACTGCAAGGGTTAATAAAATGTTTCCCTACTTTAATCATAGCGCACTTCAGTTGCTTCATGACAGATTTTTTTAAAGGAATTCAGGATGTGTTTATTTACTCTTCAACATTTGTCGCATTTACAACACATGTTCATGAGACAGATTCGCCTCACAAAGCGAAGACAAACTCAGCACGCCAGCTGTGTCTCCAGCACACCAGCTGAGGCATGTCAAAACTCTGACAGCAACACACGACTCCCAGAGACATGATAGGAGTTGTAGTTTCATCACAGCTGGGGTGTCCAGGTTGCCTACCCCTGGCCTACACTTTCATCTTTCACCAAGACACTTTTGCTGCCATTTGCTCGATTTCCTGGATTTCACACTTTGGGCCCAGCCAGAAAGAATTCAACACAACTTCAAAGACCACCCCTGGCCCATGTGTACTCACCTACCCTATGCTGCCCCACATTTCCATTCCTCTACAGTCCTAACTCTGTGTCAAACATTACCCAGTCTGTCACATGACCATGTTCGGGCCTTGGCAAATAACTGCTCAGGTCTGAGCACTGCATATGTTCATATGTTCATATGTGCATATGTTCATATGAGTTCATATGTTCGCCGGGATGCACTGGGTATTTTCCAGTGGCTCTGGCAGAGCAAAGGAACAGCAAGAGATGCAGCAAAAATGAATACACACTGGTTTGCCCTGGATGGACAGAGTTAAAGAGTCTGTTTAAAATGGCAGCCTAATACTGATGGGCGCCATACTCTTCGGCACTTTCTGGCAAAGGTACATGAATGGGGGTAGAAGGTTACTTTTTAAATTAAAACACAAATTTTGAGAAAAAGATTCATATTTTAGGAACAATATTGTAAAAACAGGTTGAATGTATTGCCCGTGAAGCTGCTGGAAAAAAAAAAATAAAGATTTTGGTGTAAGGTTGATATTTAGCCAAATAATTTTAATCAAGTACTTATATTGTATACACAAAAGAAACAATAAAACAAGAATGGAGATATTATAGAGGAAGGATGTGAATAGACACAGAAGGCGCTAAGCCTGTGAGATAATAGCTTTACTCCATACTTAATCTCAGGCACATGAAAACAGGCAGAGTGTGTGAAATGGCAACCTATTATCTGCTCTGTGCTGCATTCTACTATAACAAGCAGCTCACAACCGCCTTCTACATTATCATCATAAATGGGATGTATGGGCTGTTATAAATTCTGGTGCTCATAATAAACAAATCTTCTTAGTCTGAAAATAATTACAATCCAATACTTGGGAAGAAAGTGTATAATAATACACAAATAAATATGTAAATATAGCTTGAAAGCTCCTCCAGGAAAGAAAGAATTGCTACTATGTCAAGTATGTTGGGGGATTCTATTTTCCTTGACTTGAATATATGAGGGGGGTATTGAGGGGGAAAACTAGATGGCATAAGCAATGGGTTAGGTTGCGGTACACAAAAACACTAGTATCCGCAGATGTGGGAAAAAGACGGTTACACATCAGGCCAGAATGCTGTGCTTTAAAATCTTTGCTTTCTTCTATCATAATTTATTACAAAATACATAAATAGACATTCACTAAACCTACAGTACAATAAACATATAACAAGATTGTCACACTAAAACACACCGCAGAAAGTCCAGACCACATACGCACCACCAAATTCCTATAGTGCAATATTATCCTGTTTATAGAATGTAATTGTCCAATAAAGATTGCCAAAATGGCACTTAGTGCTTATTCATGTACTAACACAGCTAAACGTAGTACACTATACTTTATGGGTTTGGGGCTAAGTAGAACTTTATTCCATTTCCCATTATTAGATAAGTAGCAGTTTATCACTAGGGACCATGTGTAAGTTTAGATGTCAACCCCACCTACTAAGACGGTTCTGTAACACTGCTGTAACTCTATAGTGCAGGGGTGGGCAACTCCGGCCCTCCAGCTGTTGTGGAACGCAAAGTCCCATGACACATTGCAAGACTCTGTCAGCCACAGGCATGACTCCCAGAGGCAGATGCATGATTTGTAGTTAAAGCACGCCTGGAGTGCCGAACTCGAGCACCACTGCTATAGCGTATTTTGACTCAACCATTTGCCGGGATTAGAGCAACAGATTTCTCAAGCTGAAGCTCCCCGGAAGTTTAAAAAAATCTGACAGGATTGAGGCAAGCGATGAAACCCTCCTGGTGGGAATCAACGTGGATTCTCTATACATGTCAACCCCTCACCACGGTCTTGCCGCTTTCTTATACTTTTTGGAGAAAAGCTACCCAATGTCAGAGAGACCCAGAATGAATCTACACTGGATTTACTGGATTTTGCCCTGTATAATAACAGGGCAAACTCCAGCAAATTAGGGGCAGCAGCATATGCTTGTCTCCACTTGGGACTCTGGGAGCTGTGTGACACACCCCTGCGCTGCTTTTCTTTCCTTTGACATAAAGACAATTATGTTTTCCTGTGCAATTTGCATGTTAGCACATACAGTAGTTAAACTTTCACAAAAGGTTATCTTGAGAAAGCCCAAAGCATGTTAATATGGATCATATTTCTTTTCTAGTCATGTTTTTAATCTTACCATTTCACTACAGTATAGTTAAGGTAACATGATTCTGAATTGCACCTTTCCAGCATACCTGCATTGCAGCGTAGTGCGTAGCACTGCACTAATGTGCATTACGGTGCACTGCTGAAAATGAACTGGCTGCCATAATGCAATGTGCATTAACACATGTGTGTTTAATTATTATTATTATACAGGATTTATATAGCGCCAACAGTTTGCGCAGCGCTTTACAATATAAGGAAGACATTACAGTTACAATACAATACAAGATGGTAAGGAGGGCCCTGCCCCTGAGGGCTTACAATTTAAAAGAGGAGGGGGAAATGATACATAAGGAGGGAGCTGTGTGGGAATGAATTATGTGAGAATGTGATGGTTCAGTGGTTAGGTTGAGGGGGGATAGGCTTCCTTGAAGAGATGAGTCTTTAGGGCAGTCAAGGTGGGAGATAGACGGACAGGTTGGGGTAAAGAGTTCCAGAGGATGGGAGAGACTCTGGAGAAGTCCTGCAATGGACTGAGCTATTGTAAATGGGCTCTTAAATCTGTGCTCCTCCTCCAGCATGCAAAGTTATTTTCTTTATTTATGCATCATTGCATATAGGGAGGCTCCAGACAAATTTCGGGAGATACTGTGCTGGCATACTGTACCCAAGCATTGAGTACTCACCAGATGCAGTGAGTAAATATAGCCCCTCAGATGGATATTTCTCTGATCCACAATCCTCTCACACGGAAGACCTCGCTCTCCCCCGACAGAGACCGTTCATAAAGAGATGTCTCTCTCCCGCAGCACCGCTCCTTTTCTCAGCTGTCCTTCAGAGCAAGTAGCGGCTTCTCCCGTACATGGTTCAGCGGTCCCCCTCTCAAGATCCCGGAAACGTTTTTAATGTTTTTGAAAGAAAGGAGACAACCCTCATGGTGCAGTACAACAAACAGTAATATTTATTAAAAGTAGCAACTTACATAGAAGATTAAAAATTTCGGCCGGCCGGACAATGGATAAAAAATTCTCAAAAACAGTGTCTAAAACATCCCATGTGTTAAACAAATCTGTCCCTTTGATGCGTTTCGTCACATGACTTTTTTTTAAAAAAAGGCAGATCTCGGATGACTAACACAACATGATCTATAAATACCCCACTTATTGGAGAAAATAAGTGCTCAATTAGAAAATTACCAATTAATAAAAATATGAATCCCCAGCAAGTGTCAGGGCTATCAACAATAAACCCCACCAAGTGTCAGGGCAAACAATAACTCCCAGCAATAGCACCCAGCTATCCAGCAATAAACAATTTCTCCAGTAGTAACAACTCCTAATCAGCAATCACCAATTACAACAAAAACAACCCAGCAACAACCACAGTACAGTCAGCTAAGTAAACACGTTAAGAAAAACAGCAATACTTTATACATACACCATACAACTACAGCTGGGCGCTGCCATGGGGGATATGAACCAATGCTAACTAATGTTGTAAAAATACTGTACAATGAGGAGATGAGGAGAAGGCCTTTTCCATGCAGATTCAAGGACAACATTGTAAATACACAAATCTTTTAAATAATATGCTTGGGGGATGCCTTAAGTTTGTTAGGGAGCAGTAAGATTTTCATAGATAGGCTCAGTGACAGCATACATTGGCAGCAGATATTTGGCTATGGAATTGATTTTTTTCTTTTTCAATGTCTTGGCTTACATTTAGCAGCAGAACCCCAAACTTATTCATTTCAGTGTGAAAACATATTTTTTTAAAGTAGTTCTAGCTGCAACAAATGCTTTTTCATCAAGTGGTAATAGACCCACTTTAGCTAGCAGATAGAAATTGGCCAATAGTTCGCTGAGGGTATACCTCTTCACACTGATGCAAAATTGTCCTGCCACTGGCCAATTTCTATTGACGAATTCTTAAGACGTAAGAGACCGTAGATGATATAACAGTGTAAAATTGGCCAGCAACAGAACATATTTAATGAGGAAAAATGATCTGAAATGTACCAGAGACAAAGAGCACAGGCAGTTATTATATTACAGAAAGACTGCATTGAAAAATTGAGCAGCAGCAGGACAATTTTAATAAACAAGGTTAGACCAAAATTTACTAGAGACAAAGACCACAGACAGGGTTTTTATTACAAGAATTAAGACACTTCGAAGGAAACAGTTGTGTAAAACTGGCCAGTAGCAGGGCAGTTTTGATTGGACATAATAGGCCTAACTTTTATTGTTACTATGGGGATAGGGGGATGTGGTGAATTTGACCGATATCATTTTAGGTTGTTTAGGTGTACATTGTTGTTGTACCTCTTAATTTTTTTTCATTCAAATGATGCAGCTGCTTGCCGTGAACAAAAGGCAGCTCCAAGAACAGGTTGTCAGTAACAAGTTAATGCAGTGCTTTGAGCACCCTAAACTTACAAAAAGGCCCTGTTAGCATATAGAAAATATCAAGAAACCACCAAAAGAAATAAAACCCCCAAAATACTGCCCCTGAAACAAAACACCAATTTTTTTAAAAAGGAAAACTTATGCAGGAAAATGAAAAAGTAGTTTGAACTAAAAAATGTTATATACGCCCAAATAAATGAAAACCTCAACATAATACCCTCTGAAACAAAAGCCCACTTTTTTTAAGGGAAGAATTGCGACAAAAAAAGAAGTTTAACCTTAAATAAAGACCCTATAATCATAAATAAAAAATATTATACCCCAAAATAATTGAAAACCTCAAAATAACACCTGTCTAAAACAGAAGCCCATTTTTTTAAGAAAAGCCTTTGCAGCCAAAAATAATTTTGCCATGGATTAAAGAGCAGCTAAAAGTAACTGTTAAAGGAGAACTATGGGGTCAGGGTTTTTCCCCATAGTTCTCCTTAGGGTAAGGGGAGGACACAAACTAGCGTCCTCCCGTTACCCTAAGCTCAGTATACTGAGACGCCGCAGCGGATCCCGACATCGATGTCGAGATCCGCCCAGCTGCGTGAGTGACAGCTGGCTCTGCCTATCTAGAGGCAGAGCCAGCTGTACCTGCCCCCTCCCCCGTCCGTTCCGCCAGTCAGCGCTGGCGGATCGGAGCGGGGAGGGGGGAATCCAGCCCCTCCCCTGTCACGGCAGAGAGCCGTGACAGGATCGAGAGGTGAGCAAACACCGGTATATGTTCGCTCACCTCCCGATCTACTAAGCCGACCTGTGACAGTCTCATTGTCACAGGTCGGCTAGAACTATGAGGTGAGTGAAAAGCACTCACCTCATAGTTCTCCTTTAACCTCAACTTAGCTACCAAAAAATTAAAGTAAAAAAAAGCCATCAATAATAAGATTTAAAAAAAGGTAATGTGTGTTAATCGCCTAAAGAGCTAGCAATTAGAATTAAAGTATACTTTCCTAACTGACCCTAATCTCTTCTTATGCTATTTGTTATTTTTCTCTATCCTTTCCCTGCAACATCTTCCAATATACTGACACTATGGCTGCTCTCTGCCTCTTTCCTTTTAAAGTGAGGAGGGTTAGATTATCCAAAAAAAAACATATTGGTCTCTCTAAGCCTGGTAGCCATAGTTCAGAGGTCATACAGGGCATTATGGTTTAAAATAAAATGATCCGAGGTGAATATACATATATTAACAATTTTAGACAATTATTATGTGGATACTACTAATTTACACAGTTCTATTTATTGTAAAGATCTAGGGATGTGCCGATACTGGGCATTCTCATGAGTACTTCTTAGGACATCGCAGCACTGTTTATAGTGCCAGTCGCCACACATCCTTAGACTATGGCACTGACTTCAGGACAAGTCAGGGGAGGAGGAGGGAGGCTGCACCCCAACAATGGCACTATGCAGCCCCCTCCCAGAAAGGTAAAATTTGGGGGGCAGAGATGGCCGTGGTAGAGATGGCGGGGCAGAGATAGGTGGGGGTAGGGGGGGGCAGCGCAGAGATCTGGGGGGCAGAGATGGCGGGGGAAGCAAGGGATTGGGGAGAGAGCAGAGATGGGGGACTCTCCCGGGTACAGCAGTTCCGCTCCTGCACTACTGAGATCTCCAGATCATTCCTCCTCATCCCATCCACGGTACCATGTTATCTGACTGCATATCATTCCTCCTCATCCCAGCCATGGTATGTTATCTGACTGCAGAGCATTCCTCCTCATCCCAGCCACGATGTCATGTTATGTGACTGCGGATCATTCCTCCCCATCCCAGCCACAGTACAATGTTATCTGACTGCGGATCATTCCTCCCCATCCCAGCTACAGAACAATGTTATCTGACTGCAGAGCATTCCTACTCATCCAAGCCATGGTACCATGTTATCTGACTGCTGAGATTTGTAGTGCTCTATAGATGATGGTATTATTCTACATTGCTGTATAATGTATTGCTGGGATTTGTAGTCCTGCTACAGCTTGGAGTCAGTAACAGAACTACTAGGGTTGCAGCTGTGACCGGGCACTGGGGCTCCACCACTGTCCTAAAATCATTAGTCTGTATTGTTTTTGAAAAACTGTCACATGACACTAAAAAATAAAGGAATCGGTAATTGGTATTTGCGAGAACTTGAGGAAAAGTATCAGTACTCGTACTCGGTCTGGAGAAAATGGTTTTGGTGCATCCCTATAAAGAACCCATTCAGACTAATAGTTAGTAGTAGTTAGAACCATTATCAAGTGACAGCAGTTTAATCCTCAGTACAGTTTTTTAATACTTGCAACGCCACACAGGCACAACGCAAACACACAGCACCATGGAACATACAAATCAATACGCAGAGCTGCAAGCTGTAACAGAACAATGCAAATGACTTAGTCACCAGCCACCACTACAGGGACATATAACAGAGAGCATGCGTAGGTGGGGAGAGCAGAGCTGATGGGAGTGGGTGAAAATGCAGTTATTGGGAACCACTCAGGAGTGGGAAGAACATATGACAGTTCTATTTCACCTACAGGGATTTCAAGATAATTGCTGTAATGTCTTTCCTTGTTAAAGAGAGATTTTACAGTAAGAAAAAAACATATTTAGGATTATGTAACTGGAAACCGGTATCGTTCCTGGGGTTTTCCCAATTTTGTAACGCTAAACCCTGGCTTTCCTGCATTCCAGTCATGCAATGGACTCCACCACCAGGGCATCCCACGACTGGCATGCTTTGGTGCAAGAAGGGATGGTTCTTGGCACATAGAATTCCAATTCAGGAGAAGCGAGTATGCAAACAAAGTTTACATACAGGAGGGTACATTTTAGGGTTAAAGGAAGGGATAGTGTGACTGTTAGGGTTACAGGGAAATAGTAGAAGACGGTTGGTCTTCAGGGCAGATGATGCCAGCGCAGGGGCAATTAATATGCAAACTAAAGTTTGAGTTTACATTCAGAAATGAACTCAGAGAAAAAAACTTTGCTTAACCCTTGCAGTGGGGCTACCCCCACACTGCAAGGGTTAAGTGCTCATTTTCATCCAGGTGCTAGAACAAAAAAAAGTTATACTTACCTGAACCTCGCAGCCGGCTGGCTGTTACAGCACTCCCTGCAGGCTCTCTCTTCCTCTGCTCCAGCAATGCTATGTCTCTCGACGTCCTCACGTTCCATACGCAGTGTATTGGACGTGTTGATTCAGGGACCTTAAACTGCTGGAGCGGAGGGGGAGAGAGGCTGAAAGGACTGGTCTAAGAGCACCCAGCACAAAGGATTTGGTGAGTATAACTTTTTTTTTTTTTAGCACCTGGACAAAAAGGAGGACTTAACCCATGTGAAGGTTACAGGGAGGGTTAATGTGAGTGTTACTTTTACATGAATGGTTTGCGTGAGGCTTAGTTACAGGAGGATTACTGTGAAAGTTAGGGTTGCATCCAAGGTAAGGTCTCACTCAGATGGGTGTACACGTCTGTACAGCTTGCACGGCTGTAAAAACACCTGATCTCCCCTCCAATGGTGTCACCCGGGTGTGGGCCACAACCCCTGCACCCCCCTTGTGATGCCACTAGATTCTCTGCATCCACTCCTTACACAGAACTGTGAAACCTTCTGAACAGAGTGACTGACAGTTGATGTGATATAGCTTATCCCTGAGTGAAATGCTTTGCAAGAAAGTCAACAAAATTGAAGCAAAGAAAACCCAGCAAGGCTGTTGTGGAACACATCCCTTTATGAGTAAAGAAATGACTTGTGCCAAACGTTGTATAGTCACTCGCTCCAACTTGTGACTCTGTTGCAGTGTGGAAAAAAGGAACACTTTAAACTACAAATCAATGAGCTTTGCATATAAGTTCAGTAACCATACCAACCAATAAACAATGTGCTCTCAAACTATATATATAATGACGGACAACCAATGGATAGACATCCTCATGTCTATGGAAAAAAGCTCCCAACCTTGATAGCTAGGTGCTAGGTACTAATTGATCATTGCTGTTTTTTTCCTCTGTGATAAGTGGAACTGGTCTTCTTCAACACCTCCATTGTATATTGGCATAAATGACAAAACTTCTTTTTACAGACCCACCAGGAGATGATCATTGCCTGAGGCCGGTTGGATGTTGCATGTATGTCTGCCCAATTTGGGATGTACTTGAGCACGTTTATCTTAGGTGACTGCAGTAATATGATTGGTCTCCTAATATTACTTTGTACTTCAGTTTACACATCCCCATTGCTCTTTGCACTATCTTACACAATAAATGTGATTATCTGCTGACAGATACATCCAGGTACTGGGAACTGCCTTAGGCAGAGCTTGGTGACAGAACGCTAATAGGCTACTGATAAAAGATGCTGCAGGGTTATGAAGCAGCTCTGCATTAGTAGGGTTGGTATATAGATACATCAGAATGCTGCAAGGCAGCCTTAATGACTGTTATATAGGAGCGCTAATGAGACTAGCTTGGGGTCTGCTTCTCTGTGTGTAAACTGCAGGCAGTAATTGGAAACTCTGCTGGCATGAGAATCTAACTGCAGTGCAATTGAGCATGGAAAGTGGCTTGTCATGTGTCAGCAAGAAGTTGACCAGCACATATGCCAAACTGGCAGCAATAAGGCATATGGCACGTTAACACTGATTCCACCTGTGGAGGCATGATAGTAAAGTATACAATTATAAATCACTTTTTTCCCACATGAAATGAGATATACCTGGAACAATTATGAAACAAATGCAGAATTGCCTTGTCGCACTCCTTACCAGAAATCCCCAGTCATGGGGGGGTGCTTGTAGTAAATGCAGATGGCGCCGCCAAACAATTTTAGTAGATCGATGTCACCAGCACACCAAAAAAGTTTTGAAATCCAAAGTGTTCGTGGCAAAGTGTGTCATGTCTTTAGAACAGGCGCTTTCGGGGCCGTGCAGGGTCCCCTTCATCAATATGTCATTGCTGAGCCTGGTGAAGGGGACCCTGCGCAGCCCCAAAAGCATTTGTTCTGATGACATGACATTTCATTAAATGGACACTTTGGATTTCAAATAGTTTTTGGTGTGCTGGAGACATCTATCTACTAACAATTATGAAACAAGCTACACAAATCTTGAGATTGCACCTGCATTGTATTATACAGCTTTGAACAGTAATTGTCAAAACGCAGCCAAGCAGGAATATGAAGCAGTTATAACAATTTCTGTAAAATCTTTGTTAGTGTCACCCATTTATGTTCCTTAAGGAGAAAACATTTTCTTATTCTTTATTTTTTTTAAATAATGACATTCATCTTTTTGTTTTCAAAGTCTGCAGTTTAACCATGAATCTTCTGGTGTGTCCTCTGCTTCTGTGAATGCTAACTTCCTGACCATCATTTGCTGGAATACATCTTAAAGTCATAAATTACATATGTAGCCCCTTCACCCTAAATGGAGTGGCACTTTAAATTTAGTGTTGCTGGAACTGTAATAAATCTGGCTGATTTGTAGTCTGTGATCATTTGGTCATTCCCAGGTGTTCTGTGATCGTCTGCACCTACCTGTAGTGGGGCGTGACCCTGCCCCACAGTGGGACAGCCAATTGGGGAACATTGGGGGGTTTTATGTTTCTTCAGCCAATCACTAGGAGATTCATGGCCAGTGGTGCATGCTGGGGAAGTGCATACATACTCAGGCATTTCCATATGTTCACGGCAGTCCTCCCGTGGGCCTAACCTGGGGGTAGGATGAGCACAGTTGGAGAAGCTGACTAGGACTCAAGCCTGCAGGAGGCCAGATGTGGACCCAGGAGGGGTCTGGAACTATCTGGGTAGGAGAACCAGAGGAGCACTTTAACTGCTGGAGGTGCCAGGAAGACCAAGATGGTATGGACCTCAGGAGCAGGCTTGGTGTCTCCCGAGGAAGATCTCAAGAATGTCCTCTATCTAGTTGTGGTTCTATTACACAGTGTCAGTCTCTGTTCAACTAAAGTATACTTGCACTGTGAAAGCCTGAAGGGATTGGTGAGTCTGGAGTCTATTTTTGCCATGGATGTTTGTAGTCCTATACCCTCTCTCCCAGTTTTGGCTGTTCTACAATAAAGCATTGAAAAAGTACTTAAAAGAGAACTATGGGGTAAGTGTTTTCCCCATAGTTCTCTTTAGGGTCACGGGAGGACATATACTAACATCCTCCCATGACCCCGAGCTCAGTATATAGCGGGCTATTGCCTGCGATATACTGAGAGCGCCGCAGCCGGGTCGGATCCCGACAATACTGAGTGAGTGACAGCTGGCTCTGCCTATCTCGAGGCAGAACCAGCTGTGCCAGCACCCTCCCCCATTCGTTCCACCACTCATCACTGGAGGATCGGAGAGGGGAGGGGGGGAATCTGATCTAACAGTCACCGCTCACTGCAGGGAGACGATCTGCAGTACTTTTTTTTTAACGTTACTAGATGTCCTCAGCTGTCAGGGTTGAATGACGGACAGTGTGAGTCAACCCACTTCTTCAGAGCTCAGGCTGTCATGGATCTACTTCATTGGCAATCAAACAGCCTGGGCTTGGAGCATTACTGCATTGCACCCCTTTCCCCCTAGACTTCACCTTTAAGACAACATCTTTAATCTGTTGAACTGACACACTTTGGGGCCAATTTATAAATGGGAAACACTTATGCTCATCAGCACCAGCTCGTGGTGATAGTGATATGAAAATGCTATCTGCCCTGCTATATGCAGGGTGGAACATTTATAAATCAGCCCCTTTACAAAATAAGCATGAATGTTAGTTCAGTGCCAACCAAAACAGAAGTGTGAACTTGCACCATCTTGCTGATGGCAAAAGGCAAGCATGCAACTAGGAACCATCACATCATAAATGCACAAACGATTCCCAAGTGCAATTTCTCTAAAATCTAGAGTCTAATGAGCAAATGAGAAAATATATTTTATTAACTAGCAACTCTTATTATCCAGCAATTATCAACCAAAAATATAAAAGGATAAACACTTAAAAACATTTTTAAATTGAATAATAAACATGAATGTGTCCTTATTGCTAACAGCTGCACCCCCAAGGGCATAATAGCAATCCATTTTCTGAATATGTATGTGCTACATCATTGGTGATGGCATGTATTGGAACCAATTTATTGTTTGCAGATGTATGTAGATAAATATTACTTTTGAGTATTATGTAATTTTGGTTTTGTGATTAGGTACATCATTGGTAGCATTATACATAATATTCCTTCTCAACCAGGGTTCTTCTAGAGGTTGCTAGAGTTTTCTTAAGTAGGGAGCATTTTCTGGCTCTCAAATAAATAACTGCTGAAAATTTTCTTTTAGCTATCTGTAAGGGGAGCGATCTTCCCATTGGCCACCAATGTAATGAGTAGTCTTTCCACCGATCACCAGTGTTATGAGACTCTTCAACTACTGTTAAGGAAGCCTTTTCCCCACTGACTACCGGTATAAAGGAGAATTTTGCTGACCACTCCTAATAGGTTGGACTTGATGGACTAATGTGTTTATTCAACCTCAAATACTATGTAACTATGTAATATAAGGGGGTTCTTCAGTGACCAACAGTGTAGGGGGCACTTTTGCAGTGATCATCGATGTAAGGGGGTATTTCTCAGCTGATTACCAATGTAAATGGACATTTCTCCACCTACCATCAATATAAGTAAGCTTTTCGTCACTGACCACTAGGGACAAGCTTCGGGTTCATGCGAACAATGAATTTGACCCGAACTCAAATCTTTTGCAGTGAGAAAAAACAGTGCACTAATGCGTGCATTTGCTTCCATAGCAAACACTTACCAGTCATGTACTTCCTGACCTTAGAACTGTGGTCAGGTGGCTTAAAGAAGCCAATAATGGGGGTTTTCTTTTGTGCCAGCCCCTTCCCATAAAAAGGTTAAGATTTCCAGCAGCCTTTTGCCAGTGGTTGTGCAAACGTGGAGTAGATAGTTGGGAGAGATAGTTACTGCTATACATTTCTTTACAGTGTTATATACAACGTTATACAGTGCTATATATAGTGCTATATCGTGCTACAATGCAATACAGTGCAGTGTGGTGGGCTGCATAGTGTGTACACCACCCCCCGTATTGACTGTGCTTCAATGTGATACACTACTGTGAATTTTATTTTGGTGGGTTTGCTCAACAATTCTTGTTATTAGATGTGGAGGAATTGAGCACCAGGGGCATAGATCAAGGATGTCTTTCAGGGGTAGGGGTGAATTGCAGAGCAGCGGAGGGAGCAACTGTCCTATTTCCCACAGGTGCAGGCCACTGCTATCCCTAGGTCACTCCACATAGCTTAGCATTCTGGGCCTTTTTTAAGCATACTTGCTGTCATCGTGGTTTGCAGCCTTTGCCTGCAGTGTATTAAACATGGTGCATGTACCAGTCATTTGGGTATCTAATGCAAGAATCTTCACCACAAAGCTCGGTGGGAACAGCACATAAATTATACCAGTCGGCAACAAGAGGCCCACACTCATCCTCACTTCACCCCTTTCACCTCTCCTACCACAAGAATCTCCATCTGCAACTGCTGAATAATTTCTGGCCTCAAGTGATAGGGATGGAAGTCTGGCAAGGGTTCTGAGAGACTTACCTTATGGCACATTAAGCGGAGAAGAGGGCGAGCATAAGGCCACGCAGACTAGAGACAAGTTTAGGTTTTACGGAAACCCTGGAGACTGATATAGATCACATATTATAATCTATTTATAGCGTAACTCCTTACTCCCCTTGTTGTTTCAAGTTTAGGTTTTAACCTCATGGTAAGTCTCCTAGCTCCACCTTGCTATCTCCAGCAGCATCTTTGACCAAGCAGATGTCTCTTCCCCCGGTTCTGCAGTGAAATAAAACATGTAAAAGGTAAAAAAATTCTGTAGCCAATCCTGCATTGTTCCTCAAGTTTCTAGTATATTCTGGTGATCAAGCACTGTTAAGGTGCCATACATAATGTTCCCGCACCAGGTCCATCTGCAAAATTTCTGGTGTTTGCTGCAGGGTAAATCAAGCTCTGTGTCTCCTAGTTTGTGGATGATTCCATTCCTCTTGCAATCACAAATATGTATGGCTATTTGTGGATTTTTGGGCTGAAAAACTGCACGCAGCACGTCATTTTCAAAATGCGGCCTACAACTTAGTGTTTAAATACTGTTTATAGAGTCTTTGTTTTTAACATAGAAAACACTCCTTATATTTTTTTTTTTGTCCTCAAAAGCTGCATGAGGCATGCGACTTGTCAAACGTGGCCTTCAAGAGAAGGTGAAATACTGCCTGTGCAGTCTGTGCAACATTTGTTTGTTTTTACAGTAAAAAATATACACTTTATTGTGGGGGGTTTCTTTTGTCCTCAAAAGCTACATGAAGTGTGTGATTATGCAAATTCAGTCAACAAGAGATTGTTAAAATACTGTCTATGCATATCTCCCAACTTTCTGAGATGAGAAAGAGAAACACCTTCCTGCACAGTGTATTTAGACAACGGACAGACCCCATACCACACCCCCATTTATGCTGACCATTAAAAATGTATACAGGTGAAACTCGAATAATTAGAATATCGTGCAAAGTTCATTTATTTCACTAATGCAACTTAAAAGGTGAAACTAATATACGAGATAGACTCATTACATGCAAAGCAAGATAATTCAAGCCGTGATTTGTCATAATTGTGATGATTATGGCTTACAGCTCATGAAAACCCCAAGAACCCCAAATCCACAATCTCAAAAAATGAGAATATTACATGCAATCAATAAAACAAGGATTGTACATAGAACAATATCGGACCTCTGAAAAGTACAAGCATGCATATGTACTCAGTACTTGGTTTGGGCCCCTTTTGCAGCAATTACTGCCATTACTTTTGCACGATATTCTAATTATTCGAGTTTCACCTGTATGTATGTCTAAGCAGTCTATAGAATATTCCTTTATTTTTATGGTGAAAATATACACTTTATTGTGTTTTTTTGTCCCCAAAAGCTACATGGCCTACTGTATGTAATTTTGGAAATTCTAGGACCAGCCAGTCCATCAGCAGTACTTCAGGGAGGGGCAGTACTTGGGGCAAATCAGGTGTGTTGCATTGACATGTGATGATAAGGAACGTGCTGAAAGGGAGGAGAGAGGAGAGATGACCTTATCAGTCTGCTGCTTTTCCTTTACTGTCCATTTCCAGGTTTGGGGCTGTAAATGGACAGGCTATGTTGATTTACTGCAGCAGAGAAAAATCAAGCTGCCGGGCTGCCTGTGTCGTGTGGCAGGGCTGTGTAAATACATCTCAGGACTGACTGAAGAGAAATAAAAGCCCTTTGGCAAGTAAGGCAGCTTACATTTGTATTTTGTCTATGTATTTAGCTGTTTGCCTAGAGTTCAGTTTTAAAGAAACCAGCACACATTAGCTTACAAAGCCAATCATTACAACCCTAATAAAGTAATAATAATGAAAATTATAATAACAGAGAGGAAGAAGCCTAAAAGGTCACAAAAGCCCACAAATATCTTCCGATAAACCAGCCCATTCTTGAAAATGCAAGAGTTGCCAGACTGCCAGTCCAGGTCAGGTAACAGATTTACAAAACACTAGCCGTAAGAGGGTGATTCATAGTCTTGTTTCTGGCAGCAACATAGAAAACATCGCCAGCCCAGTGGTATACCATAGTCATGCAAGGGTGGGTGGAAACTGATTACAGTTTTGTTCTGATTGCAAACCATAAGCAGTAAATGAATCTCCCCTGGCATATGGATTTAATTCTGATATCAACAAACATATTAAAAGAGTGATGCATCTCATCACAGATATCTGAGGCTGCCATCAGACACGCAGATTTACGGATGATGAAAGGAATCCTACAGCTGCCTTTCAAGTCTAATGCCAAGCGTAGACTGTATTTCCCTCTCTTCTGTATCACTAGAGCCAAAAAGGCTGAAAAATGAAACAGTACAGAAGACAGGACCACTCTGAAAAGATTGAGGTCCTTTATGGATCAGTTTGTGTACAAATATCAGCCAATTCTCTGGACCAGACTCTCATAAATGCTACAGCACTTGTGCCAACAAAATACCCTTTAAAGTGTATCTAAAAGCATATATATTAGTTTAAATTTTGAAAAAAAAGTGGGGAGAGGGTTAGAACCTTTGTCAAGTTTTAATTGCTGGCTGTATCCCTGCTGGGAAGAGTTACCCCTGTCACCCGAGTAAAATGTAAAGGAAAATCCTCCAATTGTAGCACCTTTTCTTTTAACAAATCTCTAAGATGGGAATTCTGTTTACTATGGCGAGATTTCCTCTAATTTCCTGGTGTATCTCCATGAGAGTAAGTACTACCAAAAATAAAAACGTCGTCAGAACGAAACCAAAACTGACAAATAAAATTGTTCCAACCTTTTTAAAATGTTTTTAATTATTTTTAAATTATTTTATTATTATTATTATTATTTTTTTTTTACTTTATTATCAGGGGCTTATCAGGGGTCTATATATTTCCCTTTTAAAATAGAAAAAGAGATTGAGGGCACAGAGTCCTCAATCTTTTTTTCTGCAGCCCCAGTTATGAATGAATAGGAAGCCTCTATACTGAGTACTCCTGTCCATTCATAAACTGTGGAAATAGTATAACTTACTATGTCCACAATCATGAATGAACAGGAAGTGTTGTATAGTAAGTATACTATGTCCGCAGTTATTTACAAACACTCAGTAACCAGTTCTGATCACTGAGCGCGTATACTCCACTCACCATCCTGACTCATCTACCTGTCACATGAGGCTGAGCAGGGTGGTGCGGGAGGAGAGCTCAGCCTCTTGTGACAGCTGACAGCTCTCTCCTCCCTGCACCACCCTGCTTGGCATCCTGAGAGCCTCTCTCCTCCCCACTGGACGCCAGCAGCTGGATCCTGTGTGTCCCCTCGAATCCCCGCTGCCTCTGCAGACACAGTTGGGGAGAGCAGCGGGCATCAGAGGGAACACAGTCCGGTACCCAGCCGGGAGTAGAGAAGAAAGGGATACACTGAATTTCAGGCCATAATGGTACTATCGGCATAGTACTATTTTCGGACGAAAGTTTTCGGTGGCTGAAATTTTGGTGCATCCCTAGTTTTAAGTTTCCCATACTTTATCTAAAAATTTTAAAAAAAGTTTTGCCTTTGCATACACTTTAATTACTGTGGCACAAGCGACAGTCTCACTGCCACACATAAACCTCAATTCAAAAGATCTTTTTTTTAAATTATACTCTTCCATTACATATTATTTTCTTTATATAGAATATAGACAGAAAGATAATGCTGTGTCTGAGATTATCTCCATGAAGAACTTCATTAAAATAGTTGGGGACTACTTCGCAAAGGGACTACTCAGCAACCAGCAACCGTTGAGACAATTAACTCCCCAACTTCTACTCAGGAGCATAACATACAACCCAGCAACCCAGCCCACATAATGTAGTGGCCAAAACTAAAAGTAACACACAGCCCTGTTCGCAGACTTTTCTTTCAAAGAGTAAATGGAAGGGACAGACTGTAGTACAGAGTGCAGGGGTCAGGAGTATGTAACATATTGAATATACGGATCAGGAGTGTGTTATGTAAAGAATGCATGGTTCAGTGTGTTATGTTAAAGAAGAACTCCGGGTACACATTTTATTAACTCTTGCAGTGGGGCTACCCTTGAACTCAAAGGGTTAACTACTTGTTTTCATCTAGGTTAAAAAAAAGTTATACTCACCTGATCCTTATAGCCACTGACTCTTAGACTAGTCCTTTCTGCCTCGCTCCCCCTCCGCTGCAGTGGTCTAAGGTCTGAGCCCTGTTCTATACATATATATGTATGGAACTGGGTCTATGTGCTGCCCTGTGCAATACGGGCGGATTATGGCTGGTAGGTGGGGCCAGCAGGGTGCTGTACATAGCTTCCTGAAAACATAACAGCACCTGGCTTAGTATTCCTCTCAAGCAATGTGCTGGCTCTTGGGAGGTTAGGGCTGGAGTATAGCTCTAACCCATATTACCCTTAGTTTACCCTAATCATCCCTAAATAACTCCTTCTTCCCCTTCTCCCCATAGCTATTATTTTTTGCCTTTTTAAACTTATTTCTATTTTTCTAACTATTAAAATTTAAAAAAAACATTTTTATGTGCATTGTTTTAAAGTGACACTAAAAAATGTTGAACAAAACCAATACAAATGCTAAAAATATAAAAGTCAGTTTAAATATGAATAGTTTAATATTATTTTTGGAAACAAAAACCAGAATCAAAAATCTAGTGTCATCTTTAAAAAACAGGACAAATGATAGAATATAATCTATACTTTTTATCTATAGCACCACTAATTTGTTTTTAAACTAACACTAATCACAGTAGAAAAAAATTGTGTTTTGTTACAATTTTTTTGTCTATAGATTGCATCAAAATTAAAATCTTTTTTGCAAAACAATGTCACCAAACAAAAGTTTTGTTTGTCCTAAGAAAAAAAAAACAATATATTGATTGCCTTGTTTTCTAAAGTAATGGTATTGCTGAATAAATAGGCCTATAGCAGAAATCTAAAAACTACTGGTCCATAGGGGAGAGAGCTGAAGTGGTTAAAAACTGACAATCCCACTGTACCATGATGACGAGTTCACGGAAAGGTACCTGCAGAGTCTATTTAATTACTTTTATGGGTTAAGGTATATTGTTTTCTATTTTTGTAAAATGTTTCCTTTATCTCCATAAGACACCAGTGTGCTAATATACTTTGATATTAGTGGTGCCACTTCTTGGCATAGGATTGCTTATTCTCTCTTTTGGTACAAATGACAATGAATATAATGACCAAAAGGAGCAGAGGGATGAGTTCATCACTGTGCTGCTGCTCCTTCCAACCAACAGGCTGGAGATGTGTCCTGGATGAAGCTGTGACGCTGCACTGGGTTTAGACCTACCTGTGCTATCTGGCAGGAAAGCCTCCATCACAACACTGGCTGCACAGGCAACAGTTCCCACTTAATATATTTTAATTGTGTATGTTTCTGCTTGCCTGGAGTTCAGATTTAATTAGGAAATTATTATTTAGGAAGAGACAACAGCAGGTATGGGCTATATTTTACACAGCACAGTTTGAATATTGATGTGGACACAGAGTTCAAATGCACTTATTTCTGACAGTATCTCCCAAGTGCATAAGTACTATTGTACATAGGCCCTTAGATTGCCTACCAGTATAAGGTTGCATGTAGAAGGACATACTTTTCAAATGCTATGTTTGCTATTTGACAAGAGAAGACTACATTTGACCTGCTTTGCCTGCAGTTCAAGTGCACCTCAAAAGGGTATGCTGCATCCAAGGTAACACAGCGCAACACAAAGCAGGTCAAGTGCAGCCTCTGAACTACCATGTTTACTGCTTAACTGAAGTGTTTTGTTGACCTGAATAGGATTTTGACATGAACCCTAATGGACCTGGCAGCTTTGGCTTCAGAAGCCCTTGGGTGCCCAGCGAGATTGCATCCCTGCTTCTACTTCTTTTACTGTCAGTGTAATAATCATTTCCCAAGATTAGAAAATATTTAAATGATCTGATTGGCTACTGCCTCTCATTATCTTCCCCTCATAATTTACTGAATGGCTAAACCTGGCCACAGTAAATTGCATGGCTGGCCTGACAAGATAGATTTTATGCGTCAAAGTAATCTGAGGGATTTAGTGTGGAGATCAAGGGAATAGGAAAAAGCGGAAACACTTTTTTAACGATATAATTAAAATATTCTTATTGTTAATCTTCATTCTAATTATTCATAATAATAGCTCCCAAGACAACACCTGCTGTGATTATGAAGATCACTTCAGCCTACTTGACTAGGATTGTTTCATAATGCCTTTTAATTACAATTAAATTGGTACATGCCCATAATTTGCTAGGGATGTCTGTAGAAAGTCTTCTGTGTTTCTGTTCATATGCAATCTAATTAATAGGCATCTTATTAAATACGAAAAAGAGCATTGTGTAAAAAGCAATGACCAGTGGAAACCAATCAGACCTCATCTTCTACTTGGTTGACTTGAGTAAAGGAGGGTTGTTCTTAAACTAACAAGGTAAGAAGGTGCAGGAATTTGTTTAGCCACAGCCAGTCTCTTTTGGTTAAATCCAACAGCAGGCGTAAGGAGTGGAGGCAGTTTAGAAGAGGTGTAGCAAGTCCCTTTTAAATTAAAGGTTAGGAATACTTACCCAATCCTCCACCATCCACAAGCATTGCTTGAGCATCAGTAAGTGGAAAAAAATAAGGTACGTTAATTGATGTTATAACATACAGTAGTTCGCTATACAACACTACTTTCTCTCTGTAACACAGATTTTTAGCATAATCTCCTGGAACATGTGATAGTTTGAAGCACTAGCAAATGGCTATGGAAAATAATAGCAGACCCCCCTACTAAATTGCAAATTACACATGCATGTAGGAAAGAGCAGAGCAACGGAAAGATGAGCTAATGAGTTTGTTGATTTTCCTTTATCGTCCTGTTACAGACTGGGGAAGTGACTAGACCTAACTTTATTACTTAACTGCACTGTAGCAACATCAGGTTTCCAAGCTGGCTGTGTTGTTTCATAGGGCAGTGTAAATTATAGAAATTGGTAGACAGAAATATAAATCCGATGGCAGCTAAAATAACTCTCTTGTATATGTATTTATTCTAGGGAAGTCCCGATACCACTCTTTCAAGACCAAGTACAAGTACAAGTACTTCCCCTCATGTACTTGCCGATACCAATTACTTTTTCTTAAAGGGACAGGTGACTTTATATGATCCATAGTACAACTACATGTTATGTACTATGGATTATGATTTAACCTATTCATGTTAGCAGGGGAGAATTGTAAATATATTGCTGTAGTGGAGTGGAGGTGTGTGCTGTATGTATGTACTACATATACAGTACACACTTACAGTACACTACAGCAATAGATTTAAAACCAGCCCTGTCCCAGGTTCCCTCACTCACAGTTTCACTCCGATCCCTGTTGCCTCACGCAGTGCCTCTTGTAGTCGGCGCACGTCAGGATCGCTGCATCGCATCTCGGTGCTCAGCTTGTGGGAGGCGCTCACAATTCTGCCCTGCTAACATGAATAGGTTAAATCATGATCCATAGTACATATACAGCACACACGTCCAGTACACTGCAGTATTAGAGTTACAATTATCCCCTGCTAACATGGATAGGTTAATTCGTGATCCATAGTACATAACATGTAATTGTACTATGGATCATTTAACCTATTCATGTAAGCAGGAGAGAATTGTAAATCTATTGCTGCAGTGAATTGGTAATGTGTACTGTACATGTACAATACATATAGAATACACTGCAGCAATATTTACAATTCTGCACTGCTAACATGAATGGGTTAAATGATTCATAGTACAACTACATATTATGTAAATCGGATCATTTAACCCATTCATATTAGCAGGGGATAATTGTAAATCTATTGTTGCAGTGTATTCTATATATAGTACATGTACAGTACATATAGAGTACACTGCAGCAATAGAGTTACAATTCTCCCCTGCTAACATGAATGGGTTAAATGATCCGTAGTTACATGTTATGCACTATTATGTACTATGGATCATTTAATCCATTCATATTGGCAGAGAATAATTGTAAATCTATTGTCTACAGTGTATTAGCAGTGTGTACTCTACATATAATACATATACAGGTCTATTCACGAAGCTGCCGAGGGCAGCCGAGTGAACAACCGACCCCAAGTGAAGTGAGCCGAACACTGTTCGGCTATTCACTTCAGGCTGTTACGGCTGATTTCAGCCGTACATCGGCTGAAATCAGCCGTACATCGGCTTGCTTCACATGGCTTCGAGTTGGCCAAACATGCTCAGCATGTTTGGCCGACCCGAAGTGCAGAAGGAGTTCGACTCAGCTGATCCAACATCTCGATCGGCTGAGTCGAACCTCCGGCAGGCTACTCACTGCTGTTCGGCCTATTCTTATAGATGCCAAACAGCAGTGAGTGAATAGCCGAATGCCGCTGAGCGACATTCGACTTGGCTGTTCTGCTCGGTCCCTCAGAGGTACCGAGCAGAACAGAAAAATAGTTTAAAAAGTTTGAAAACGTAAATAGAAAACGATTGTGTGGAGCTAGCAGTCTCAGCTATCTCCGCCCAATAGTTTCCTATTGTCCGGCGGGTCTGCTGCCGTCAAAAAAAAGTGGCAGCCGGGAGCGGGAGACTCCCGGGGCGCCAGGGAGAGTTTGCTGTTGGAGATCAGTGTCCCTGATTAGCAGGTAACCAGGGACGCTGATCTCTCTGCAAGTGGCCGGAGCCAGCTGTCAGAAGCAGGCTGTCGGCTGGCCAATGGCCGGACGCTCGGCCAGCTTCGGCTTCCAGCGCGGCTCTGTCTAGAGCCGATGCATATGCGTTCGGCTCGACTGAGCCGCTCGGCCACGTTTGGGAGCTGTACGGGCTATTGTGAATAGCCAGTACAGCACCCCTTCGGTTCTACTGAACCGAAGGGGTCCTGGGGCCGAAGCTAGCCGAAGGATCACATACCCGGTTGAAGGCCAAGATGACAAGAGGGCTTTCCTTACACACCTGGTCCAGACACCCTTGGAATGGAGCACAGAGGGCACAGAGTGGTATGGTTGCCAGGAGTCCAGTACTGTATCCAAGGATACAGTAAGCAAGTAGTGTAGCACGCAGATTCATGGATGGACAGGAGGCACACCAAAAGGTCAGCAAACATAACCCATAGTCAAGAACTAGCCGGCATTATACCAAGAATGAGCAGAGTTGAGCCATGCTCAGGAATTAGCTGGGGTCACACCAAGAATGAGCAGGGACAAGCCATGGTCAGCAACTAACTGAGGCCAATAACAGGGAGGCAGTACAAAGACAAGTCCAAGGGCAGGCTGTGTTAGCAATGGGGAAACAGATCAGGAACAAATTCAGGATTCAAGCTAAAGACCATCCAACAATTAACAGATTCAGCTCTGTTCCCTTAAAAGGTCTTCTAGCGCCAAGATTGGAATTAGGCGTGCATGTCCATATGCCTGTACGCACACAAGTCGATACCATCTCCTTCTGCATTAGCATGCCCTTTATGTTCTCGCACAAAGGTGCATGCACACACAACCAATTGGCAATTGCCCTTGTTTTGCATATTGGTGCACAAACACATCTTCTTCTGATGCTGTCCTAACACATTTGGAGCTGTAAGATGAGGAAGTGCTTTCTCTTTTTGAGGAGAACACAGACCAAATGTTGAGGGAGACTTTTTTGTGGAAGATTCTCAGTCACGTAACTAGAAATCACAGGGCC
This sequence comes from Nanorana parkeri, assembly GCF_000935625.1. Taxonomy (NCBI): domain Eukaryota; kingdom Metazoa; phylum Chordata; class Amphibia; order Anura; family Dicroglossidae; genus Nanorana; species Nanorana parkeri. The sequence continues at coordinate 1,536,875 of NW_017306447.1, read as the reverse complement.
CCAAAAGCAAAATTTTGTATGGGGCCCCGTGATTTCTAGTTATGCCACTTGCAGAGCCCACCTGGGACTGACCCTGAAGAACCCACCATAGACTCTCTATAGTGGGCTCTGCAGGGTCTCAGATGGGCTGCACACCTCTTACCGGTCAGCGTTGTCTGCCCCCGGGGTCGCCGGGGCCCCGCCTCCTCTTACATCGTTGGGCCCCGCCTCCTCTTACATCACTGGCCCCACCTGCTCTTAGGTCGCTGGAAGAGGAAGCAGGGTTGCTCTTAGGTGGGCCCCGCAACCTCCTTCACTGTGAACGCTGGCCTCTTCTGCCGTAGCTGCTGGCTGTCACTGACACAGCTCAGCAGCGGCTATGAGGGGAAACGCCGCTGCTGAGCTGTGTCAGTGACAGCCAGCACCCCTACATGCCATAGTGACCCAGGTGGCCCACATGGCATTAGAGGGATGCCCTGGCCGGCCTCCCTGTGCCCGTACCCCATACTGGCCGCCTGGGTCGCTATGGCGAATGTTACGCCACTGGAGATGCTATATCCAGCTTGTGATTCTTAGCCATGAAGTAATGTGTTATATAATGTTCAAGTGCCTGGATGAACATGTTAATCTTTACAAGTTCAGTGGTGTATTCTTTGATCTCTGTGCTCTGGTTGTTCTAAGTTAATATGTGCAACAATGATTTCCACTTTTCACTTCACAGCCTTCTGGCTAACCTTCTGGGTGAAGGCTTCCTGCAAGAACCCTTCTGAAGAGGGACCCCCCCATCCAAAGCTGTGCCCTCCACCTCATCCTCCTGTATTGATATAAGAATGTTAGATTGCCATAACTACCCTTATAATTTTATGGACCACTCTGCATCCACCTGCCCACTCTATAATGTCAATGGGCAGCTTTAACCTATATATCTAATGCCCAAATGTTTTTTTTTTACATCTGAATTTTTATTGAGCAGTAGAAAAATGACAGCAGTAACAAGCCATACATTACATAAGCATGTATAAACAACGTAAAACATTGCCATACAGTGTTGCTCGTAACAGTCTGATAAGGTGATATAAGCACATAAAAAAGTTCTAAGGAGGTACATTAAGTGAGCTAGTATATCTCTTGTCTTCATTTTGAGGATAAGTTGGTGAGAGCGTGGATATGAGAGTTAGCCTATAAGGGGCTGGAGTCCAGCATCAAGCTGGTGGCAGAAGCCTCCCATTTGTGAGCCCAGAGGGAGCCACGTCTTCAAGTTGAGCTATCATACATCTTATTAAACGCTTATAATGAAATGTAGTAGAGGGATAAGAAGGGCAAGAGGAGGGACTGAACAGGAAAGCCCAAATGTTTATATAAATATTGATTGGAGTGGTGTGGAGTGTTGAAACTCTCTGAAACTCTCTCAAAGTGAATGTTGAAACTCACTGAAACTGTCAGCTTTTATTGCTGTCTGTGCCTCCACTGGTGAGGTTTACTATTGTCACATTGACAAAAAGTAATGGGAAATCCTAAATGTTACAATTGCCACTGAAACAAGAATAAAGGGTACATTTTACAATGAGGACATCTGTTCCAGTGGTAGCTTTCTAATAGGGAATATCCCCTTACTTTGAAGAGGTTTACTCTCTTTTCCTGTCCTCACTTCTCCCCAATAGCACAGAGACAGGGAAAAACTTGGCAATGGTTTTAGGCCTCTTTCACACAGGCTGATCTCCTGATCCCAGCAGTATGGAGGGAATGTCACCGATGTGACATCCGTGTCCGTACAGTTTCCTACGATGAAAGAAAAAAATGCAATTACCGGATCCCATGTCAGTCTATGGGGAATTGGATGTAAATGGACATGTGTCCGTTTATATCAGATTACTCCTGATTAGGTACGATCCGGTGTGGCAAAACAGAACAATGTTCCGTTTTTTTTGCCGGACATGACCAGAGTCGCGGGTATATGGGTGTAAATGGACGCACGTCCATTTACACAAAGCTGCACATAGACTTACATTGGGCAGCTGATTGGGTCCGCTTGAAAAACTGACAGGCAGACTCGATAGGATCGGCCATGTGAAAGGGCATTTTCTACTTTACCCCCTTCCCCCCCCCCCCCTACCAAAAAAAAGAAAATATATATATACTCAGAAAATTGAGTGTACTGAACCTTTTAGATTTGGTAAAAAGAGCCTAATTAAATTTTCAAGCCATTAATCTGCATTCAAACACTCAGCCAGTCGAAGGTAGGAATAGCAGTGAATGGACTCAGAACCCTCTCTGCCCACTGACTCTTTTATCATTACCCTTTACAGAATGAATAGGGACAATCTATTTTCTAGTGAGAAATGTCATTCAATGATAAGCACTTCATTCCATTTTAAAATGAGTCACTTGGTGAATAGCAAGTGACAGAGAACAGTCTAGGCATAAAGAAAAGAAAAACATGTTAATAAATCAGAAAATATTTCTTATCTTGCCTTCTGTGGACTAAATACATTTACATCTAGTCAGACAATTTTTTTTGGCCATTGCAACAAAAATTAGTGCTGAATATAATAATTGGATAGTGCATTAGAGCTCAACAGAGCTTGGGTATTCAGCTCCACTTTGTATACTCTTATGTTAGTCTAGTATAAAAAGAATAAAAAAACATTGGTCCAAAAAAACATAAAATATATAGAAGGGATACAACTGTGTTTGTTTAAATGTATCTTTAAAAACTTCATTCTTTTTTTTAAATTATTATATATGTAAACAGAATTTTCCTTTCAACATGTACATGTTCTGCATACAACAAGTTATATTGTGCTATATTATTTTTATTCTCCACTAAACGTTCATGCCTGTGCACTAATTTTAAATCAGACACTGATTTTTTCCGGTTTACTATTTTTTTAATTTTAAATTGATTGTAATTATCAATGAAAAGATCTTCTGTTGAAAAGTTTTTTTTTGTGGTCAAATCTTATTACTGTTTCATATTAGCCTAAGGTAATCTCATAGATTGTGGCTTTGCCTCTAGTTGATTTAACTCAACAGTTACTGACTGCACTGTGTGACATACAGATAGCCTTAGAGTAGGGGTTCTATGATTTTAAGTGCCCAGCTTTCCGAAAACCCAGTGGTGACGTAATTGGCACCTTCAGGAAATAAATGGAAGCTGGGGTCCATATAGGTATTTATCTTTTTTATTCTTATAGTGACATTAAAGTCAAAAATGTTTTCCCCCTCCCCCCAATGTTAATGTCAGCACTTACTTTAAATGATGTTTCTTAATCCGATATTCTTCTTTCTTGTCCCTTTCAGCCTTCTCTCCAGTGCTGCTGCGGGTCCCCGATCCAGCGCAGACTCCTCTGTGCTTGCTGGCACTTCCTGTCCCACGGTGTCTGCATGCTTGTGCGCGTGTCCATAGACTTACCTTGTGTCTCTCCTCGCGTCCCGGCTGAAAATGTGATCTGTGCATGCGCCCGCCCCAAGATGCTTTGCAACCGCCTGAGAATTTACACGTTTTCGGACGGCAGCGCGCGGGGAAGACACAGGTAAGTATTAACTCTTTTGAAAGCGTTTTTGTTTTGTTTTTTTACACTTTTTGCATATATCTACTGCTTAATAGCAGTAGATATATAAAAAAAACGGAGGCTATAATTATACTTTAACAGTAGAAGTGTAATTTTTGACAGCTATTTTAAGTTATTTTTGTTTGAGAGCTGTCAGTAAAATAGACCTTCCATTTTACGATTACAGACCAACAATGAATTGCCCAATATTTTCCAATACCCCTATATTGAAATCATCATCATCACCATTTCCAATCCTATTATGATCTGTATAACGTCAACAATTTCAGTAGCTTAGATAGATAAGATTAGATAGATATTAGATAGATATTTTTATAACTTAAATATAAATATATATTTAGGCTAGGTCCACACAATACCGCAAAACTGTGCATTAACGTGTTTTGCATGAGGCAACTGACAACACACCTCAACAGTCCAGAAAACGGCCATGCACCAATTTTGGCAATCCATTACAGCACACATTTCAACACACCTAAACCAGTACTGTGGTCAGCACACCTATGTCAGCTAGGTGCATTGGGGTGCCATTTAGAATGACTTGGCACCTCATCGTTCCATTTCAAGTAGCGAGCTGTACCATGCCTTCCAGCAGTACGCAGGGGAACATGCACATTCCTGCAACACAAAGTAAATGGGGCCTTATATTAAAATGTCAATCTGCAAATCTGTGTATGTAGTACCCTAATGAAAGTAGTAAACACCAAGCAAGTAGTAGTTGAAGCATATCTCAAAAGTTACTTTCAGGTAGATAATAACTATAATTACTAATGAGCTCCCTAAAAATAAATAATAGTTCCCTTTAAAATTTTAGTTTGCATTTCTAAAAATTAATCTTTCATAAAGCAAAACACCCGTGTAAAATTAAGCTCTGATGACCAGAGTGCCTTTTAGTTGAGGATATGCCTTATTGTAATTGAGTCACTACCCTGATACTAGTCTTTGTCTTGGAAGCCATAGAATGGCAGCTTCCATCAGAGGCTTTTAACATGGATGCTTTGCTTTATGCCAGATTCTCGTGTGTCCTCTGTATTACATGAGATAATTGTCAAATCTTCATAACTGCTCATACAGGGTAAAATTACAATCTGGGCCAAGTTCCCAGTGAAGCAGGCAATCACTTTAACATATTTGATTCACTGATTTGCACATATTTAAGCTATTATGACAATATGTGATGTAAATTTTGTCATGATCCTATCGTAGATTTGTATGTGGAATTCATCCCTAAATGTTTGCTACAGTGATGTGTGATGAGCCAATGTCTGCACTGTGAATGACTGCTACATTCCAAATGTTTGCATCATTTTTCAAGGACATGTTTTATTTCTTTGTCTCGCTTTATCTGCAACGTTTGCGGCTCAGTTAAAAAGAGAAAAAAAAAAAGTATTAACCATGGAAATGGTGCAATTAAATAAAAAGCACTCAATGTTAATGCTGCCTCTTCCTTCCTCTCCTCCCCCATCTTGTCTTTTCTCTTATCCTCCTCCTCATCACTCAGCTTGTTTCTTTCCCTGTCCTTCCTCTCTTTTTACCTCCTGCTATCTCTCTCCCTCCCTCTCTCCAGTTATCTATCTCTTGCTTTCACATTCTTTTCTTTCTCTTGTACTTTCTTTATTACCTCTTTTCCTATCTGTCCATTTCCTACTATATTTTGTTTTATGTATCGATATCTATCTATCTATCTATCTATCTATCTATCTATCTATCTATCTATCTATCTATCTATCTATCTATCTATCTATCTATCTATCTATCTATCTATCTATCCCAGCCAGGTCACTATCTTCAAGAAGTTTGCATGTTCTCCTGTGTTCATGTGGGTTTTCTCCAGGTACTACGATTTCCTCTCACACTCGCTGATAGGTTAATTGGCCCCTGTCTAAATTGGCCCTTGTATGTATGCATGTGGGACAGGGACATTAGAATGTAAACTCCTTGAGGGAAAGGACTGATGTGAATGTGCAACTATGTAAAGCTGACATAAACTGTCGGCGCTATATAAATACCTGTAATAAAATCTATCTAATATTATTTTATCTATCTCTTTATCTATTGTTTTTGGTCACTCATATTTCCTTATCTATCTGTATCTCTTCTCTTTCTTCTATTTTTTATTTCCACCCGCTCTCTCCTTTTCCCCGACCCTTGTATTTTCCTTTTTTTCTTTTTATCGCTTTCTCTCGCTTTTAGTCTCTGTTTCTTCTATTCTACTCCTCCCACTCCCTCGTTTCTTTTCTTTCTGTCCCCTATTCTCTTCACCCCTTTATTTCCCTTGGTTCCATCATGTCGCACCTTCATTTTACACTTTTCTCCATCTTCCCATCTCCTTTCCTTTAACCTCTCGGCAGCCACTGAGTTTGAAGGTGTCATGCACATCCTGAGGGTCCCTGGAGCTGGATTATTTATATCTTTCTTCGTCGCAGCTTTTGCTCACTAGTTCACCACCTATCTTCACTCTGTTTCTTTATTTTTTAACAGTCTAAATGTGTTTCACCCGGCTTTAGCACTACATAAAAAAAGTGTATTTGCAGTTTTATAATGACATTCTTCAGTTTCTATAGTTCTTTGCTTTTCTTGCGTAAGATATTCTAACATGATCTTAAAATGAAAATGTCTATGAAAGGACCACTAGGTCTTTATATTACAATTTAGACTACAAAATTGATCATATTACTTTTCTTTACCCTGGTTCAACTTTTGCATATAAAGGGTGCTGAACCTTCATAACCCTTGTAGGAGCACCCAGCACCTCTGATTCTAGGCCCCAATCTATAACCTCCCAGAGGCAGATATCACTTCCAATAACCAATGCTGTTTTATTGATTTAGCTTAGAGGAAGGCAATTAAAAAATATTCTTTTGTGTAGTCTTAGGTACTCTTTCCAGACTTGCTGATAACCAAAGCAGTACTTACACTGTTATGTTCTTCACCCATGGAAAGTGCCATGTATATCATACTTGGGGTTTCTATGGCCTTCAGCCAGTTTTAGACTTACAATTGAATTATGCCCCAGACTGTTCTTTGGATTATAAAGCCTACACTTGCTTAGATCATTTTGTAGTTTCACTTTTATCACAGTAAGTTACAGTTTAATAATAATTCCAATATTATTATTAAATATTATATACTAATAATAATTTATATAATAATTGTTATTATTGTTATTATTACATTAAGACAAAGTGCTTCATTGGTTTTGGCATAAACTAGCTGTGACCTTCTCTAGCTACAGTAAATTGCAAACCTTTGCAAAGTTATTATATGCTCGATGTGTAGGAGTAGATCCTGGATCATCAGGTCTTCCAGGACCTCATACAAATTTTTTTCAGTCCTTGCTGGAATGTATATACAAAGAAGGTTTACCATATCTGTGTAAAGTTGCCCATACACTCTTCGACTTTCTTTTGGAAATCAAATATGAACGTGGTTAAGAACGATAATCGATCAGTTGATGGGAACCCAACGATTTTAACCACTTGAAGACCAGGGTGTTTACAGCCCCTTCCTGGCCAGGCCATTTTTCAGTATTCAGCGCTGCAGTACTTTGACTGACATTTATTCCGTCATGCAACGCTGAAACAAATTTTGTACCATTTCTTGGGGACAGATAGAGCTTTCTTTTGGTGGTATTTAATCACCACTGCGGGTTTTTATTTTTTACTATATAACAAAAAAAATACCCTAAATTTTGAAAAAAAACCTGTTTCCCTTTGAAATGTTATGGAACATTTATTATCACCCCAATTGTTTGGTAAAATATAAAAGATGAGGTCTTGTCAGGTAAATAGACACCAAACATGTCAAGCCTTAAAATTGCGCGCCCCCGCGAAATCGCAGAGAACCATCACACCCAAAATTGGCCATAGACAACGCTTTAAAAGCTTTTACTGCTCATTTTTTTTTTTATTTGTGACTATTTGTTTAGCTTTTTTTATGCTTTAATTTTTTTTTTTTTTACACGTAACTTTATTGCTATCACATAGGGGGATAAGAAATCCCCTATGTGATAGCCAAATCACATGACAGGTCATCTTTATGGAGACATCAGGGGTCTCCAAGGCTTCAGCAGCTTCTCTCAGGCTTCTGTACATGAGAGTGATAGTAGAATGTGGAAGTGATGTAATATACATCACTTACTGCATTCTGGGACTGGAGAGGAGATCAAAGGGAAATTGTGTACTGATCTCCCTTTGATCTCCACTGACAGATTCGCCGCACCGGGAACAGCGGATCTCAGTACCGGCAGCGGCGTAGACGGAGGCGGCGGGGGGGCCACACACCCGCACCGACTACAAGCGATCAGGAGACGCCCGATCGCTTGGATGCAAACATCCATCGCTGGCTGTTTACATTTCTGACAGTTTCCCCACTTGTGTGCGCGCGGGACACCGTGCACGAGCGGGGGGAGGGGTAGGACGTCTTAAGACGCCCTCCCGCTCCTATAAGGCTCCCATCAGGAACAGCCATGGATGGCACGTGGTTAATTACTGTACTTCTGGCCCAATTTTATCGATCAGTCAGGCTGAAAAACTTTTTTCGAATCAAACGAAAATCGATGGATTAGTGGCATTTCCATACGAAACAAATCGCAACAAGAACACTGTACATGCACAAATGAAAATCTGTTCTGTCGATCGTCAAAATTTAGTGAGTTAATATTAGGGATGCACCGATACTTTTCGAGTACCAGTGCAGATACTTGGCATTTTCATGAGAACTACCAGGGTTGCAGAGGTTGCAGCTGGGACCTGGCTCTAGTGCTCCACCACTGTCCTGAAATCATTAGTCTGTATTGTTTTAGAAAAACTGTCACATGACACTAAACAAAAATGTATCAGTACTCGTACTTGTAAGTACTTGGGCAAGTATCAGTACTTGTACTCGCAAAACTGGTATCGGTGCATCCCTTTATTTATATTTATACAAACAAAATCATACAATCTCAGGAGCTCCGTGTGCTCCTTACAAATGACAGCGGCCTCCTAATTTTAGAATTTTTCTCTAGTCCAGTCTTGGAGCTCGAAAAGTATCTGTACTTGTACTTGTACTTGTATCGAGTACTGTACTTGGTATCGGTGCATCCCTAGTAAGTATTGCTAACAAACAATTTTCAAAATCAACATTGAGCTATGCATGATGGGGTATTCGAGCAGAAATCGAACAAGGGTTTGATGACAGCACAAAATAAATCGAACAATAATCTACAAGTGTATGGCCACCTTAAAAGTGCCCATACACTCTGCGACTATCGTTCGGAAATCGAACACAAACGTATTTTCGAACGATCATTGGGCAGTTGATGGGAACCCAATGATTTCAATTACTGTACTGAGTTAGTATTGCTAATGAACGATTTTTGCAATCGACATTGGCCTATGCATCATGGGGTATTTGAGTGGAAATCGATCAAGTGTTCGATGACAGCACAAAGGAAATCAAACGATAATTGCAGAGTGTATGGGCACCATAAGAGTCTGCAGGTCCTTTCCATCTCTTGATGTGCAGTAATACATCTGACAGCTGAAGGACCAAGAGGTGAGCAACTCTTTTTATGCAGGCTTTAAAGGGTTCTATCTTACCTCACAGTAGTAGCGAGTCTAACTATATGTGTAATATACAGTAACTGCAGAATGACAGTCAGTCAGTCAGTTCAGCAAAGGCAGCCTGCCCCTTCCCAGAGCAATTAAAGTGACAAATAAAGGATACATTTTTCCCTCCCCCCTATGTTACTGTAAGCACTTAACTTAAATTATGTTTCTTAATCCGATCTTCTTCTTCTTTGCTGTAGTTTTCAGCCTTCTCTCCAGTGCTGCTGCGTGTCTCCGATCCAGCGCTGACTCCTCTGTCCTTGCTGGCACTTCCTGTCCCATGGTGTCTGCATGCGGGTGCACGCCGTCCATATACTTACCTTGTGTCTCTCCTCGTCTCCCGGCCAAAAATCCCAACTGCGCATGCGCCTGCCCCAAGATGCTTTACGGCCGCCCGAGAATTTTCAGATTTTCGGACGGGAGCACGCGGGGAAGACACAGGTGAGTATTAACCCTTTTCAAAGTGTTTTTTTTTTTTACTTGTTGCATATATTTACTGCTTGCTAGCAGTAGATCTATGCAAAAAAAAACCGGAGGCTTTAATTATACTTTAAGTATTAATTTAACTAAAGAATCACCTACCATTGTATACACTTACTCTATCTGTTTTGTCTGCTTTTATTTCTTTCAACTATCCACCCCTATTCATATTATTACCTTTTGCCCTTCTTTTATACTGCATTGTTTTAACCTTCTTTGCAATCCCTTTTAAGCCACCCAAAATAGCAGGCTTTGCTGTGCAATAACTAATCATGTGCGGATGAAATGTAAGGGGCTGTTACTTTGCTAATTACCTCTACAGCATGTATGCAGCTGCTTAATTATCCATACAACTATAGTATATTAATTTCTCTGTGTGAATATTAACCTTTTCTTGTGCTGAAATTCATCAAGAGAATTGATGTTGATTGTTTTAACAAACAGCATATGTGGTTGCTGTTCAAATGAATGCCAGAAAAGATAAGTGTATAATCCAGAGTAAAAAGGTTCACAGCCCATTAAACAGTAAAGAGGCTGAACATCATACATCATAGATACATCATAGATCTAAGGCATTGAGGTGCTTTTCACCATTCATTTTAAATGAACTGTCTAACACAGCGGACCACAGGCGTCAATGTCAGAGAAAACAAAGAATGTTGGGGAAATCTGTTAGACAGTTGTCCGCAGAACAGGTGTCCCCGAAGGGATTTTAACACTCATCTCTTGCTCTTGTTACAACCGTAAAATGTTTGATTCTTTATCACTTTCTGTCCCGGTAAGAGAAGGTGAATTTACCAAACACAGACACTGACAGCAAATATAACTTGATAGAGTATCCTATCTTTCCATGCACTACCCAAAACTAGAAAGAAAAGTTTGGGCAATACATATACATAATCACTACTCAGGTTCTCAAGCTGCAGCGTCCTGTCCCTGAGGTACCTCTTTATGCTGCTGTTCTTCAGACTCTGCCAATTTACATTATATACAGTATATAAAATGTGACGTCTTTTTTATTTAACAGAAGCAGAGGGCTAGTATATTTACTAGAGTGAAGAATTCATACTCATAATCAAACATTGTCTATTTAAATGCCTTGTGGTAAGGAATCTGGAGATCTTCCGTGTCTGACATGAAAAAGTACTGCTGACTGCCTACCATCTTCCAATTATATTAAAAAGTATGAATTAATAATGTTTCTGAAAAAGGGATGCAGTTTTCTAAAATTACATCTGTCAGTAATGGGAAGAGTAATGGTCAGCTCGATATTCGGTGTTCTGTCGCTGTCACACTCCTTAATTTGTCATTCTCTGTCCTACAAGTATTTTAACATTTTATGAGAATGATGAGTCTTACTCAAAGGCATTTACAGTTGTTAACTGCAAATGTAACTGATAGCATACAAATTAATCTGTTCATCGTTTTCTTTGAGATACTACATGTGATTATTTGACATAATGAGAGCAGCATGCAGTGACAAGGTAGAACTGCATGCTATAAAATAATACTAAAAAGAATAACACCTTGCTTCAGCAAAGCCTTGTGAATAATTCTATCTATCTATCTATCTATATTTCTGTGTCTATCTATTGATTTGATTCTATCTATCTATCTATCTATCTATCTATCTATCTATCTATCTATCTATCTATCTATCTATCTATCTATCTATCTTTTATCTGTCTGTAGCACTTACTCCCTAGGGAGTTGCTGGATAGATGGGTCCTTCTGCCATCTCCCAGTGGTGCATACTTTCCACCTTTCTGAGATGAGAAAAAGAGACACACATGTATTTAGGCAATGGACACGCCCCCACTTATCCAGACCATTAAAAAATGTTATGCCAAAAATAATTGGTTAAACCTAGAATTGTTTCCCTCCCCCCATTACTTTTCCTTTTATACTAGCTTTTTAATATAATAAACAAGATAATTAAGGAATAAGAGAACCCAACACTCACCAACACACTGGTAGCATTAAAGTGGGCTGTATTTGACAAGAAAAGAAATTTCCTGGAAAGGAAGTACTGTTAAAAGAAAAAGTGCTCCAGTAACAAGGTAAACACAACATTAACCACTAAATACAAGCACTATTTAGAATAGAGTTAAGAAAATGAGCATATGTCCCAACTATAGTTCTGAGATCCTGACTACATACAGCCATACAGAGATACTGTATAGCCTGTTGGTGGCAGGGCCCTTTACACTTGTAGGAGTGTCCACTCTCAACGTGAGAATACTTGTAATCCAAAGAGAATGCCCTGAAGCACCCTGGGCAGATTCTCCTGATGGTAGCAAGGTTCCAAGCAACCAGCAAGTCTAGCACAACTGAGGGGTGGCCAGATAACCTTTCACCATTAATGCTGTAATGCTTTCAGGCTCAAGGGGTTATGGGGAGGGTACTTCCACCTCTTCTATGGACTCAACAGACATTTCTTCTTGTTCCTATTATTCTGCAACCCATGACACAAACTCTGGAGCTTCAGCCTTGAGTATCCCCGAATAGTTCTTTGTAGTGTAGGGGGTGGCATCAGTGGACTGTCATGACCATACCATTCATAATCTTCCTTCTTAGTGTCTTGTTCTTCAAAAGGGTTTGCTGCAATCAAGTCACAAGAGAGCATCTATCAGAAGGTAAACCAGCTGAAGGCGAGTCTGGGTGGGCACTTACACTGCTTTACTTAGTGGCAAGAGATGATTTCAGGGTCTTCAAAGGCCCTGTCTTCCCTCTAGGTAAATCTGGTAAACAGGGAGGCTAGGTCATTGGGCGCAGATGAAATATGGCTGGAACCTCAGTCAGCTAGTTTGTGTTTCTTATAGAAACCCAGGTTCCTCAGCAGCACCTAATCCCCAGGCTGCAGGACATGAGCCTATGTCCAAACCCTTAAATTATCATTCTTATTCTGCTGGCCTTGGCTGTCAGAAGCCTTCTAATTTCTTCTGGAGTCGGTCTACACAGATAGCCCTTGTGAGTCTCCGTTGATGATGGTCAATAAAGATACTGAACACCAGGTCCACTGGCTGTCTTGCTTTTCTCCCAACGTAATTTCATTTTCTGTGCTATTGTATACACTACTATAGCATAGACTACCACTGATATGTATTTATTCTATTCCAGTGGTGTTTCCTTTTCACTGTGAGTCATTACCAATCCCCAGTATATCCTAATGAGTCTGCATTTCTAGTCTCTGCCTTGGTCTGAAAGGATCTTTTGACATAACCAATAAAGGATGAATAACCTCTCCACCAGAACCTTTGCCATGGTTGAGGCTTTTTGATCTTTCATTGGTAAAGGCTAGGCATTATGGGTAAAGTGATCAATCACCACTGAAACATTCCCCAGTCTACTTGTATCAGACTCCAAGCACAGGGAATGAATGCACACCAACTGCATGGGACTTAGACTTTGCAGGTGACCAATTGGGGAAGCTCTGGAGGGTAAAGTCTTCCTCTGCATGCATTGTAAGCAGGAATGACAGTAGCTCTCAATTTTGGTTCTCATACAAAGCCAGGCAAACCGATCCCTAATCCCAATTTAAAAGTTCTCTCTCTGGTCTTAGGTGTCCATGCTAATCTTGTAAGGCCATTAGTACAGTGCCTCTATGTTTCTCAGAGAAGCATAGCTGCCAAGTGTCTTCATGATTGGCAGTGGGGGCCCTTCAATAGATCAATCCATCATGAGGCTGCAACCGATCCCATTCCCATTATGAGCCTGGCCTCTTCTGGAGAATTTGTCAGCAGAAGCCCTGGCTTAATGGCTCTCTAAGACATTCAAAGTCAGATGTCAAATGGGTCTTCTGCTTGGTCTTTCTCTGACCATTTATACGAAGCATGGGCATACCTCCATCTGTCACTTGAGTTAGACAGTAGACCTTAGACATGTCTACAGCCCAGTAGCTCTTCTAGCTCAGTGTTCGACTCACTGACACAGAGATAGGATTCCCTCTAATGTCAGTTGAGTGCATTTCTCTTCAGGAGTGTCAGTGTTATCTGGTTTTCTGGACAGGGCACCAGTATCTCTGTTTCCAACTCTTGATGTCTCATGGTGTCTAATCTGGCGGTTGTTAGAATAAGGTTCAGTGGATTGTTATATAGTTACATAGTAGATAAGGTTGGGAAAAGTTCACAGGTCCATCCAGTCTATTGAGTGTGTGTGTGTGTGTGTGTGTGTGTTTGTTTGTGTATGTGTGTGTGTGAGATTAAGTTATCTCTTTTGAGAGTATACATATCTCTGTATATTGTGCTCACCCAGGAAGGCATAAATACATTTTATACATTTATCAGTACTTTCTGCTGTCACCACCTAGAGGAGTTCCATATTTTTGTTGCTCTGGTGGTAAAGATCTCTCTGCAATTTTAGATTCAATCTCCTCACCTCCAACCTTAAATAGTGTCCATGTGTCCTCTTCAGGGACCTAGGATTAACCTGTTACCACCCTTACAGTCACCATTAACTAATTTGTAAATAGTGAATATGTAGCTCCTTAAGCGCCTCCTCTCTAAGGTTAATAAGTTTAGATTTGTTTTTCACAGTCAAGGTCCTCTAGCCCCCTTATTAACTTGGTTACCCTTCACTGGACTCGTTCCAATTCTAGGACATCCCTTCCATTGACTAGGGATCAAAACTGAAACACATCCTCAAGGTGAGGCTGAACCAATGTTGTTTAAAGGGGCAAGAGTATCATCTTGTCCCTCGAATAAATACAGTTTTTCATCGCATGGGAGTATTCTCCTTGCTTTTTAGCTGCACCTTGCCGTTGCATGCTATTGCTAAGTCTGTGTTCAAAAGTAAACAGCATTTTCCCCAAGCCCACTGAGAGTCATTCACACTACCCTCTGAACCCGTTCCTGAGGCCAGCTTTTTATCTATCTACATACACTTGCCACCACCTCAAAGGCTCTAAGTTTATAAATTAAAGTGACATTAAACCCTCAGATTTTTTAACATAAAACAATACTGTAATGTGTGCCTTACTGTAATCCATGGTTGTTTCCCTTCTCTTTGCTGCTCTTCCTTTTAAATCTGTATCTGTTCTCATGCTCTGCAGAACTTCTGTTTTGCAGCAGACTGCCTTGTCTCAGGAATGGATACACGGTGTCTGTGTATCCGTTTGTATAGGCTTGTAACCTGAGCCAGCACTACAGGAAGAGGCCCTGAGCTGAAAAGGGAAGTTCTGCCCAGCATGAGAAGACATGAGGATTTAAAAGGAAGAGCAGCAAAGAGAAGGGAAACAACCATGGATTACAGTAAGGCACACATTACAGTATTGGTTTATGTTAAAAAATCTGAGGGTTTAATGTCACTTTAAGCCTTTGTGGAGCACAGAGTCAAATGTATTTCTAGGTAAATCTACTGCCCTTCTTCTATCTAGGTAACTGCTCACTTCCTCACACTTTTTTTTTTTCCTCTTCTGCAGACTAAAAAAAAATATATATATTTTTTTCTGTCATTTTGCTGCAACGAAATTTCGTCCAACAAACAAAATTTCGTCCAGACTACTGCTAACGAATTTCGGAATTGGAAATTCAAATTCGTTTGCATCCGTTATATCTGTAATTCTGAATTCGGATACATCCGAATGTCCGAATTTCCAAAATTTCCCCCGAATTTCGATTCGGAAGAAAACGAATCGAATCGCACATGCCTAATAGTTACATAGCTAGTCAGGTTGAAAAAAAACACAAGTCCATCGAGTTCAACCTATAGAGATATGGAGGGAAAAAAAGAGAAGAAAAGCCTAAAGACAATGCTATGCCCAGAGCAACCCCCTGTTGATCCAGAGGAAGGCAAGAAAAACCCTATAAGGCATGGTTTAATTTGCCCCAACAGGGGAAAAAATTCCTTCCTGATCCCATAAGGCAATCGAATATTCCCTGGATCAACAATCTCTGATGCTTAATATACGTACAGGAACTCAATATTCAGTAATATTCTGTGCATTTAAAATACATCCAAATTTTATTTTTTAACTGAGCTAGCTAGAATTAGTTCTTGGGCGAGTCTATTCCACATTTTCACAGCTCTAACTATGCAAATGTTAAACCTCTTTTCCTCCAGACGCAAAGAGTGCCCCCTTGTCCTTTGCAGTGACCTTAACGTGAATAATTTGGCACCAAGCTCACTATATGGACCATTTATGTATTTATACATGGTAATCATGTCCCCCCTTAATCGCCTCTTCTTCAGAGAGAACAAATTCAGGTCAGCTAATCTTTCCTCATAGCTGAGCTCCTCCATGCCTCTTATGAGTTTGGTCGCCCTTCGCTGCACTTTCTCCAGTTCCACAACATCCTTTTTGTGAACTGGTGCCCAAAACTGAACTGCATATTCCAGATGAGGTCTTACTAATGCTTTGTACAGGGGAAGGATGATGTCTCTGGAGTCTATATCCCTTATAATACAAGAAAGTATGTTGCTTGCTTCGTGGTTGGAAATGAAGAGGAGTGAACTGTCAAAGTCTGTATTTTAGTTTCTACTGCACACAGAAGCATGAGATAATAAGCAGCATATAATGCGGGAGTTAGGTGACTAAGCTGTAAAAAAATAATACAAGGTGACTTCCTGTTTAACACTCGTGGGCATACCCTTCGTCAATGTGAGAGTACTTGAAATCCAAAGAGAATGCCCCCAAAACATTCTGGGAAGATTCTTCTAATAGTAGCAACGTTCCAAGCCAACCAGCAGGTCTAGTAAAGGGTGACCAAATTACGTCTCACGACTGATGCTGTATAGGTGTGCTCAGGTCAGCAATCTGTCCCTGAGAGGGCAGACAAGACATCACACAACACTCTACAAGTTCTCTCTCAAGCCTGTTCTTTCTCCCTGTATGGAGTCCACAGTCCACATCCCTGGCAGGCCCTCTGCTGCTTACAGAACTAGGCATATTAGTTCTGTTCTCTCTGCTCTTTACAGAATTGTCTACAGCAGGGCTCAAAATTTCAAGTCCTGCGCTACTAGCCAGGCCTTAAGAGTTACTAGCCACCAGTTGCCCCACCTAACCCTTACCTTGCCCTGGCCTTAACTCCGCCCATAAACACACCATCTTAAATAATCTTATGATAATTCTTGTCTTTTGATAGTTGCTGCTTGTAAACGGCAGATTAGGGATTCCTGCTGCAGGAAAACGCGAGTTCCTGACACATGAATCTCTAATCACGCCTGAAATATACTGTAGGTGTGAATGGGGCCTAATATACACATACACTAAAGGTGTCCATACACCTGCTGATTATCGTACGATAGTGGTGAGTGATCCCGCAATCGTACGATAATCGCCAGGTGTATGGGCAGCGTGCGACCGCTTCTACTGTAAGGTTGTACGACTTTGGTCTTCCAAGCATGCTGGAAAACCTGCCCAAAATCGTACGATTTTTGGCGGGTTGGTGGCGTGGTCGGAAGACGAATGCTGTTCTGCTCTCTTCCCTAATTCCCCCTCGCCCTCCCTCTTTTTAACCCCCCTGGGCCTGGTGAGCCACCAAATGCAGCCAATCAGTATACTTCTTTCAACGAGTACGAGTACTCACCCAAATACTTGGCATTGGCACCGATACCGATACTAGTATCGGTATTGGTGCATCCCTACTTTTTTCTATCTATCCATGCATGTATATATGTATCTATCATCTATCTGTCGTCTTTTGGTCTATATATCCCTCTATTATTTTATCTCTTTGTTTCTGGACCTTTGTCAATTATACTTCATGAAAAGACTGTTCTGAATATTTTAAATCTACCTCAGTTAATGAATTAATTGATCTATCTAGCCACACATTCACAGACGGACCGAAAGAAACAGATGGCATATAATGATGACCCGCCGCTTAAATCTGTGAATGTAATACGTGAAACATGTAGCAGTTCCAGCAAAGCTTCATTTTATCAGCCATCCCACAGAATTCATAGTCAGTAATTCAGATTAATGTTTGTATCAGAAGGAATCGATCAAGTATCTTGTGACATAAATCACATTTATTGATATAGTGGCTGAAATAAATGTTTTTATTGTAAATCATTTATCACCATCTGCACTGTGAACATGAATACGCAGTAAAGGCATAGAATCTAATGTGTGGCTGCATTCTCTTGTAATTTAAAGTATCTGCAGTAATTAGGGGTGTCTTTTAATGCTAACCTAGTGATAAACTGCAGGTATTATTTCCTCTAGTAGTTTTTATTAAACCAGATACAAATCTAACACTGTACAATTAACAGTGGATTTTTTTTAACAATATGTTGGCATAACATGCAATTATTATTTTTTTTAAATGTGATTATTATTATTTTTTTGCCCAGAAATAAGGACTAAGAAACACATATCTAAGGAGACTTACATGTTGAGTACTGAAAAAACTTACATGTTGAGGCATAAAAATAGACATGTCTGATTTTCTGAATTGAATAAATAAAGAAACATTTTACTGGATCCAGAACTGTGTGTAAGCAATATTTTCTGTTTATGACCTGGACCGTAACCAGAAATCAGGCACAAGATCTCACATATTGGTTCATGGGCAGCACAGTGGCGTAGTGGTTAGTCCTTCTGCCTTGCAGCACTGGTTTGAATCCTGGCCAGGTCACTATCTGCAAAGTTTGCATGTTCTCCCTGTGCTTGCGTGGGTTTCCTCCGGATACTCCAATTTCCTCCCACACTCCAAAGACATGCTGGTAGGTTAAGTGACTTCTGTCTAAATTGGCCATGTATGTATGTGAGATAGAGACCTTAGATTGTGAGCTTCTTGAGGGCAGGGACTGATGTAAATGTGCAACTATGTAAAGCACTGCGTAAAGTGTTGGTGCTATATAAATACCTGTAATAAATGACCTAATAGGCCTTTCCTCTGTCCCCTGAGGAGAGCACCTTTGTACGCATGTCCTCTCACATGGTGATCCATTCAGCTTCTCATGCCAGAATTTAAAGCAATACCATGGGCACTACTCGCTTAAAAGGAGCAAAAAACCTCTTACATGCATGCCATTTGCTAACTTTGTAGGGTTAAATTTTTGGGGGGAAAATGCAGCTGAAAACAACTTTTCCATGCAGTTCACTACAGGGTTATATTCAGATCTAAAACTAAGAACTATTGACTAGGTGAATGCTGTTCATCTAGTAGCTTGGGAGGAAGGATGAGTAGGGAGCAGAGGAGTGGCTTGCCTTGCTGTGTCTGTGTGGTGACACACACCTGGGTTCACACCTAGGCGTATCGAATATACGCGTTTGTCGTGCGTTTCGTGTCACGCGTTTTTCGTGGTAAAAAAAAAGCACAGGTGTGAACCATACCCATAGGAAATAATGGGATTTCGGTGTTTGAGCGTTTTGCAGAGCGCTCGAACGCACTACAAAATGCCCAGGTGTGAACCGGGCGTAGCACACAAAAGTTGATTCCATAGTACCCTGCAAGGGAAAGGAGCCACCCTAAAACAGGTTATCAGGGCCAGGGCTCCAGGGACCAGATGATTTTACAGGGAACTAAAATTCTTAAACATCAAGGAGCAGCATCCATTGTAAGTGACTATTCAAAAAGCTTAAAACATTATGGCGATTATTCACTAAAGAGCCGAAGGATCCAGCCGTAGATTTTGCTGATCCTTCGGCTCTCTTCCACCGCCAGACTGAACCGAAGGGCTGCTGTATGGGCCAAAGTCATTTGCTTTGGCTCGACTGAGCCAAAGTGACAGCCGGAGCGGGGTGAACGGCCTGCCGAAGCCCAGCCATTCACCCTGCAAATGACGGCTGGGCGGAGTCTTTGGCAGTTTTGTGAATAACCCTCTTTGACTTTGATATCACTTTAAACCTTGCAATGCATTGCTTAGTTGCTATGCATCATTACATGTTTCATCAGCAACCGTTATGCTTTTCATAGTCTTATTGCACAGATCAGAAAGGTTATCAGTCATTTCTGCCTTGTTTGCTTCATAACTCTCTTTTAGTTTCAAGTAAGGTTTAACTGTGTGCTTGGGTCTAGCAGATATTTTTACCTGTTGTGAATCAGCTTTTTACTATTGGGTGTCTGTCTCTACTGCATGCACCTTACTGAGACGTGTTGCTGTATTTGAGCAGTGTACAGTAGGTATATCTCTGACTGTCCGGGTCATTCCCGTACGGGTGGCAACCCTACTCTGAGCAGACACAAGTTATGAAAAAACAGGTGTCTGTGCAGGGCAGAAATCAAATAATCTATTACAGCATAGCAATTCCATCAGCAGGATAAAATACTAGAAACAACGGTTCTTGTAGTTCCAAGCGCATTTAATACACAGAATACTCCAATGCATGCCCAACTTTCCAAACTGTAGAAAGATTTGCTTGTAATGAATGGTATCCACCTCAAAGTTAACACAGCAGACTGTAATCTGACCCTCAGTTGCTTCAGCCGGAGTGTTGTGATTCCTCAGCAGACCTTGAAGTCTGTATTGCAGCATGTGCACTCAAAGTATAAAGACAATGAGGGGAATTTATCAAAACTGGAGCACACAAAATCTGGAGCAGTTGCCCACGGAAACCAATCAGCTTCTCTCTTCAGTTTGTTCAGTTAAAATTTGAAAATGAGACAGAGAAGCTGATTGATTGCCATGCACAGCTGCTCCAGAATTTGTCTGCTCCAGTTTTGATAAATTCCCCTCAATCTGCGTTTTAAGGCACAGATAAAACTTCAGATAGAGCTGGGTGTGTGGAGGGCTTTATAAATCTGTATTTTTACTGTTCTGTTTTGTGCTTATAAATGCTGATATATGCAATTACATACCTCCTTAGACCTTCCCTATGCGGGAAGTATGGAAACTTGTTGACCTGGCACAATCTACCCTGTTTCCCTGAAAATAAGACCTACCCTGAACATAAGACCTAGTACTATTTTTGGGAATTGCTAAAATATAAGACCTACCCCGAAAATAAGACCTAGTTGTGACCATTCCCAGGGCCGGTGGAGGAACTTGAAGAGCCGCGGGAGAGGCAGGAGAGAATCAGCGGTGCCAACAAAGCCAGCGCTAGAGGAAGCGAGGTGGCACCAGAGGGAGCAGAGCCGCATGAGCCGGTGCCTCCTCTGTAGCACTGGCTCCTGTCATAGGCGGAGTGATAACAAATACACTCCGCCTGTGAGGAATCTCTAGTGAAAGTGCGCTTCGCTCATTCTGGCCAGCAGTTGGTTAGCAAATTGCTCTTGGAAAGGTACGGCACCCCTGATTGCCCTGATCACCATATTTTTGTACATGAATACATGTAGACTTTTCTACATGAATAAGTGTGGATTGTTGTACATTAAAAAAAATAAGATCTTCCCCTGAAAATAAGACCTAGTGCGTTTTTTTGAGCCCCAAAAAATATAAGGCTGTGTCTTATTTTCGGGGAAACACGGTACAGACAGCATAACTTTTCAGTAGGACACAGAAGTTGAATCCAATGCCATTTTACTTCACATAAATGCATTACAAAGGATGTTTTAAAAGTGTTTGATGTGTAAGAAGACAATGACTTTCCAAAACCCTGCCTATGCTGTGGAAAGTGAGACTAAACTGAATAGCAGAGTGAGAGGCAGGGAGTGCCTAGCTAGGGACTGTACTAACTAGATACAAAAGAGTAGGGAGGAGCAGAGGAAAATGCCAAATACAATAAAGAACACAAAGGACAGGCTACAGTCATAGCACAATAGTAGGCAGTGTTAGAAAACAAAGTAATTCTAGAGAATATGTCACAGAATTTTAGAAGATTATGGTTGCACTTTCCTGCTCTACAATAAATATATGTTTTCAAACAATATTAACTGCACTGCAAAATGTAGAACACATCTGAATTCACTAAAGGTGGTCTAAATAAAAAAGGGGCTGATGTCTGTCAAAGTCAGCATAATAGTTCATGTGTGAAAATCTCAGATGATTGTATCTGTGGGTGGGCACTGAAAGGAATTCTCTTTTCTGTAGTGCAGCGGCTCTTACCTAGTATCATGTGAGTCATGTGTGTGGAATGAGGGGGTTAACTTACCCAGTGAGTCATTGCTGCTGTCTATTACCTTGACCAAGAGCCTCAGCATAAAAGTAGTATAAAGTTAGGAAGTTTTTACATTTTTACATACAGTCCTGCCTACATGACACTGAATCAAAAAGTTGCAAGTGCTGCAAAGTACTGCAATTGTTGATGAACAGGCTAGTAGCCTTCCATTCTTATCTTTACCTTATTGTTGATATCACCAAATTTGACACCAAATCTGCTGAGACTAGCAATCAAAGGCAGCAGTGCCTTAGATCTCACACTCCATAGAAGTGAGAAGTGCCTAGGTACCCTTACATACCAGGAGGTGCACTCATTTTCAGGAGGAATGTAAGACAAAAGTTAATTTGTTGAGGGTATTGCTTAGGCACGATTAACGTTTCTGGATATTCTCTATAACACAGCATATCTTCCCTTTTTTAATTAAGTTCCACTTTAAGGGGATGAAGTCAACATTTTTAGAAATATTAGCTTACAAGGCTCCCTGAAGTCCCTTAAAGATATTTGCGGGCTCCTCTGGGTGCATATGTTAAATTGCCCTGGGTCTTTTTAGCTAGTTCTACATCAATGAAGGTACACTTTAAATGTAATTTATGTTTGAATTGTCCCAATTCTATCAGCTTTTAATGGGCATGAAATGTTGGTACTATCTTTTTAAACAGGTGTCTGTGACTGGCGTTTCTTGAAAAATCTGATAAGGACACAATGACAGATGGTGGTTGACCTATTCTACCTGTTCTTGGGGAATTTGGGCAGTCTATTAAATGACAGATTCAAGCATCTGAACACAATTGCTTTTCCACAGCTTTCTGTAAAATTATCAAACAACTTTATTTTGCTGCCAAGCAGTATCTCAAATCTAAAGTGACACAGTTATTTCAGTGTTTAAGTGCATTCAAGCAAGCCTCTGTGTTCATCTGTCTCGCTTGCCTGGATCAGATTGCTGTCAGAAAGGACCAGCCACTTGTAGTTGTCTTCTCTTTGGTTCCCCAGTGGTCAGCGGTCTCATACTGAACAGCAAAACCCTTCTGACCTTGCAGGCACTTTCCTGTATATGGAAGAAGCTGACTCTCTAGGGAGAGGCATGCTTTCTGAGATCCAACATGTTAATCACAGATAGATGAACTCATCAATGGTTTGACCTTCTTCTCAGGCACTTTCAGTTTCCTTCAATTATTTGCTAAAAGCCTATGTGTAGAACTCTTTTTAAGTGGTATATATGTTTATCAACATACATCAGTGGAACATACTCAAACAAATATGATTAGTTTTTATGTTCTTTTCAAAACTGCTCTCCAGGTAGGTAAAATAGACACAATAAAAGTCTCTTTGAGTTAACATTTTTTGCCATACATGTGTTCATTATTATATTTTTTTTAGCTGGTAGTGTTTCCTCAACAATATACATCTGTCAATAACAGAGCTTACCTACACTACCGGTTGTCCTTGCTAAAGCCTGAGCAGGCTAGATCCTGAGCCACGTGGAGGAGAAAAGAACTGTCAGAAGATCTGCGTAACAAGGTATTCATTACTTGTTCAAAGTTTCATACTTTATAAAGATGGAAAAGGATATAAAAAGATATCCAAAGTCTAGAAAATGCCAGTCAGTGTTCAATCACTTTTTAAGAAGTGGAAAATTCGGGGATCTCTTGATACCAAGCCAAGGACCTTGGCTTGGTATCAAGAGATCCCCGAAACCGAGAAAGATTGCAGCCGGAACTGCCAGAAGGATTTTTCAGGAACAGCCTGTTCTGGAAAAAGATGGTATGGTTATTTCAAGGAGCACAATATGACGATACTTAAACAAAAATGAGCTGCATGGTCAAGTTGCCAGAAAGAAGCCTTTACTGTGCCATTGGCACAAAAAAGCCCAGTTACAATATGCCCGACAACACCTTGACATGCCTCACAGCTTCCGGCACACTTTAATTTGGAGTGAATGGAGACCGAAATAGAGCTTTATGGTCACAACCATAAGTGCTATGTTTGGAGAGTGGTCAACAAGGCCTATAGCGACAAGAATACCATCCCCACTGTGACGCATGGTGGTGGCTCACTAATGCTTTGGGGTTGTGTGAGCTCTAAAGGCATGGGGAATCCTGTAAAAATGGATGGCAAGATGAATGCAGCATGTTAGCAGAAAATACTGGCAGATAATTTGCATTCTTCTGCACGACAGCTGCACATGGGACGCTCTTGGACTTTCCTGCACGACAATGACCCTAAGCACAAGGCCAATTTGAACCTCCAGTGGTTGCAGCAGAAAAGGGTGAAGGTTCTGGGGTGGCCATCACAGTCTCCTGACCTTAATATCATCAAGCCACCAAAGGCTGCATGACCTAGTGGCATTTTGCCAAGATGAATGGGCAGCTATACCGTCTGCAAGAATTCGGGGCCTCATAGACATCTTTTACAAATGACTGCACGCTGTCATTGATGCTAAAGGGGGCAATACCCAGTATTAAGAACTAAGGGTATGCAGACTTTTGAACAGGGGGTCATTTCATTTTTGTTATTTGTTGCCATGTTTTGTTTTAAGATTGTTTAAATAAATAATAAATAAATAATAAATACATTAACTAAATATATAATAAAGGTGTGCAAATGTATTTAAAATACAGCTACTATATGCAGTCGCCTCACAAGGGTGGTGCGGGGGTTGCAGTCCGCACCGGGGTGACACCATTGGAGGGGTAACACCAAAATGACTGACAGTCATTTTGGTGTCACCCCCTCTGAAAAGTCGGGCACTCGGTCATGGACTAAGAGCTCAACAGTTGCACGAAAGAGGATGGGACGCGGCGGCATACCTTATCACGTGGGTGAACATCCCCTCCTCTCTCTGCTGGCGTCCATCACCAAGGTAACAGTGTGTGACGATGTCACGCGCATGCGCGTTAACGTCACGGCAGGGGGTCACCCAGTACCCGCTCCAGGTGACACCCTGCCTCTCCTGTAATCTCCTAAATAGCAAACTGCTCCTGTAATCTCCTAAATAGCAAAATTCAGACAGTGAAGGGGAAGGAAATTACTGTGTGTCAGTTAGTCTCTTCTTACACTGCACAGGGCCATCACTTTAAAACTGGGCACTTGATACAGGAGAAAGTACAGTATGCAGACCTGATCACCTAGTCAATGTTCTTAGTCTTTCCCTGACTGTAGGCTTGGACAGAAAATAACCACACTGTGTTGTTTAACAGCAGTGAAAAAAGTTTTACTGCGGTATCTGTCATGGGTTTCGGAATCATATGACTGGCTGAACAGAAATAGAAATCCTTTAAAACAGTTCACAAAATGTATTGCATTTCAACTGCATTTTTCTGTATTGATTGAAATCAACAAAGACTGCATTGGAATACCCTACTGAAAATGGTACAGTCTACTACCATTATTATATCATCAAGATAATGCAGGCAGCTGATCATATGGGATTAATAAGTACCATCTGGTTCGGCATTACATAGCAGAACAGTAAATGTTGTTTTACTGCAGTTCCATTATTTACGCTGGTTTAGTTGGACATTATCACCTGAGTGTTCCTTGTTATAATCCAAGCTACAAGCTCATAATCATTACCAGCAGTACACTGTTTATTAAAGGGAGTTTTTATGTTATTCATTTTCCCATTCATAATAAAATAATACATTTTGATCATGCTGAGAAGAGCATGCTGGGAATGTGTGGGTGTAGGGTTCAGCTATGTTCATGTGTACTGTAAAAGCTTTTGCCATTGACTTGGTTTAATGCTCTGACATGACTGTTGCTTATATAGTGAGGATGAAGAGAGACACTGACAATGTCTCTACGAACAATCGCACACAAAATGACAAGCTGAACTTCAGCTAGGATGCAGGCGTAGTTGTGTCTAACCTATTACATACCTTCCAACTATCCCTCATTTGGTGGGACTGTCACTCATTTGGAACCAAATCCCTCTGTCCCTCTTTCCTGTTCAGTTATCCCTCTTTGTGGTCTGATGTACAGATATCTATGAAAATGGACTATCTAACTAATGTAGCCCCTATATCCATGTGTGCTACGTGACTAACGAATATCCTGATTGTAAATAGTTAACTGACCTTTACACCATCCGTGATACAGAGACTTGTGGTGATTGCAGTACAGAGACGGGGACATGCCGTGCTGTGGGATAGCGTGAAGACTGCAATTCCCAGGAGGCTGTGTGTCTTGGAGAGGATGGGGATTCTAGGCTGTGGCTACTGAGCATGCTCAGTCTGGGAGAACCCTGTGAAAGAGACAGATGTGCCTGGCTGCCGCAGAGGGGCCACATATTCTGTGTGAGCGCTGTTTTATTGGAGTGTAAGCAGACTGAAGGGCCTCTAGAGATAGAGAGAGCCCTTCCTCTGGTCTGCTGCGCTCAGTGTTATATGGACGATCGCTCCAGTGGGTCATCGCATCACTGCGGAGATATTGCTGAACGGCCGAGCCGGTATAGTTAGGAATTCCAGAAGGCCCAGCAATCAGCGGGAGGCCTGAAGACATTTAAAGAGAGATAGTTCCCTGCGTCTTCCTATGATCAGAGACTACCTCCAAAGGATTTAAAGATGACTTGTTGGGTGGAGAGAAAGGGGCCACCCATCTCTCACTGACATACATCACTGCTGCAAGACTGACCTGGGAAGTGGTGAGAGGCCTTTAACCACTTTGTGTTATTTCCGCAATTCATCTCATCAGCACAGTATGGGCCCCAACGATGCTAGCCTAGACTATTGCTACTGGCCAGTAGTATAGAGAGTTGTATACAGATTGGAACTAACACATTAGCAATCAAGTGCTCAAGGTCAAAGATAGTTCAGTGATGCATACTTCAGTATAGAGATTGCCGTGGTTGGTTGGCGTCTGAATACTCAATGTATACTGTTGATTATTGTTCTCTCAATTGTTCTATCCTTCTATGCAATGCTTTTTTTTTTTTCATTTTTGCCCAAGCACTTACAGTCATCATGTTTCTGAACAGCTCCAACTCTCTCTACTCCACTTCCCTGAACGTCCTGTCCAGGACAAGATCACAAGGGACAGAGCATTCTCCAGCAGATATCCATTTACTAGCTTGGGGAAGGGAGAAGTGAGGAGCAGGAAGAAGTGGATTGTCTTGCTTTTCTGTGCCTGTGTGTTTGTAGAGATGCCCACAGCTTACTAACAGACAACGTGATCAGCTTTAATCAGCATTTAAAAATAGCTTAAACACCTTTAAAAAAAAAAAAAAACTCTTTATTTATTCATTTTTGTAATACAAAATATACAGCAAAAACAGAGATGAAAACAGTGTATACAATCATGAACATAAGTCCACAACATGAAAAGAAGCCATAATCCAATAGTACTTTATATACATTGCACAAAGAGCACACTGAAAAAAGCATAGACTACAAAGGCACAGGGAAAGTTAAGAACAAGCTGAGTGCATGGGCGGAGAGACTAGTATATCAGTCTGGATCGAGAATTAAGTGACCAATCATAAGTATGCTAAGTCCATAACCCACAGAAGAGCTCAAAAGATGAAAGGAAAGAACATTGGAAAAAAAAGTGAGAGAGAATGGGAGGAAGGGAAAGGAGAAGTGGGTAAGGAGTAACTGTTAGAAAACTGGGACTTAAACACCTTTTGACTTTAATACTACTTTAATCATTTTTGGCACATCAATATTTAATGGCCTGCATCACTGGGGGAGTGGCGGAGGTGTGTCCATTTCCTACATTGTGCTGAAAGATGTCCCCTTTTTTCATCTCAGGAAGTTGGTAGGTATGCCTATTACAATATAAACATGGGTACAGAAGAAGCCTAAAAACATTTCTGTGGCCTTAAAGAACAGCTGTACCTTTGGTACAAGTTGTCCTTTAATGAATGCAGCTCCTCTGCTGAGTGCAGTCCTCATGGTCTACTACTCATTTTCGTTCTCAATCCACCAATCTTCACTGAAGCCTTGCTTCACAAAATGTCCTCGCTGGGTTCTCCTCATACCCATAGTTACATAGTTACATATAGTTACATAGTATTTGAGGTTGAATAAAGACATTAGTCCATCAAGTCCAACCTATTAGGATCTCATTCTAGGAGTACCTGTACCCCTGTATATTACGGTCCCTTAAGAAATCGTCCAAAAGTTTCTTGAACAATTCCACATTCTTTGCTGAAATCACTGTCTGTGGCAGTGAGTTCCAGACCCTAACTGATCTTACTGTGAAGAACCCCCTTCGCCCCTTGTGCTGGAATGTTTTTTCCACCAATTTTAGGTGGTGGCCCATATGAATTAATTGAGTTGTAGCACACATGTGCAGACTGAAGAGATTCCAACAAGGACATTTTCTGAAGCAACGCTCTGCAGATTCTGAAAGGGCGGCACAGTGAAGAGTGGTGAATGAAGGATGAAGGTGTCCAGATAGGCTGCAATTAGGGTGGTTGTTGCATTTATTTAAGGGCAACTAGTACTAAAGATACATTTGTCCTTTAACCACCTCAATACCAGCAGGTTACACCCCCTTTCTGTCCATGCTATTTTTCAGTTCACAGTTCTGTGATAGTTTGACTGACAATTACCTGGACATGCAACATGTATCCAATTGAGTTTTATATGACTTTTTGAGACAGATGGTTTTTTGTTTAACAAAGTTGTCAGTTTATTAAGATATTTCTTACACACAGCATGGGTATGCTTACAATTACACCAAGACACATTCTGCTGAGTATGAGGATACCACATGTGTGAGACTTTTTCCTTGCCTAACTGCAGAGGGGGGCCCAAAACCCAGGGAGCACCTACAGGCTTTCAAGAGGCACCTATGTATCTGATTTCTTGACTACCTATCATATTTTGGAGTCCCTAAAGTACCAGGACAGTAAAAACACTCACAAAAGGTCGACACCCAAAAACACAGCCTGTTACTCCTTCATAGTATGGATATACCACATGTGTTAATCTTTTGGCTGCATAGTCTCATAGACTTGGCCCAAAATCCAAGAAGAACATCCAGTCTTTCAAAGGGCATAAATCAGGCATCTGATTTCTTTACTACCTATTACATTTTCGGAGGCCCCGAAGTACCAGGACAGTAAAAATGCCCGCAGAATGATCACATTTTGGAAAGTAGACAGCTCAATGTGAAAAGATAAACATTAGCACTGACTTTGATCACAAAAAGTGAAAGCACTGGCAGTGGCTGTTATCAACAAATTGGAAACAATGGTGCTGGATGTAAACTGTCTCTGGATGTAAATAGGTGTCAGGAAGCCAAAGCCAGGATTCTTTCATCGCCGTTTGCGCATGCGCATGGTGCAGCTAATAGTTGTATCATGTGCAGCGTCTCTGCGCCACGTGCGCCGACGTGTTGTTTGAGTTTTTGGCGCCCTCTGGGCTATATAAGGCTGTGACTTACAAACCTCCTTTGCTGTCAGATCGTCAGCTTCCCTGTGTTCCTCTATCCTGCTCCTGAAGTGTTCCTGTTATCTTGACCCGGCTTGGCATGACCTTTCTACTTCTCTCCAGTGATTGACCCTCGGCTTGTTCCAGACCATCCTCCTGCCTCACCCGCTGTACCTCGCTGCCTGCACATTGACGACTTCGGCCTGTCCTAACTACCCTGCTATTCTTGTCTGCTGCTCCTGCTCATCATCTTCCGCTACCACTGGCACTCCTGCCCCTCCGTGCCCTGGTGCTCCTGTACCCATTCAGGAGCCCCAGGACCAGAGAAGCGAGAGAGGCCGCCCTCGACATCTCAGACTCCCCTAAGGTACGTGACAATAGGTAGGGGCATTGCGATCATGCAGGGACACTGTGATCATGTAGGGGCACTGTGATCATGTAGGAACACTGCGATCATGCAGGGGTACTGTGATCAGGTAGGAACACTGCGATCATGCAGGGGTACTGTGATCAGGTAGGGGCACTGTGATCAAATTGGAACACTGTGATAATATAGGGACTAGGGATGCACCGATACTAGTATTGGTATCGGTGCCGATAACGAGTATTTGGGCTAGTACTCGTACTTGACCAAATGCTGCGATGCCTTGCCCGATACCCTAACTTCTGGTATCAGGTGACGAGGGAGCACCTGATTGGCCAGGAGTGTAATGACTCGCCACCTAGCTCCCTGCTTGGTCGGGAAGATGGCCAATGAGGAAGCCAGATGGCAAGTCATTACCCACCCCCTGGCTTCCTGGTTGGTCTGAAAGCTGGCTTCATGCGCCCTTGTCACTTGGTGACCCGGGCCAATCAGAAAGCTGAGCGCCGTGTAAGGACTCGCTGCCTGGCTTCCTGATTGGTCGAGAAGCTGGCCAATCAGGAAGCCAGGCGGCGAGTCATTACTCACCCCCTGGCTTCCTGATTAGCCATAAAGCCAGCTCCATGTTTCCTCGTCACCTGGTGACGAGGAAGCATGGAGACGACTTTCCTGCTAATCGGGAAGCCGGGTGGCGAGTCATTACACGCCGTCTGGCTTCCTTAATGGGACTTCCGGTATCGGTATTCGGTATTGGCGAGTACCGGAAAAAAAATACCGGTACTTGTTCTTGATACTTAAAAACCAGTATCCGTGCATCCGTAATAGGGACACTGTGATCATGTAGGGGAACTGTGACCTTGTAGGGACACTGTGCCCATGTAGGGGCACTTTGAACATGTAGGGGCACTATGATTGTACGCTGTAACATTGGCTGCGATTGACCCCTATCTCTCCCCTTCCTTCCTCAATGTTTCTGTGTGTGAAAGAGCTGGCTATTCAATGCAGGTAGTGTTTACACTGGAAGCAAAATGGTTACCAACTCTTCTATTCTTCTGGTAGATTAACTGGAATTCAGGCCAGTGGAACAGAATTATAAATCTTTTGGCAGTTAGGCAGTACACATATAGATATTTCAACTATGTATTTTGCTGTTTCTTGGACTTTAGCTTTCAGCCACTAGTGACAATCACTGTAACTAACACATGCGTTAAAGATATATGCAAATGTTTCCACACAACCGAATGAAAATATTTGCCTCCAGCAAATATGGCAGCTTATAACTGGCATATTCACTAATTCTTTCAATGAGAATTTCCTATTCCAATAAGGATTGTTTAAGCAAACTAAATTTCTCAAACTAGTGAACTGCATCTAAGAATTATGAAATTGTATTGAAACCCTAGCAATATGTATTTACCGTTCACCAGGGGAAATATTTAATCATATCAGCACTTCTACCTTGCAGCACTAAGGGTCCCCGAATCAAATCCTGTTCTGGTCACTATCTGCAAGGAGTGTCCATATTCTCCCTGTGCTTGCATGGGTTTCCTCTGGGTACTCCGGTTTCCTCCCACACACCAAAGACATGCTGGAAGGTTAATTGGCTCCTGTCTAATTGTCCCTGTATGTATGCATATGAGATAGGAACCTTAGACTGTAAGCTCCTTGAGGGCAGGGACTGATGTGCATGTGCAACTATGTAAAGCTGCGTAAATTGTCAGCGCTATATAAATACCAATAATAAATAAATAATAATACCACCCCAACAGAACAACTTTACTTCTCATCTGCTCCACTCTGCTGCCAGAAACAGGAGGAGCTGCTTTGTGCAAGGTCTCACTCATTCAAGCCATAAATTTCATATGGCTATTGATTTTCCCAATATGACAGCAATAGTGCCTATGCACTTTGAGTGAATCAAATAATTAACACATGTCCAAGACTACACAAACCCATCATTAATGGATCATGTAATTAAAACAGGATGCTTTTAGAGACTTTCACACCTTCATGTTCTTGGACAATCAACATGTGCCTTCACATATTACATAAGGGGCTATTCACTAAAGAGCCGAAAGATCCAGCCGTAGCTTCGGCTTGCTTCGGCCGCCTCTGCCCTTCGGTTCAGTTGAACCAAAGGGCTGCTGTACGGGCTATTAACAATAGCCTATACAGCAGCCAAAGGCAGCCGAGCAGCTCAGCCGACCCGAACGCATATGCTTTGGCTCGGCTGCGCCGCAGTGACACCCGAAGCATGGAAAATGGTCGGCCAAAGCTGCCTGATCTCCTCGCAAATGACAGCTGGGCGGAGCCAGCCGTGATCTCACTTGATCTCAATTGTAATGACAGATCAGCGTCCCCAAATGACGCTGATCTGTCATTAAACAATAACAACTGGGCGGAGCCGGCCATGGGTTGTCACCGCTAGCTCCGCCCAATTGTCTTTATGTTGCCGGCATCTGTCAGATGCTTCATTATGCGGCGGGAGTTAATCGTGTGCTGTCGGGTCTTTTTTTATTATTATTTTATTTATTTTTTCTTTAAAATATTACATTTTTTTAATTTTCCTATTTTAAATTTTTTTTTAATATTTTTAAACTTTTCATTAATTTAACTGTTTTGCTAGTCTACTCGCTATCTCGGAGGTACCGAGCAGAATAGCCGAGCAGAATGCCGCTATTCTCTTACTGCCGTTTGGCCACTATGAGAATAGGGGTGAACGGCAGTGAGTGAGCTGCCGGAGTGAGCTGCCGGAGCTTCGGCTCAGCCGAGGAGAAGAGAGGGGAATAAAAGGAGGAAGGAAAAGGAAGGCAAAAGAAAGGAGGGAGAAGGAAAAAGAAAAGGTAAGGAGAAATAAAAAGTAAGGAAAGGTAATGGAAACGGAAAAGAAAAGGAAAGATGAAAGGAAGATTAAAGGAAAAGAAAAAAGGAAATGAAAATGAAGAAAGCATATGCTATTGGTGAGGGGAGAATTAAAGCCAAACTCCCATTATGTTTTTGGCCAACCAACATGCCTGTCTAGCACTACCCCATAAGGAGCCGCTGGAATAAACGGGTCTTCCATAGCCTGTCTAGGGGATTTTAGCACCCTGCAGCCCCAAAAGCAGTAAGCACTGTGTACTTGCCACTGATAGAGCTGAAATCCAGGCCAGAGGTATGATGCTGAAGCTTCATCAGAACACATGAATTGTGAAAGAGGGTTTAGGACTTAGGACATCCAAGGCAAAAATAGGTAGAACAGAACTCCAGACTCACCAGTCCCTTTCAGTATTCCACAGTGCAGAATCAATAAGAGAACACGCTGACACTGGGTTTTTGAGCAACAGCTGAAGAGGGATGGGCATGAGATCTTCAGTAGGAGAGACACCAGACTTGCTCCTGAGGTCCATTCCATTCTAGGCACCTCTAGCAGCCATCAGCTTCCCTGGTTCTTCTCCGCAATCAGTATTAGGCCTCCTCCAGACTTGAGGTCTAGCAAAGAATTTCCCGCACTTGAGCATTCCCACCCCCAGGCTTAAGCCTGGTGGCAGGCTAGACCAGCACTGAGTCTAGACTAGGAAAGGACTGAGCTCATGGCACTTTCCCTGAGAATATATGCCCTTACCCAACATGCACCACTGGCCATGAAACCACCAGTGATTGGCTGGTAAGCCACACACACTCATAATGCCCTCTCTTTGGGTGCCCCACACTGCAGCAGAGTCACACCCCGCTTAGGCAGGTACAATCAATGCTAGAATACCTGGAATTAACCAGATAAATTTCAACTATAATTCAGCCAGACTGACTACAGCTCTCGGAAACACTAAATTTCTAGTAGCCATTCCACAACAGATGGTGGGGGCTACACCTGCAAAGCATTGGTTTATGTTAAAAGAAACCTGTCATGAGAGAAACATAGACACTGCCATTGCTGACCTCTCCTTCTATGCTGGTTGTCTCATGCTTCAATACTAAGACAGTACAAGTATGCAGATGAAGCCTTCTAGCTTTTCTCCCAATTTCCTGAACTAAATGCTTGTGTAGCGCTCACCCCCGAAGGAGCCGCTGGATATGAATTGAGGTTCTCCTACCTGTTTGCTCCAGCCACCGGTCCCCTTTGTTCAGCAACAGCATACCGACATTTACGGACAGAATGGATTCGAGTCTTAGGGTCTTTTTGTAGATTTATTTGCAAAGTCAACAGGAGAGAGGATTTGGGGTCTGTAGGATGCCCTTGAGGTTTTCTTCAGAGGACAGCTTTCTCCCCTAGCAACCGCTAAGGCTGATAGCACTGTGATCTGGTCCGAGGGACCAATAGTATTAGCAATACTGAGAACAGCCAGGATGGTCCAGTAACTTATATGGGAATAGTAGCTATCTCTGGACTCAGGTCAGAACCGCTGGCTTCTTCTATAGCAGACACCTGGAATAGGGTGAGGGATCTCTCTTGCAGGGCCCAGACGGTCGCTCTTACCAGCTCCTCTGCGGCACCCCTCGACAAGAAGACTCCACCTCCAGTCCAGTTTCCATCAGGTCTCTTTCTCTTCAGAAGTATCTGGAATCTCTGTGCCCTCAGCATCTGCCACTTGCCGAGGCTCACTCCAGATTAGTAGTAGTATCCTTAGAACAAGGCACCCAACACCTGCCACATGTATGGGGCCCAAGCAAAGGACCTATGGTGTCCTAGGCCTCTAGACCAGTCACTTGAATCACATAGACCTCCTAGGGAGAGGCCCTAGGAGGGGAAGAGAGCTCTGCACAGTGTCCCCAGACCTTTTATCACCTGCCCTCAACCATGCCTCTGAGTCATCCTACTCAGAGATGGGTCAGGGTCAGGTACACAGTCATAGTCTGAGGATGGATCCTCCCTCACTGTATGCCAAGGCTCCCTTTTCCTCAGCAACAGGAAGAGCAATCGATCTAGCAGACTCAGGGACACCTGTTGAATGCAGAGCTCTGAATAATCAGTATGTAGACTGGTTACAGTCCAGATATTTCTAAATTGAATAGCGACATTTTAGAGGGTGCTACACTTGTTTCAGGTCAGTAACTCAAATATATTTAAAGTAGAGAAGGACTGGCGGCCAGCATTAGCAGAAGGAGGACAGCAGTGGAAGCTCTTTTCTCATGGCAGGTTCACTTTAAAATGAAAATGAAAGGGAGAGGTTTTTGTGTCATGGTTGAAGAAAAGAAACGAGTGATAGACGAAATCATTACTAATAAAGCAAGTATGAAGCACTTTTTCCCATCTGCTTGCTTTCCACGTGAACCAAGAACTTCGGTTATGTAAATGAAAAACAACTGGAAAGTGGAAATCTGCAATATAAATTGAGGAACTTGTACTTCTAGTGAAATGTATACCTCTATGAAGGTCTATATGTCATGCTGTACTTACATTAAACTGAAGAACAAACTATCCATTAATAAAAACATGTCAGTGTTTTCAAAAACTTTCCATAGCTCCATTGTGGCACATTGTATGATATCTTCCAGGATTGCATGATATCTCAGTATTAATTTACCAGATAATCACATTCCTTTATTATGCAATTTGCTTACATTATTGGTGTCATTGCTGCCTGACATTTGATTAGTTTTAATTAATTTTGAAGGACAATTTTGCTTTTTTAAACTAACTATTACCAGATGATGGTAACGCTATCACTCAATTCCAGGAACAAAGTCTAAAGGCAGAGACTAGAAAACAGCTTTTAGGGCTGCTTTAATAGCAAAATTGTACACCATTTTTTTTTTTTTAAGTAAAACCCTAACTAAGGCTAGATGCCAAAGTGTTATTAAAATAATTAGGGCAGATGTAGTATGTCTTATGCTTCCTACTTATTTTCTTTCCATTTAACTCTCAAGGTTTCTTGTTCTGTAACCTAATGGCAACGGATATGATGTAACTTATCTCTTGTTCTAGATACATTTGAAGGTTGATATGCTATTGAGTCTGCATGACTAAAGTACAGTATGTTGTATATTTTACTGTCATATAACCTATTGACACAAATGTACCGTTTCTGTCATTGCATATCTTATCTTTTCTTCTCAATAAACGTTTATGCTAAAAAATAAAAATAAAATAATTAGGGCTAGCTAACATTTTAACCACAAATTATTATAATAATTACAAATTATGTTCTGCAATATGTTTCTCTTATTAAGACACTAGAACCGCATTTCTGGTACAAAGCATTTGTTTCTTTTTTTAATTTGGCACTACAAACACAAACAAATGTAAATATGAAATGTTTACGTACAAACACTAAATAAGAAAAAAAAATGTAAAAAAAAATTAAAAAGGGAATGAAGGAGTTAATACAACTAAGTGCATTCACTGAGGTCTAAAATGCTTTTAAAAAAATGTACTCATGACAGTTATTTATGAATAAACGCTACAATGGTGTGATACAATCTTTGTCAAACAATATTCTTTATTTCTTGTATTGGAGCAAGAGTTTGGGAAGGGAAGCAGGTAGGTGGAGCATGTCACATCTTGCCACTTTATTTATGTACAGCAGTGTGGTGGGACATGCCTGCAGCTGATTGGGCTACTGGCCCAGGTCACTTTAGGGTTCAGAGGTGCTCAGGTTCAGACCGGGTTCAGTCTTTACCTGAGCTCATGCCTACTAACAACTAGAAATGTTGTCTTTTCAATTACTTTTAGTCCCAGTTAGGGATAAACATCAGATTCAGATTGACCATGAGTTTGAGCAGAAGTCAAGTAGTTTGCAGTTTGGAAAAATTGCGAACCAATGCATTAGTTCGCTGCCATAGCAAATGGTTACCAATTATGCACGTTCTAAGGTGGAAGGTCGCCACTAAGGTGGCTTAGAAGGGCCAATAAAGGGGGGTTTTCCTATGTTCCAGCCCCCTCCCTACAAAGTTAGGGTTCCCAGCAGCCTTTTGTCAGTGTGTGTACAGACTTTGAATAGATAGGGATTGCGGACAGTGTTTTTAGAGAAATATAGACACTGCTATACTGTATATTGTTATTCACTGTGCATCGTACAGAGCTATACAGTGCTAAATTATACTGTATATAGTGCTGTATTGTGCTAAATGTAAAACGTTAAAAAAATCAACTGTACATGCAACACATGTCGCTGTCCTTGAGAACCGTACTGTTCCGTGACATCGCATGCAGCTTAAAGGCATCTTCCAAGCATGTATTAGAATCGTGTTTTTCCAATGTCACCCTCGAAGTTGCATAAAAAGGAGGACCCTCTGCTCATTGAAAGGTATTTAAAATGTTTTTTTTTTTTTTACATTAGTACATGCCCTCCAAGGCAGTGCCCAGATTCCCATGCCCTTCCTTTGACCGTATTAGCATTGAAAATGGCAAGCGTTGATTTTCAAGATTTGCCCCCATTGACTTCAATGGGGCTCAGATTCAAGTTTACCATTTCTAGAATTTGGGCTCTGATGGTTTAATAATATCCAAAAAATTAAAAAATTTATACTTTTAGGACCGTGCATCATGGGCATCTTTTTCTCATGAAATTAGATACTTCCATGGGGAGATTTTTTTTTTTTTTTTTTCCCCTTATGCACCCATTTGGGAGCTCAATAAGGGGGACCATCGATATACATATATATATATACACACTCTCGCATGTCCATTATTACATGCCTTGATTTAATTTAATGTAAGTTTGATCCATCAAAATCCGGAGTGTACACAGACCAGCTTTTCACATTGGATCATAACCATGACCCTATGCGGACTCACAGCTTTAGACACCTGATGCGGACAATACCAGTCTGGGCTTTCCCAGATGGGATGGGACTTTTTGTTCACTTGTCCTCTGCATCAAGCTGATTTTAGGATTATAAGGGTTATCAGAGATCTTGTGTAATGCTTTATTTATGAGATGTTGTCCTTATCTTTATTTATCTACTTATTTTTATATGTTAACCTTATATGTATAAAAAACGATGTTAGATTGACTCCATGGACGTTATTGTACTCAACTGTATTGGGGTTAATTAATTTATTCGAACTACATGCCTGTATCCTTTTTGGATAATGAATTACTAATTAGCTCTTATTAGTATGACTACTTAAACACACCTATGCAGGACTTTACACACACGCCCCTCTGAAGAAGCCCCGGCCATCGGGGGGAAACGCGTCAGGATAGCGTGTGTTTCAGCTTTTCTAGACACCCTGTGCCGACCTCTATACGTTCGGGTGAGAACGGAAAAACTAGGAATCTCTACAGCCACCGAAGGGAGTGGACCTATCAAATCGGATGCGGATATTGCCGCACGCAATGATAGCGGCTTCTGATTGCCACAGCTTAGCCGGGGAGACAGGAGTGAGTGATTGTCCATTACAGCCAAGGCACTGAATCGGGAGACATAGTCGAGCTAATGCCGGTGTGATTTGCAGCTGCCATCCTGTGCCGTGTCATTGGACACACTACTGCGGAAACCTCACTACACTCCACTCATCAGCACGCTCGTGCATCTTGAAAACCCTTCTGGAGGCTCTTTTTTGGGGTGAAAACCCCGCGTCTCGGACAGCGGTGGGAGTCCAAGCTTACCAATGAAATAGATCCTATCCAGTGACATTGTTTCATAAGGATACTCTCTTTCCACAAACAACTACATGCATGTATCGTTGTGGGATCTAACCAGGATTACTTTTTACCGGCTGCGTACAATGTGAGTACAGCTCCGTTTTTCTATTTGGGTGATATATCTCTTTTTTTCACTCACATCAGAGACTTCCTACCCCATAGGAGATTCAAATGTTCAATACCCGTATCTTTACATTCAGGTGATTCTAGGGAAGCATTTTAATTGGTTTTAAATGTCATGTTATAGGTGTCTTTATACATATTAGTATCATTAAACTTTGTTATATTATATTATATTACGTATTGTGATCCATTTATTAGACTATCTCCACTTTTAGGGATTTCTTGTTTAAAGGGGATTATATATTTTTTTAATTAAGTTTATTGAAACCCTAGGATTTGGTCACTACTATATAATTTTATTCAGCGTAAAGCTCCTATGTGTTCCCCTTGTTTTTTGAAACATTTCTAGAATTTACAATGAGCTTAACGAATGGTCCACAAATCAAACCCAAGAACGTTCGGCCATCACTAATCCTAGTGCCTCTACAGGCTACCTGCAGAAAACTACGGGGAAGCAGAAACAAAACTAGTTATCTTGTCCTGAAAAAAAAGCAGGTCTATATTACAGGAAGCTCCTACACAAAGGTAAAGTTTCACACTGGTTTACTGTACAGATCTGAAAGAAAAACACCAAGATTAAAGTAAAAATATACATTTATTTTCCAAAAAATAATACTAATTATATATTTAAAAATGCAGTTAACAGTCACATTGTTAAACAGAAAGAGATGGAAGACATGCCCACATATATTGTGTACAAACCAAATATGAAGAATGAAATCACAGAGGTTCCATGAGAGACATTTTCTTGGAATTAAAGTGACACTAAACTCAGAAGTTAAATCTTAAAAATGCATTCGAGTACCTTAACTATTAACAAAAATGTATCTTATTTGTGTATCACTCAGCTGTAGATCCTCAAATCATGTCTGAATTCATGCTGACACTGTCCTTCCTTCTGGAGGGTGGCTACTTTTGTTCCCCATGGTCCCTGTGTGTTGTAAAGTAGCAACCACTCCAAGCTCACTCTCATAATAGACTATAACTTCCATACAAATTAGGAAACTAAACGTAAGATTGTAGTCCGTCACGAGAACAAGCTTTGAGCGGTGGCTATTTCACAACACACACAGGGACCATGGGGAACAAATAGTGTCACTTTGATAAAGCTCCTGTACCATTATACCTCTAACTGATCACTGGAATTAAAAAACAAAATCTTAATCTAAATGCAGATTTTACTTACCTAAAGCCATGGTCATATTGTGTTACTATACTGTGGTAATTCACATCACTGCCTACATGACCTGAACACTTCCTGTCCAGTGGCAAGGTCCTCTCAGGATTCAAAAGAGGATTGACGTAATCATGGGGTGAATATAGGGGAACAGAGTACTCAGGCAAGCGGGTTTGCACAATGCGGGAGAATGCTCCATGTGCACAACGACAAGGCGCTGAGCAATTCAAAACCCGCAGTTTAAATATGGCAGCCGGCTAAAGGAGTAGGAGCAGCTTGACGCCGCGGGAGTGGTGGTGCTGGACGCTGTACCCGGAGCGTGGCCAGTTAAGTCTATTACACCTTCTAAACAAGTAAAACTTAATTCAGCATTCCACACGATCTCAGTGCTTCATCTAAAAACATAACCAACAGTTAGAGGCCTGGCCTTAGGTTGGTGTATTTTGATTCAGCAGGCAACATCCCCCCAAAAAGCTTGCCGGATGCGCTAGAGGGGGGGTCATATTTTTCCTGGAATGGGGCTTTAACAAAGTAGATTAGTAGACTCTTTGAGAGTGAAATAAAGACTGGCACTGGTTTTGCACCTATTTAAAAGGGATTGCAGCAGTTTTCAATAAAGAAAACTGCCATAGATCCCCGCCAGATTGGAGCTGGTATACAGGTTGCAATTTATCTGGTGGTAATATGGCAGACAGCTCACATGCCTCTCTCTGCCCATGCAGTGAACATGCTACACAGGCAGAGCCTGCATATAGACAGGGAGATCTACTTTACTGCATATATGCCTAGCTGTTAACCCCAGAAACGCAAGGTTAACAGCCTTCCTCCTCCCTCTTGTTCTCACCTGAGCCAGGGGGTGGGGGGGGCAGAAGGAGCTGGAGGAAGCAGCTCCAGCTTTCCTGTTTTCTATGCCTTGGTATTCAAACACAGCAAAGAAAATGGAGCAGATCACTCCTACATAATAAGTTGGAATATACCCCATTTGTTAATGAGGAGAGGGGACCGGAGGGAGCTCGTGTACCGAGCTCCCTCTGATCCCATGTGACACAGCCGACATGCTGATCACTTTGTTATGGAGCTGCAAGCCGGATCAGTGTGCTTTAAAGGGATACAAAGGATCGCTGAGGAGAATACAGTGTCTACTCAGAGATACTAAGTATCAAAGCTCCTTGAATCAAAACAAGTTACCTTTTAGTGCCCCCTAGTTTAAAAAAAAAATTTTAACAGGTCTTTCAGTTACAAGTTTTAAAAATGTTAAAAAAAAAAGTTTTGAAAAAGTCAAAAAAGTAAAAAAAAAAGTTTATTAAAAAAATTATTTAAAAATATAGTGTCGATGAGGCTATTAGAGTTAGGAGACAAACATACCACATTCTAAAATTGTTCCACACTAAAATTGTATTTCACTCCTATAACTCCCAAAATAAACTGAAATTCCAGACGTATGATATACCCTATAAATCAGGACAAATAAAATAATTTATTATGAATTACTTTTTGTTATCTACATTAACTATGTACACCTTATTATTGCTAAAACGGAGACATTTT
Source organism: Nanorana parkeri (assembly GCF_000935625.1). Classification (NCBI taxonomy): domain Eukaryota; kingdom Metazoa; phylum Chordata; class Amphibia; order Anura; family Dicroglossidae; genus Nanorana; species Nanorana parkeri. The sequence continues at coordinate 1,496,112 of NW_017306447.1, read as the reverse complement.
TATTTTTTTTTGCATTTTTTTGTATTTGTTATATAAAAATAAGACTTTATATACTGTATGCATACTGTATGTCACATCAAATTAAAGCCCATTTTGTCCTTTAAAAATGGTATATAATATTTGTAGGTGCAATGAATGAGGAAGATGGGAATTATGGTTAAAAAAACACATAGCAAAAATGGCAAAATTGCTTTGGTCCCCAGGGGTGAAAACATTTTCTGAAACTGTGTCACGAAGGGGTTAAAAGCAGGATCTGCTCCATTGTCTCACCTTAACAGAGTAGCCCAATGTACAGTACACTACAATAAGTATCTATAGACCTCAATAATGAAATTCCCTAAATACATGTATCTGCTCATAGTAACTCTTGGTATGTATGTTTACTTTATCTAAGTCTGAATTATGAGCAAATACCTGGTGATCCTGCCGGTCAGCTTGTGTTCCTCTAGCATTCTGACCACATCAAGTACGGAAGGAAATCCATGCTGGTGTGCTCAGTTTGCATCCCTGATCACTTAATTGGAGCTACAGTACATCACGTATATATGCACAGTGTGCCTGTAGCCCCATAATCAGCCTGGTTGACATGGCCCCCTGCGCAGCCCTGCTCATTTTGATTGACAGCAGCTCCTTGTTGTCATAACTGGCAGCCAAAGTAGGGTGAGTCACACTGTAGATTTTTGTTGGATGGGAAAGTATGTACCTCACCAACCCATTCATCATGTCGCTGCCTGCCTCAGGCAATGCTGCCATGCATTCCACACATAGTAAAAGCAGTGTCATACATTTTGTAACAGAAATGGCACAGACACCAGTATTTACATGACTGTGTCACCTCTGAGCCAGCTTCCCAGTCATGGTGCCCCTGGATGATGTCTGAATAAAGATGGTGCCATACCCATTGGGAGAAAAGCAGAAGAAGGCATTGTCTGGGGGAGTACTGTGATCTCTGTGAGAGGTAATAGATATCTGCGGTACACTTGTACTTCACTCAGCATGCATGCACTTAACATGAAACAATATGTCTGATGCTAAGACAGGACAAAGTGCTTTGTAGATCCTTACTAAGGTTATACCTTTGCCACTTCAGAGTAGAAAATATCCATTACTTATTATATTAGTTAGTCACTTAAAGCAGAATTCCAGAATTCCAGGATTCCAAA
>NW_017306447.1:1440271-1494914 GCF_000935625.1 Nanorana parkeri | reverse complement strand
TATTTGTACCTTTTTTCTTTTCATCTTCTTGCCAATCCAGTGGCACCACTGTAGCTTATTCTCTTTGGTGGCAGCATTGGGGCATGCATTCTTTCTGGGCTTAGTGGCGCTCATGTAATGACATGTAAGCGCCTCTCAGTCCTGGAGCATGGTGATCTCAGCCTGCGTAAGGAAGCACCTCCTAGAGGGGCATGTAAAAGAGAGGCTGAGCACCAGGAAATAGGCAAAATGACAGAGTTATATTCTGCCCTGAAGTAGACCTTGCACTAGACAGAGAAGCAAACACAGGAAGGGGGAAGGAAGCAATGGAACATTGAATTTTTTTTTAATTGAGTTACACTTTAACTTATTTCCATTTATTATTTTCATATTTGCATCTTATCTGTATGCAATTTTTATACATTTCATAGGCACTTGACCAACATGGTACATTAGTTGTTTACAGTCGGCGCTGGAAGTGTATCTGTGAAAAATCCAGGAAAATCCAGGAGGACAAAACCTTGTCACCCCATAACAGAACGTGAACAAGTACATTCATGGCAGAATCACCAGATATTATTTCAATAAAAGATTGAAAATTAAGTTAAGATTTAAATTACGTTGGAAACTTCATAAACATCTTACAATTATATTGAAACTATTTTAGTGATTGTGTTTACATCTACATTAAGAAAATATTGATGGCAAAGCGATAGTTTGGTCACTTTGTAGAATTCACTCCTAAATCATATACTCTTAACTATTTATTCTACTAACATACCGATGGCAAGCTAGGATGAATAACCAATTCTAAAAATTATCTGCCATCAAAAGGATGAGGTGGATAGAAAACATATGAGAGAATATAAAACAGATCCAAGAATCTGGCAGATAAAGCATATGGTGCTATCACTGTAACAGGAGTTTCTGGAAACTGGCGGAAAAAAGGAAAAAAGAAAATGAGTATACTTCACTCTACATAGATGATAATCCTCTAACCAAAGAAAGATACGAATTGATGTGGCTGCAGTGGAGGGGAAGATTGACAGCATTTTAAGTACAATCCCAGCTATAGTTATCCTATGGAGTTATGCTATAGGTGTAATAGGGATAAGATGGGCACAGTCAAAATTCGAAGGATTGGATAGGTAAGTAGAGAAGGTAGAGAAGGAAGGGGGTGGGATGGTCGGTTGTGATGAAAGAGGGGGGATGAGGCTGGACAACATAAGGATAGGTGGGCCCACATTGGTTAGAAGAGATTAGAAGATTAGAGGAAGTCTTTTTAGGTTGACGCAGGCAGCTATTTTGTGGTGGAAGAGCATGGGGAGTAAATGCCACCCACCCTACTATTAGATATAATGGTGGTTGCCGTTTCTGATAACTAGTTGCTATGTGGTGGAAGGAGGAATACACAGGTTCAGTTAGAGTTGGGGATGAGTACCAGCTCATCTGGTATTTAAACTATGCATTTCCATTGGCTAATGCATTTTTTATAGGTGTCGTTACTGGAGGGGCAGGCCCCTGAAAGTGCCATCATTTCTACAATCAAGGTCTGGCTCTCCACAGAAGGAAAAAGGATGGAATTTATGGGGCTGAATAGCTTCCATAGCTGGGGGCAGTATTGTGGAGAATTTATGGGCATACCCACTTGAGCTTGATAATGGGTGGCTGGTACATTGTTATGGGGTCATTACACGCCCCTCTTTGTGTTGGCTGTGCAACAAATAAACCTGCTGGGAAAATAAGTGTCACCTAAGGTCCTTCTGCAGGAATCCCAAATATTCCATTCAGCTGTGGTCGTTGTCACTCTTTGAAGTTACATAGTTACATAGTATTTGAGGTTGAATAAAGACACATGTCCATCAAGTCCAACCTATTGTGTGTGTGTGTGTATAGATCCCTGAGTCATCTCGTTATTAGGAGTACTTGTACCCCTGTATATTACCGTTTCTCAGGAAATCGTCCAAAAGCTTCTTGAACGATTCCACGCTATTAGCTGAAATCACTGCTTGTGGCAACGAGTTCCAGACCCTAACCGCTCGAACTGAGAAGAACCCCCTTCGCCCCTTGTGTTTGAATTTTTTTTCTACCAGTTTCAGGTGGTGGCCTCTAGTCTTTGTTACGGAATTAATCGTAAAGAGTATGTTGCTAATGTCGCTATGACTATAGAACATTTTGTACATGAAAATCATGTCCCCCCTTAATCTCCTTAATTCCAGCGTGAACATATTTAAATTTAGTAACCGTGTCTCATAGCTCTTGTCCTCCATCCCTTTGATGAGTTTGGTCGCCCTTCGCTGGACTTTCTCCAGTTCAAGGACATCCCCTCTGTGTACTGGTGCCCAAAACTGCACCGCATACTTCAGGTGAGGCCGAACCAGTGATGTGTAGAGTAGCAAAATTATAGACTATTGACAGACTGACAGCAGCAGTATGTGAACATTCGGTTTGGAATAGATCACTGTTCCTGGATGCACGATAGATGTGTCCAGGGGTAGTGGTCTATTCCAAACCACATGTAATCGTATCACATATCATTATATGCAGAGTACCGTTTACAGATGTGGCCGCTGTCAGCCAGATATTTACTTAAATGGTTGACAGAGGCTGCTTCTAAACGGAATATTTGGGATTCCTGTGGCAGGAATCCATAGGTTACTGCCACAGAAATCCCAAAATTCATAAGGATAAGTGCAGTCACAAGAGTCCTTGACACTTAATTATGAGCTATTGTTGCTTTCTCTGCAGGCTTTTAATTTAAAGTAATGTCATTTTAAAAAAATGGAAGCTACTCCCATGCACAAAGTGCCAAAATGCATGAGTTTCCTGCTGTACCACTGCACATAACCCATCCAGATTCTTGAAGGAGTTAATTTACTGCTTTAAGTAAGAAGCTAAAAAATGTGATGGCATTATATGTCACCTACAGTGATTGCTGTTTCTTAAACACCATGGAGCAGAAAATTCTGTTCTTTTGAACAATTAACTTAGCAGGAAAAATGTTGCTTGGAAACAATTTAATACCTGTCTATTGTAAAATATCAATCATGGTTGCCATGGTAACAACATCCTGTCTTCCTGGGAACCGACAAGGAAGCTGTTGTTACCATAGCAATCCATCAGCTAGTACAGAACAGGGTCACTGTCCATGCATATAATTTGGATAGATCTACGATGCTTTTGCCACACCACTGTCCTTTGTTTGTGGTATGCCTGTGATTGAGCTCTGCACTTACTTAACATCCTTCAGTATTCAGGATTTAATAAAAAAAAAACAACTCAGGAGCAGTGTAAAGAGGGGGAACGATGTTTGGGAAGTAGTTGCCCTGGCAACAGAGTTAGGGCGTTTCAGAGGGTGGTTGCTATGGATATGTGGATGCTGACGACGGCTGATAAGGTTGGGAGGACAGATCGGCTTCATGCTTATCTGCAGACTTGTCAGTCAGAGCCCCTGCCTTCCTCACCTTCACGGTAGCAGCAGGGACCAGGCAGAACAAGCGTAACCACAGGGAAAAGAAAATATATACATATATCCAGGTATAGTGCCAGGCATTCTGCAAACTACACAGCGGACAAAGAGCAGAAGCAATACAGACTGGGAGCAGATAGTAGATGGAAATGTGACCGTGGAGGAAATAAAAAAAGCTAAAGCAACACTTGGGAGATAGCTACGTGTGAGAATATTTTAATGCCTTCGATCTAGTGCAGGTGGAGCACGTGTCAAAGTGAGAAAAGCATAGTCGCAAGAAACCAAGAAGAGAGTAAGAGAATAGAGGGGAGCTATAGAGACATCCAAACACAGGGGCACATTACCAAAAAAAAAAAAAAAACAGACTACATCTTTTCATATTTAGAAAGAGGCGTACTGCTATTGTACAACGTGAAGAGGGTGCACTTGTCCTGCCAGCTGCTTGTGACATCTCTATCCTGCTACTATCGAACATCTCGGGGGCTACTGCAGTGTGAACAAGGCATGGCTACCATCACCTGCACACGTTTCAGTGAGGAGTACCAACTGTTCGAGGAACTGGGAAAGTAAGTTGCACATTTCATAAAAGCCCTACAGGTCAGAGCGCTAGGCAGTTATGTTTTCATAATGAGAGTATTGATCTATTAGCCACAACAAGCAATAGTCTTTTAAATTGACATTTTCTATGCCTGCTTTGGTAATGATTTTGAAAAAGCTTTGGTTATTAAATGGCAAATTAACACTGAACTTCTTTTCTTGGCAAGTGTACCCGAAGAGCTTCTACTGGGTGGCATGTGGGGCTTAGTAAAGGCATGTTAATCTGGAAGCTGTAAGGCAGCATGATAATTAGAAGCTTCTAGTAGTGGCAGCTGGGCTTCTTTTAGGTGGCATGCTGACTAGGACCTTCCAGAAAGTGGCATCTGGGATTGTGTTAGGTGGTATGCTGACTAGGAGCATCTAGAAAGTTGCTTCTGGGATTGTGTTAGGTGACATGATGACTAGGATCTTCTAGAAAGTGGCATCTGAGCTTGTGTTAGGTGGCATGCTCACCAGGAATTTCTTGAAAGTGGCATTTGGGCTTGTGCTAGATGGCATGTTGACTAGGAGCTTCTATAAAGTGGCATCTGGGCTTGTGCTAGGTGGCATGATGACTAACAGCTTTTAGAAAGTTGCTTCTGGGCTTGTATTAGGTGGCATGTTGCATAGTAGCTTCTGAAAGTGGCATCAGGACTTTTGTTATGTGGTATGTTGCGAAGGAGCTTCTAGAAGTAGCATCTGGGATTGTGCTAGGTGAAATGTTGACTAAGAGCTTTTCGAGATGGCATCTGGGCTTTTTCTAGGGGTCATGTTAACTAGGCTTTTAGAAAGTTGCTTCTGGGCTTGTATTAGGTGGCATGTTGCATAGTAGCTTCTAGAAGTGGCATCTGGACAAATGTTTGGTAGCATGTTGACTAGGCACTTCTGTAGGTGGTATGTGTGACTATGAGCTTCTGTCGCAAGGCATGGCATGTGTTGCAAAGAGCTTTCATAAGAGGCATGTGTGGCAGTAATTTATGATAAGAAGCATTACTGGCAATGAGCTTCTATAAGTGACATGTATGACCAGGGGATGCAGTGGCTTGTAGGTGGCATGTGTCACTAAAACCTTTCTTACTGGCTTCCAAAAACATTTCACTATTATAAACCAAGGCTGTGTTTTATAGCTGGGGGTGGTAAATATGCATTAAACCTACCTGTCAAAATCCAATTTCCTACTTGAAAACCATGCTAGTACTTGTAGTTCTATCACCATACACCAGTTTTTCCCAAGCTTGGTGCACCATATAGCCTTTCCAGGTACTTTTTTAGCATTCTTAATCGTGATTTCAATGGCTACTTCTCTTTCATAGCACTCTCAGCTCGAAATAACCTTTTCTTGTGTTGTGTTATGTAGGATTGGTGCTGAAATGCAAAAGAGCATACACAATATACAAGCACCGTGTTGGTCTAGTAATCAGTTCACAATAGGTGACAAATTCCTCTTAGAAAACTGTCAGTGGCATATGGCTTTTCAGCGTACAGGGAATTGGCTCACTTTACAAGAATCAAGGACATCGTCAGCCATCCAACTGGCAGAGAGTCAAGAAACCTGTGCTATCTGACTGAAGATTGATGGCATTTCCTGATTTTATATATAGATATACAGTATATATAGATATATAGATATATCTATATATCTATAGATATATAGATATATCTATATATCTATAGATATATAGATATACCTATATATATGTATTATACTTAAACACTGTGTAACTGTGTTTATGGGTAGAGCCAACAATACCCCAAAAGGAATTCAGCTTATCTCTAGCCATATTATGCTAATTACTCCTGGGGAGGCATCTTAGATAAATGTCTGTTGAATAACGTACTATATTGCTTTGTAGTAACTTTGGGCGGTACACACCACAAATATAAGATCTGTAAATGCGTGAGAAGAATTCGAAAAGGCCATGATAGATGGCTTAATGTATTTATTATCAACATGTCCAAAATACATGATACAAAAAAACCTAAGCCTGAAATAGCAATTTAGATCTGAGTTGCCTTACCTTTTCTTTTTTATTGGGGCCCCAGGTGTCAAAGTGCCCCCTTTTGGCATAGCACTGTGTTTCTATAATTGGTTAGGGCAAAGAGCCTTAATTATGAACAAAACATAGTTGCTCATAGCAATTTATTAGAGATTTTACCTTTCATTAATTCAGAGCAGTTAAAAAAAAATTATTGTTGGATAATGGTTCTTTGCTTATTAAATAATGACACAACTGTCAGCGCGTTATTGATCGTGACTGGTCTTTGCTTATTAAATAACGCCACTGCTGTCAGCTCACCTTTGATTATGGACTGCTAAACACGTAATTTTCAAAATAACTTGCATAAATCTGAACTCCAAGCAAACAGTTAAATACACAGATGAAATACATAAATGAACATTGTTTTCCACACCACAAAGCCCTGCTTGACAAGGAACCTGACCTTTCTCTGATGCCGTTTCACTTTCACTTACAGTTGTACTCCCCATCCCTACCCTATGACTAAACAGTGAAAGATGAAGCAGCAGATTGATAAACTAATCCCTATGTCACACTGCTATTTCCTGCTATGAATATGCTCCTTATACTGCACCACAACTGATTGGTTCCTTGTGCTGCTTCTTTTTCCGTTTAGCTTGTGAGACTACAAGATGGTGATACCAAGTCAAAGCCAAGTACTTGCACTGCTTGCAATAAAATACATTTGATGATGGCCATTTTTTAGATCTCCCTGAAGTTCAGCTTTAAAGGGATGCATTCTGTGAAAGGCAAAAAATGATTACAGTAAAGTGTATACCTACGGCCATAAGAGACCATGAGACCAATGAAGCCCAGGAATATAGAGACACCTGTACAGCATAAGGTTAGGGTTAGGTTATAAGGTTTTACACAGGCAGTGGTAGAATTGACTATGAATTTAGAGTATAATTAGAATAATAGGAATATACTTAAAACGGGGGATTTTGGTTAAGCCCCCTGAGTTGCATGCCCAGTAACAGCATGCAGCTTTCCAGGACTCCTAGGTCATATATACTTATTCTAGATCAGTTTGAAAGCCAAGCAACTCCCAGTTTCAGAAAACGAGTTCAGCATTGACAACCTTCATATAGGTGTCCTTAAAAATGAAGTTGTCCCACATGAAGCCCCATCCCGGATTGAAACGATGCAGAAATGGTTACTTCTTTTTAGATTCATGCTTCCATTGCCAAGTAAATAGCTGTGGATTTTATTTTCTTGTATGATAGCTTCCATTTAAATCAGAATACTTGTATCTGTTATACATGTTGGATTTGCTAAGTGCCAACATATTGCTCTACCTGTTTCGGGGTCTGTGTATGCATGTTGGAATGTATGGCAATGATTTTCCTTTTCTGGCGAGGAAAAGCCCCCTCCCTTCTGTTCTTTTAAAGCAACAAAAATCCTGTTGCTTTTAACAGGTTCAATACTGAGGTCATTCCCATAGGATGTTTTTATTGGCTCCAGCACGGCTCTTTCCAATCCCCAGTGGCGTTTGGACATTTGTTAATTTGAGCATTGATGGTTAAGCCCCCGAGAGAAGCAGGTTTAAAAGCGAGCAGGAAGGAAAAATGAATTTCATACACCCTCAGATAGAGTGGATGTTCTGACAGCCTCTTCCCACCCACTGCAGTGTAATGACATCCAGCACAGAAAGCCTTAATGGGAGACCCCACGCTGCTCTTAAACAACCCTTAGAGCTTTATCAGAGGAGTAGAATGGTACTTTGCCACTTTTTGGTTGATGGGCTGCAGATTTTACAGCATTGACAAGTCACTCAAGATAATATGCATGCTAACCAGATGATTGAAAGTTTTTAGGTCTTCCGTGTGGGTTTATTTGCATTCAATTGGATTTCGAGGCTGCTGAGAAGGGTAGAGTAGTTTTCATCTGGTTGGTGGAGGAAAGAGGAAAATTGACCCAGCATGGCTCCTCTATCTAAATGTAATCCAAACACTGACTTGTTTATTAAGCCTGTATTGCCCTGCCAGGAAGAGCTTTAAAAAGAGAGAAAAAATTGTTTTTTTTTAAAGAATGCTAGGCAGCTCTATGGCAATTGTTTTTTTTTGTGTGTTGTAAAGGTATCTTTTTTATGTCCTGTTGTATGAAAAAAGCAAGGCGTTTGCACCTTTTCACTATAGCTGCCACATTTACATTAAGGTCGATGTGTCTGCTGGTATTTCTATGCCCCTAAGCGCAACATTCACAGAACAGGGACACTCCCGAGTAACCCCAGATAAAGAAAGGTCACATTCTGTGTCGGATGGCTTCTGGATGTGGATATGGCTTCTCAATGTAGGCGTAGTATGCAGGAGGGACCAAGACTAGTGGGTGGCCTGGGCTGGCAGCAAGGGAAGACTAAGTCCATTATCCAAGCAAGGTCCAGGGCAGGCTGCAATCAATAGCGTATCTGTTATACCAAACAAGAGGTCACTGCAGGCAGCAATCAGAAGAATATCCATATCCAGGCAAAAGGTCTGGCCAGGTTAGTCTGTAATCCAGGTATGGACCAGGGCAGGCTGGGTTTAGAGAATTATCAATTTTCCAGGAAAGGGGTCAGGTCAGGTGGCAATCAGTAGAATGATCCATGTCCCAGCTATGGTCAGGCAAGGGGTCAAGCAACAGTAGCAATACAAGACAAGGCACAGGTACAGGAGCCAGGAAGCTGAACACTACACAAGCCCAGAATCCTGGACTTGTGATAATCAAATAGAGTTCCCAATCACTGCAGCCAATCAGGAGAGAGGAGGCAGAGAACCACTGACTAGTAATGAGGATGTTGTCTGAGGGGGAGCATTGTCTCTGGCTAATAGGAGCAGAAGGTACATTGGCACCAACAGGCTGGGGAGAGAGAGTATTGGGCTGTGGAGAAGTGGGCTGTAAAGAGGCAGTGATGGGCAAGGTGGGAGTGTGTCATACGCTCCTAACACTTATCCTGTAAATATTTTGCTTTGTGTGAAATTTAACTTTAAATTTAATTTAATTTTAATTTCATTCAAGTTCAAATTCAAATAAGATAAATATACTACCGGTGCATAAAAAAATACAAAAACACATGTACAAATGTGTCATACAATTTGTTTTCTTTAGAAAGACATCCTGAGTAGAAAGGCCAGTCTCCTGCTAGCATGCTACAGATAAGGACCCTTGCTCTACATGTGGAAGCAGTGGTCTTCCTGCTGAGGTGCAAGACACCTCCTGCTAAGCCAGGGAATGTATTAAAGTATACTGTTTTAAAAGTGTAGTTACAGTTTTTTTTACACTCCCATTTCCTTGACCTAGTCTTCTACTTACCTGTCCCCAATCCAGCAGGATGTAGGCAGGGCCGGATTCCCGGCAAGGCCACCGAGGCCCTGCCTCGGGGCGGCACTGAGCAGAGGGGCGGCACAGGTTTTAATCACCTGACAACCGGAACATGGAGTTCCGGGCGCCGGGCGGTAATATACTTTCTACATTTAGCCCTGCTTTGCGCAAGCAAAGCATATTACATTAAAAAATAAAGTAATAAATAAAGTAAAAAATAGTAAGAAAAATATTAAAAAATAAGAAAATAATTATAAATTGAAAAAATAATAAGTAAAAAAAGTAAAAGATCACAAGATAAAAAAATTAAGATTTTTTTTTTTAAAAAGTAGAAAAAAAGAAGAAACAAAAAAAAACCATAACAAAAATTCAAACCAACCCTGCCACCCCTGCTATCTGGATGGCATTCTCCTCCTCGTTGGGGGGGCATTGCCGAACCTTGGGGCGGCAGGGAGGGTAAATCCGGTCCTGGATGTAGGCTAAGTGGCCTTCCTGGCGCTGCACAAGTGCTTGTCAAAATCTTCTCTGCCTGCACTCTGAATTCTCTATTCAGTCCTATGGGGAGTACGTCCTTCTGTAAAAAAAGAAAAAAAAGTGTATCTAAACCTGAGAACACTCTTTAGATGTGATGCTGCATTATTTTTTATTTTTCAGGCTTTTTTTCCTTTATTACCACCAGTACACACTCCCTGTTCTAGGGTGACAACTCCTACTCACTATACTGTATCTATGGAGAAGCAACGTTGTAACCCTGGGTTGTTCTCTAGACTCCAAACACCACCCGCTTTCCTATTCTCCATAACATAGAGAGGAGGAGATCTGTAGTTCTGAATAATAGCTGGGGACAATGTAACTGATTAGATTGCATCACAGGCAGAGAGCACAGAAAATGATCAGCAGAGGAGATTTATAACATCATGCAGGAGTTTTTTGCTTTTTTTTTTTATAACAAAATGCTTTCAATGATATTTTTATTACTTTTACAAAAGGGACTAAGCAAGAGAAGTTTAATTTAGGGTTTACATAGCCTTTAAAGCATCATGTTACCCTATGTTCACTTCAGTGATGACGACCTTTCGATCAAACACCTCTCCATGTCATGTGATAATTGTTGTAAAAACTACAGTTTGAATGCATTATTAGAGAGAGAATGTTCTCTGCTTTATATGCATGGCTACTTTCCACCTGTACAGACCACCAAACAGGAGAAAAGAGGGAGGGCATCTAGTTTTCTATACTTTAAAAAGCCTTCCGACTCATCACAACATCCACTTCGTTCTAAACATAGATACTTATGTCTAGAGGTGGGCAGAATAGAAGAAAAGAAAAAAAAACATAAAACGTTATAACTCACCCCCACTAACCCCGCTTTCCTAGGTATTGGCCTTTGGTAAATACAGCCCTAGCTAGTAGGATGAACCACCAAACGTTGTGATATCTATCAGGAATTCCCGTTTTAAGATCACTGCACTTGGGGTTCCCAGCGCAACACAGTTGCCATGGCAACAATTACGTTTTGCTTTAGCCTCTGGAGTTCCCATTTATATTGCATTGCTAAGGATGTAATAGAAGGAATACGATTCCTTTGCCATGGCTTTGCAATGGCTGTAGCAGGTGAAAAGTTAGAAATTATGAATTTGACTTTAACCAGGTCCAGCAATATCTGACACTCATAAAACTGCCTAAATCCATTTCCCCGTGTTACTCATATTTCTAGAATATTCATTATTATTAACTAGTAGATGGGTATGGTATTCTGACTGCACATTGAAACATCAGTGACTCCATGTATTCTGTGTTCACACAGTCCATTTTCAGGCTGTACCCTTATCGAGGCCCTGACTGAAATAGCTTATTGGGGGCCTAAGCAATGATGACCATGCATTGAGGCACCAATGGCTGGGAACTTAAGAATGAAGATCTCTCTTAGATTGTCAGGAAGGCAAGAAGCCATGTAGGCTATCTCAGGAGGAAATAATGAGAACTTTCAATGCTAGAAGCACTTATTAGATCTCTGCAAGGCTTGGAATTCCTTCCTCTTCTCACTTAGTAAGGAAGTAGAAGACAGTGGGGGTTATTCACTAAGCTGCCGAAGGATTTAGCGGAATGTTTGGCTAATCCTTCGGCCCACTTCGTCTGCAGAAACCCTTTGCTTCAGCCCATACAGCAGCCGAAGTAAACAGCCGAGCCGAATGCCCATGCTAAACAGACAGCCGGAAAAAAAAAGAATGTAAAAAGAAACAGCATAGGGTCCCCCTTCCAAATCATACCAGACCCTTATGTCTGGTAGGAATTTTAAGGGTGACCCCAACACCCAAAAAAACCTTAAAAAAAAGTGGGGTCCCCCCTAAAATCCCATACTAGACCCCTAGACCCCTAGACCACACTGCATGGGTACATTTACATGCAGTTGGGATTTAAAACTTGCAGTTTTAAACTTTTATCATTTTATTTCTGTCTATGTCTCTATGCGGTAGGATGGTAGCTGTCAACAGGACAGTAAGTAAGGGGACGTCTCCCCAGTGGAAACTGGGACAGCAATAAAACCTTGACAAAGATTCTTACCCATTTTCAAAACTGTAAAAACTAACTGCAGTTCTTCTTTATTCTATCTTCTCTATGAACATATTCTGAGCTGTTCAGTCTATTGAACACACCTTCCTCTACAATAAGTATGAGCACTAAAATTAGCTTTACATGCAATTTTACACCAGTCAGATATCATCTTATATTGCCTTATCTAAAACTAAACTGAACTGAGAACCTGTACTGTAGAAGCTGTGCCCAGAAAGGCCAGCAGAGATCAAATGGCCAGTCACCAGGATTGCCTGCAGGATTTTTGCAGCTGATTTTTTCGACATTACTGGCTTACAGTGCCTTGTTTTTCACCGTGTGAAGGCCACCATCTTCATAAAGAAGCAGAACTTTGCATCATTATGCCTGACCTGTTCCCCTGATAACTGGTGATCTGATAACTGGTAGAGCAATTTTTAAGAAGATGCAGGAGAGGTTCAAAAAGCTCAGATCAAAGCAGAATGGATGATGCAGAAGCAAGGAGATCCTTGTACTGCAGGTTTTCAGGTACAGCTCCCTCTCCAGCAAGGAGAACAGTGAGCAACACAGTGGTGACATCACCAAATCTCACTCCAATTCTCATGAGACTAGCAATCAGAGGAAGCAGAGATGATCTCACACTACAAACATACAGATATGGGCCTTAAAGGAGATCTATGAGGTGAGTGATTTCCGCTCATCCTCATAGTTAGAGCCGACCAGTGACAAATAAGCTGTCACAGGTTGGCTCTATCAATTGGGAAGTGAGCAGAAACATTCACAATCTGCTCACTTCTCGATCGTCTCCCTGCAGAGAGAGGTGACTGTCAGTCACCGCTGCCCGCAGGGATTCCCCCCCCCCCGTCCCCTCTCCACCAGCGCTGAGTGGAGGAACAGACAGGGGAGGGGGCGGGCACAGCTGGCTCTGCCTCTAAATAGGCAGAGCCAGCTGTCACTCACGCAGCTGGGTGGATCTCGACAGTAATGTCGGGATCCGTCCCGGCTGTGGCCCTCACAGTAATAGCCCGCAATATACTGAGTTTTGGGTCACAGGAGGATGCTAGTATATGTCCTCCCGTGACCCTAAAGAGAACTATGGGGAAAAACACTTACCCCATAGTTCTCTTTTAAGGCAAGGAGTGCCTAGGTACTGGAAATGCACTGCTATTTAAGGCAAAAGGAAAATATTTCATGGTAGTGCTTAGGCACAACATTTTTTAGCTGTTCCCTGAAACATAGCAAATCTTCAGCCCTTATTTAAGGTATGCAGCATAGTTTCAACCCTAATGTTTGTGGTCTTAGGGGACGGCACAATAAAAAAGGCCTAAGAGAATAACTGAACTCTAGCTGTGAAAATGACAACATTTGCTGTAAGGGAGCTATGGTCTTCAACGATGCTATGACAGTACACTGCTCATTTTCATATTATATGCTATAGCTTCTTATAAGCCACAGATCAACACAAGCAGCAACAACTTGTCAAAGAGATGCAAACTCAGCATGTATATGTGTGAGCTGTGTACTGTAAGACATTAAATCTTTCAAATAGTATCCAGCCTAATGACAACATATTTTAGGATTTATATGTCTAAATAGCCAGATGCTGTATTATGGATTTAACAAGATATTTTATATCCTCTTGTCTTCACATAGGAAGTAATAATATATTAACATGCATAAAGGCTACTGAGGGGTTGTAGGTAATGCAAGGTGCCTAATTATACCTTTACTGTGACAGTTTTCAACAATGAACTGGCAGAGCCCCCCCTGACAAAAAAAATCAGCTATAGTATATGTAGAACAGAAACATCCCCAGCCATATCTCATGTCCCCTTGTTTTGTAATATATCTATCTTAGCATTGTCACATGGAAGGCAGGGGGTCATGCATATGTTATGCAAATACCGATCATCAAAAAATAAGTACTTGCATAAGAACATCCGAAAGCTTTGGTAGCCATCCATCATAGTAATTGTATGACCTGGCGCCTTATGTGGCCAGACATCCCCCAGAAGCCCATGCTTATTGTTATATTATAGCATGAGTGCAAAATGTACCCACTGGAGTCAAACAATAGCTGGTTTGCACCACCTAAATAAGAAAAATAGCTGCAGACGGATTCATATTTCACTTAGAGATACTGTCATGACAAAATGTACCTGTCTGGCCAAACAACAGCTAGGCACTATATAGGGGGCCTGTGTAACTCTGTCTAACTTTAAACTGACCGTGTCACCTTGCAGAAAAAAATTACAAGCTGGCCAGCCTGTAAAAGAATAAGTCTAATACTTACCTGTCCGAAGGGTGAAGAGTCAGATCTCTGTTTCTTTCCAGAGATATCAATTCCATTGCTATCCAACACTTCTGGGTATGTAGGATATTGTGTTTCCCATTGCCTCGTTGCCCCAATGCAGTGGTGCCAATACCACTGGGAAGAAAATAGGTTAATAAAAGCTTATTCTTTTACAAGCTGCCCAGTTTTTAACTTCTCCAGCAAGGCAACAGGGTCACTTTAAAGTCATATCATTGCTGGCCTCTTGAAGAAAATACTGGTTGCCTAGTTGTATCTGTCTTAACTTGTACTTTTAAGTCACAGACCTGGAATATGTAGTATCAGAAGAGTGTCATAATTCCTTATTCCAGGTCAGCGGCACAGAAACCAAGTAAAGTGTATGTAAACTCTAAATATATTACAGTTTTTTTACACAAATAGTTTTTGATTAATTTGTTGGAAAGTTTCTTAGCTGGAGATCCTGCCAATAGCAAGACTTCCTGTTGCAGGCTAAAAAGGTTAGCAGCAGTGTTGTCAGCCTGCCCGTGTGCATTCCTGCATATCAAATGTTTAAACTGAGAAAATGTACCATTCTGAAATTTATGGCAGCAAACCATCTGAAAAAAGTTGGGACAGGGCAACTAAAAGCTGGCAAAGTAAGCGATACTAACAAGGAAGAGCTGGAAGAACATTCTGCAACTAATTATGTTAATTGGAAACAGAGAGTCAGAGTGTCAGATGGGCAGAGGTTCACCAATCTGAGAAAAACTGCTTCTAAAAATTGTCGAACAATTTCATAATAATGTTCCTTACATTAACTTGCAAAGACTTTGAATATATCATCATCTACAGTATATAAGATAATTAAAAGATTCTGAGAATCTGGAGAAAACTCTTTGCACAAGGGACATGGCCGAAACACAATATTGGATGCCGGTAATCTTAGGGCCCTCAGACAGCACTGCATTAAAAACAGCATCATTATGTGATGAACTTCACTGCATGGGCTCAGGAATTCTTCCACAAATCATTGTCTGAGAACACAGTTTGCTGTGCCATCCCAAAATAATCCAGAAATGCCGCCATCTTCTCTGGGTCAAAGCTCATTTAAAATGGTCTGTTGCAAGGTGGAAATCTGTTCTGTTGTCAGATGAATCGAAATGTGAATTTTTTTTTTAGGCAAACATGGGTGCTGCATCCTCTGGACTAAAGGGGAGAGCAACCTTCTGACTTGTTATCAGAGCTCAGTTCAAAATCCTGCATCTCTGATAGTATGGGGATGCATTAGTGCATATATAATGGGCAGCTTGCACATCTGAAAAGGCACCATCAATGCTGAAAGATATATCCAAGATTTAGAGCAGCATATGCTCCCATTTTTTTATAAGGAAGGCCTTGGATATTTCAGCAGGACAATGCTAAATCGGATACTGCATCTATGATAAAAGTATGGCTTTGTAGTAGAAGAGACCAGGTGCTTAACTGGCCTGCCTGCAGACCAGACCTATCACCAATTGAATATACAGTATATGGCGCATTTTGAAATGGAAAAATATGACAAAGAAGGACCCAGGGCTGTCGATCAGTTAGAATCCTATATCAGGCAAGAATGGGACAACATCTTCTCCCAAAACTCCAGCAACTGGTCTCCTCAGTTCCCAGACGTTTACAGAGTGTTGTTAAAAGAAGGGGGGATGCTACACCGTGGTATACATGGCCCTGTCCCAACTTTTTTGAGACTTGTTTCTGCCATCAATTTCACAATTACCTTATTTTTTTCTTAAAATGGTACATTTTCTCAGTTTAACCCTTTCGCTGCCAATCCATGTCTAACACTTTAAACCTCAGGTGGCCACACCATTTTTGCAATTTTTCACTTTTTTAATTTTCAACTGATGTTTTTATAGTTTGTAAAAGACATCCCAAACCATATATTTCCTGAAAGTACAGGCCTGGTAGAATAAAAAGACGGTGCTACTAATTTTGTAGATCCTGTGATAATAGCACAAATGTTTATTAATTCAATATTAAGCTGGGACTGGCACGGCGACTCTATCAGTGGAGATCAAACAGAGATCAGTACACAATATCCCTTTATCTCCTCTTTCTTGCCCGAATGCAGTGTCACTCTCCGACAACAGATGCCAGTGAGAAGCTGCTGAAGCAGATCTCTGCTTCAATAACTTCCCTGGGTTACCCCTGATGTCTCCATAAAGTGGACCTGTTATGTGAATTGGCTATCACATAGGGGATTTTGCAGCCCCCTACGTGATAGCAATAAAGTTAAGTGCCAAAAAATTAAAGCATAAAAAAAAGAAGCTTAAAAAAAAATAGTCACAAATGAACAAAATGTAAAAAGAATAACAGACATTTTTTTTTAAAGTCCCTCGCAAACCATCCCCCCTGCCCCCCCCCACATACACACGCAAACAAGCGTCGGCGGTGCCTACGTGCGAAAACGACGATTCCGCCTATTACGCCACACATGTTAGAAATCGCCGTGAAAGGTAGTTCATTAGTGAGAGCAATAATGCTAGGGCCATTCATTACTGATAACACTAAACTGATTAGCAGTAAAAGCTTTTAAAGCGTCGCCAATGGTCAATTTTGGGTGTGGTTGTTTTCTGTGATTTCGCAGGCATGCACAATTTTAAGGCTTGACATGGTTGGTGTATTTTTACCCGACTTGACCCCATCTTTTATATTTTACCAAAAAATTGGGGTGATAATAAATGTTTCATAACATTTCATAGAGAAACAGGTTTTTTTTCCCAAAATGTAGGATACTTTTTTTGTTATATAGTAAAAAATAAAAGTTTAATTAAATACCACCAAAAGAAAGCTCTATCTGCCCCCCAAAAAATTGTATAAAATTCATTTCAGTGCAGCGTTGCATGATGGAATAAATGTCAGTCAAAGTACTGCAGCGCTGAATACTGAAAAATGGCCTGGCCAGGAAGGGGGTTTAACACCATGGTCTTTAAGTGGTTAAACCAATAAACATTACATAATTACATTGATAAAAACACACTAAAAGCAGTATCAGCACACACACACGCACAACAACATAAATTACAAGATTATGACTAAATCTAAAAGATAAAACTGTATTGAGTTAATAAATAACAAATATTTGTAAATTTTAAATTGCACCTTTTTTCGCAACGGTACAAAAACAAAGGAACGCAAAACTGTTTTCGTGTTGTGGTAACGCCCGATAAGTGCCATTTGTGCGCTGCGTTGGTGTATCTGTTGTGATGAAATGATGCAGGCATACATTTAATCGCAACACGTGCTATCACAACGCACGGCAATGCATCAGAATGCTTTGACATGTTCTGCCACACAATTGAATTAATGTTATTTTACAAAGAAAAATAAATAAAGCACTGCGAATGTTCTAACAAAGCATCACAGAACCAGAGCGCATGCACATAACGTACACCACAATATGGTGCACACTGTTTTTGTTACTGTTGGGGGCTTCAGGGAAATATTGGGGGTTTACCTTTTAAAATAGAAAAAGAGATTGAGGACACAGAGTCCTCAATCTCTTTTTCTGCAGCCCCAGCACTGAATGAACAGCTGCACTCAATACAGAGGCTTCCTTCAGCACCGATCACTCTAGTGTTTGCTCATTACAGGGAAGGATCGGTAGATATTACACATACGAGCTGATCCTCTGCTCGGCAACCTAAACTGCCTGGCCCCGCACAGCTCCACTCTCCGTCCTGACAGCAGCTCTGCTCCCAGCTCGGCATCCTGACTGTCTACACTATCCCCTCGCCTCCAGTCCCCGCTGCCTCTACCGAGGGGACACAGATCGGAGCATCCAGCAGCTCCAAGCGTGGAGGAGAGCGGTGACATTGCCAGCTGGAAACAGTTGTGTTCCGCTGTATGCCTTATGTCGGTGGCAGGGAAAGGGTTACACATTGGATATGTTTTCTATTTTCTATTCTATTTCTATTTTCTATTGTGAATAAAATATGGGTTTATAAGATTTGCAAATCATTGCATTGCATTTTGTTTTTATGTAGATTTTACACAGCGTCTCACCTTTTTTGGAATTAGGGTTGTACATACGTTGCTCAAGTCATCCCATTTCTTCTATGTAAACACTGCAAACCTCACTTTTAATCTTCTCACTAAAACAGTTCAAAGAAAAAAGGAAATATAAATTGTAGGGTAATGCTGCACGGTTTCTCAGGAGCTTCATGAATATGTTTCTGTCAGAGCAAATATATAAAAAATTTAAACACAGAAACAAAAGTTTAAAAAGTAGTTCTGAGCTTGAGCGGTTGTGGTGGGACTCATGGGATTCATAGTTCCACAGCAACTTCAAAGGCTGCTTTCTAATGATAACAAATATTTCACAAAGATTTTCTCTAACACCCATAAGGTGCCTGAAGATACTAGATGGAGACGGCTTGCGAACGTGCATGTTTGTGCCTATGGAAAACCAAAAGGGATCACTGCAGGCTTTAGCCTATCATGGAAGAAAACATTGCAGTCAGCTTGGAAAATCCTCCCCATCCAATCAATTCTCCTGAGGATGCATCAGGCTTTGGGGAAGTCCTGCAGACATATGAAGGTTCCCTGCTCCAACAGCCAGATTAAGGCTCATGTACACAGGTTTTGTTTTCCTGTGTTTAAAACACACGTTAAATGCATGTTAGCAAAATCCCATTGACTTCAACTGGGCACTACACATGGCAATTGAGAGGCTGTGTTTGACCTGCTTTGCATTGCACTGTGTTTCTTTGGCTGCAGCAGGTCTTCCAGCAAGGAGCAAGGTTAGTAGACCTCAGGCAAAAGAATCCTTCTGGCCTCTAACCGTTCACTTGGCTGCAATACAATATGGTGCTTGTTACCAACCTTGAGGTATATCTAACCTAGGAACAACAATTTAATCTTGGAGTTTACCTTTCCTTAGCTGTGGTGGTTGCACTTGTTTTCTATTTTTGTGGCCAAGTACAATTTCTGTAAATACAGAAATGTTCCTGTTGATCCTGATAGAAAGCCAGTGTCCTTGCATTCTTCCTGTGTGCTGTTAAATATGAAACAATGTTAGCAGCTTACCAAACTATCTTCTATTAGCAGCGCTGTCACTCCCTATCCCCCTTACTGGCAGGATCACCAGGTGATCACCAATCCAAGCTCGCTCCCATTTATTTGACTAATTTGTATTGAATTATCGTCTATAACAGGAGTGAGCTTAGAGTGGTGATTACTTTACAACACACACAGGCACCATGGGAAACAAAAGTAGCCCCCCTCCAGAAGGAAGGACAGTGTCAGCACCAATTCAGAGATGATTTGAGGATCTACAGCCGAGTGATACACAAATAAGATACATTTTTGTTAATGGTTCAGGTACTTGAATGCATTTTTAAGATTTAACTCCTGAGTTTAGAGTCACTTTAAAAAAGAAATGAATCCAGCCACCACATATAGGGATAGGTAGGCTGCAATATATATTAAATAAATGTATATGCTTTTAAAACTGTTATCTGACAAATCTGTGAAAGACAAGATTTGTTCTCCCCGGTGACTGGTCTCTTCCTACTGCATTACTATTGGCTCCTATACAACAGACTTGAATACAGTGGAGCCAATAAAAATTTAGAGCATGGAGTCCAGCAAAAAGGAAGAATAGATGTGTCTTGTTCAGGTTATGGTATAGATAGCAGTAGATATTCACATTCTACTGAACTTGTTCTTAAATTTTGAAGACATTTCATCACTGATCCAAGTGGCTTCCTCATTTCTTCCGCTGGGAGCAAAGGAACTGAAATCACTTTGCACAATTTCTCAAGGCTGATGTATTGGGAGCCAATGGAAGTCTATACAGTTGACCAGTGTTCAGCCAGCTTACACAGAGCCAATGTAAAAAAAAAGCGTGCTGGATAATTGCCCCATATGTGTTATCAACAATCAGATTTGTTCTCCCTTGTAACTGGTCTCGTCCTACTGCATTATTATTGGATCCTATACAACAGACTGGCAGCCGCATACAGTGGAACCAATACAATTTTAGAGAAAGGAGACCAGCAAAAAGGAAAAATAGAGGTGTCTTATTCAGGGTATGGTACAGATAGCAGTAGATAGTCACATTCTACTGAACTTGCAGTTACATACAGTTGTTTGAAAAGAAAAGTTCAACCAAAGAGAACAATAAATAAATAAATGAAAAGCTTACATCACCAAAACCCTAAACCTGCAGTTGATCAAGAGAAAGGCAGAAACACCAAACATGGTCCGATGTTGGACATTAATTTACAGACACAAATAGTGCTCCCTTGTCATTGCAATGTAAAGTGAATAACTTGCACCAGGTTGATTATAAGAACCATTGATGTATTGTATTTATACAAATTGTTGTGCAGGGCAGTGTAACGTTCGTACCGCCACTCGGTCCGGCGGCACGGTCCGGCGTCGTTCTGCGCAGGCGCGCCACAGGGCTCCAGCCTCTCTGTCTAGGAGACACACAGCGGCAGGCGCGCCACAGGGCTCCTCCCCCGTTCGCTCGAGCCGTCGGCTTAAAGCTGCGGTTCACTAATTGATCGGCGTCCTACTAACGAATGTGGCAGGATGCTGATCAACACAGTGTCCCCCTCACCTCTCACTCGGACCCCTGGACAACTAGAGAGATCCACCTGCTGTGGACCCTGTAGAAGCCGGGATGGATCTACTCTCATACAAACCGCAAGTACCTGGGTCTCTTTGCATAGGACCTCAGGAAGTATTGTCTCTGCTGATAGCATCCTCATACTTCAGTGCATTGACTCTGCCTATGTTACAGCCATTTGCTTAAATCATTGAATGTGCCTCATCCTCATACTTCAGTGCATTGACTCTGCCTATGTTACAGCCATTTGCTTAAATCATTGAATGTGCCTCATCCTCATACTTCAGTGCATTGACTCTGCTCATCAGCATCCTCTTGCATAATATTGAAGGTACTACATAACCGCTGCAGATCATTGCCTGTAGCTACTATCTACAAAACTGCTGTGTTACTGCAAGCACTTTACTACCACTTCAGTCCGACTACTCAATCCTGTTGTAGAGACATTGCATGTGAATTAGCCTCCACCTCATGGTACTCACCTCATTGTTGCAGGAGTGGTTACCCCCAACAACACACGGGGTATGATGTGAAGCAGCTCCCTCTCTTTACATTACAAATTTAGTTCCTAAGAAAACAATATAACGGTAGGAAAAAAAATACATTCCATGATCAGTTTTCAGCTACACAATGCATCTGAGTCATCTGTTTTCCAACATGTAAGATGACTTCACCCTTTCTGGGCATCTTATTGCTAATATTCAGTTGTAAGATGAAAGCCCTTCATCCATTGTTTTTCTGGAGTATACATGATTTTTAACAGCACTGCCCTATTAGGTGTCTTTCCTCTTAGGATATAATATAACTATAACTGAGCATAAAAAGCCTATACATTACGGCATGCATTGCATAGATGATCCAGTGACTGCGTGGCTACAGTCACTAGAGCCAATCTGAATATTTCTCCTGAAAGCACAGAAGGCCTACTCTCATGTAACCTTTGTTTCCCAGGAATCGGAAGTGATACATTTTGCAGGGAGCATTGATTAATGAGCAACCTATTTCTTTGTGCAGCCTACTTTAAGTGCCTGCCATAGATACAGTATATTTTATGGTGTTACATAAAGGCTGGCAGGCCCCAAGAGCCTTATAATTTTACTTGCATATTCTGTCAGCTAATGTGTAAGAAGGATTAATTGGTGTATTGCAATGTAAAAAACAACTGCCCCGTTTTGCACAAATCACATCTGATCTTAGTGGAAACATAATTTATATATGGTCACGGTTAATTAAAGTGTCACTATTAGGGATGTTAAGATACCAAGTACCGTATTCTGTGCAAGTACATGTACATGTACAGATACTTTTCCAGCTCCAAGACTAGACTAGAGAAGAATTCAAAAGTTAGGAGGCAGCTGTCATCTTTAAGGAGCCTATGGAGCTCCTGGGATTTGTGCACCCCTGTTTTAATGCATTAGTTTTTTTATTAATATATATAAGGGATGCACCAATACCATTTTCCAAGTCCAAGTACTCACAGATACAAGTACTGATACATTTTAGTTTATTGTTATGTGACAGTTTTTCTAAAACAATGCAGGCTAACAATTTCAGGACAGTGGTTGAGCGCCAGAGCCATGTCCCAGCTGCAACTGCTACAACCCTGATAGTTCTCGTGAAAATGCCAAGTATCGGCACTGGTATCTGGACATCCCTATTCACTAGGGTGTGTTTTCCTGTTAAAACGTTTCTTATATTTACTTAACTTCTTTACCATATTTTCATGATGGCAAATCAGGCATATATTTTGAAGTGCATCCTCTCGTGGCTTTTATATGAATATGTAAAATAAAATAATAAATCACCTATTGGAGACATAAAGGAGGTAGAGGTGGGGGGTATGGAGCCTGACCAAAGAGATATCACCTTGAGGAAGTAGGGGTGGGGGGTATGAAGCCTGACCAAGGAGACATTATCTTAAGAAGGTGGAGGTGGGGGGTATGGAGCCTGACCAAGGAGACATTATCTTAAGAAGGTGGAGGTGGGGGGTATGGAGCCTGACCAAGGAGACATTATCTTAAGAAGGTGGAGGTGGGGGGTATGGAGCCTGACCAAGGAGACATTATCTTAAGAAGGTGGAGGTGGGGGGTATGGAGCCTGACCAAGGAGACATTATCTTAAGAAGGTGGAGGTGGGGGGTATGGAGCCTGACCAAGGAGACATTATCTTAAGAAGGTGGAGGTGTGGGGTATGGAGCCTGACCAAGGAGACATTATATTAAGGAGGTAAAGGGGGGGTTAGGAAACTGACCAAAGAGACATTTTCTTAAGGAGGCAGAGGTGGAGGGTATGGAGCCTGGCCAAGGAGACATTATCTTAAGAAGGTGGAGGTGGGGGGGTATGGAGCCTGACCAAGGAGACATCATCTTAAAGAGGTAGAGGTGGGGGGTATGGAGCCTGACCAGGGAGACATTTTCTTAAGAAGGTGGAGGTGAGGAGTATGGAGCCTGACCAAGGAGACATCATCTTAAGGAGGTAGATGTGGGGGTATGGAGCTTGAGCATAAGCCATTATGAACTGGGGATCCATGGCTACTACTAGGTGGAACACAGCTTCACCTAATGTGCAACTTAAATAGTAAAGTGTCTAATGCAGGGGTGGGCAAACTCCGGCACACATAGTCATCATGTTTCTAAATAGTTGACTCCAACTCTCTCAGCTTGGCTTCCCTGAACTTAATAAGCAGGGCTGTCCCTATGGTCTACTCCGCCTGAGGAAATGTAATTCCGGCGGTGGGGGGTGCTGACAGGGGGATTGTGGGGGTGGTAGAGGACACCGGACCGTGCTGTCAGAGGCTCTCTGTGGAGTCCTGTCCAGCTCATTGATGTCACTGGTTGCTCAGCACATGGCAACCAGTGACGTCAGTGAGCCCCCCTGCCACCACCACCTGGCTGCCCCCCAATGAGATGCCACCTGAGGAAACCTCCTCAGGCCGCCACATTATAGGGACAGCCCTGATCACATGATACAGAGCAGCTCTCCATCTACTAGCCTGAAGAAAGAAGGGAGAAGGAAGGAGGGAGAAAGAAGGAGCAGGGAGTAGGAGGGGGGAATGTATTGCCTTGCTGTGTCTGTGTATTTGTGGAGACTAGACATGTGCAATTTGTTTCGTTCCGAATGAAAATTCGGACGAATATCGGCATATTCCGACAATCGGATGCATCCAAATTTCCGAATGAAACAAATAACGAATCCGAATGCATCTAAATTTTTGATAACAAAAACTTTTGTATGCATCCAAATATTTTTCAGTATGTCATTCTGAATCAATTTATATTGTTAAATGTAAAAAAAAAAACCCAGCATGGAGCCCCCTCCCCAGTTGATACCAGACCCTTTAGGTCTGGTAGGAATTTTAGAGGGGCCCCCAACGGCACAAAAACAAAAAAAAGCATGGGGTCTCCCCTAAAATCCCTTACCAGACCCTTAAAAACACACACAAAAAAACAGTTTTTGACAAGTCTTTTCTAAAAAGAAAAAAAAAATTGGATTCGTCCGAATCCGAATCCCAAAACGAATTGACTTTCGGACCCGAATCCCAAACAAAAAATAACAAAAAATGAAAGGAACCGAAACAAATTTTTTACCGGCGCACATGTCTAGTGTAGACACACACAGCTTACTAACACACAAGAGTGGCTCCATAGGACCCTGCAAGGGAAAGGAACCACCGTAAAACAGGATATCAGGACTAGAATTTGGGATCGTTGTTCGACTCGAACACCGGCAGTTCGTGTGTTCGGCAAACACAGGAACTGTCAGGGTGTTCAGTGGGCTGTTCGCCTGCTGAGCCCCCCACAAGGCACTACACCTTGTGAAGCTCTGATTGGCTAAATCCTTGCACCTGACCTGTGGACATTATGTGGCAGGAGTTCGTCATGAGCAGACAGGACGGCGGTCGTAATTTTTACGAAACTATTTATTTGTTATTGCTCTATTTTTTATTTCGTTGTTGTCATGGACAACGCTGGACGTCACAATTGACCCTGGTTTATGTCGGTGGATCAATTTTTTTTTTTTTTTTAAATAAAAGACTTTTTCAAAAGTCTGGCCTCTTTTTTACAATTTAATTTAACCCTTTAATAAATAGGTAGGGGTACAAGCACCCCTTACTCATTCACGGGGGGCACATCTGGGGGCCCCTTTAATAAAGGGGTACCATGATGTGAATAAGCCCCCCTGCCCACATCCCCACAACCACCCCCCTGGGAAGAGGCCCGTGTCCCCATCGGCACAGGGACAAGGTGCTTTTCCAGGGGCAACCCTGGAAAAGCACCCTCCCAGTGCTTACCGTATGTGGCTTGGTATCGCAGGCTTTCCTGCCCTGCCAGAGGCCTGTGCTCGGATCAAGTCTGGTTGGGAATTTCTTTGGAATGTTTTTTCCCCCCATCCTCCTTAAAATTTCTACCAGACCGTAAGGGCCTGGTATGACTTTGAGGAGGAAACCCCACACACTTGATTTTTTTTTAAATTTTACATGGGGTCCCTCCTAAAATTCCAACCAGACCTTAAGGGACTGGTATGACTTTTGTGGGGAACCCCAGGCTTTTTTTCTTTATTTAAAATGGGGTCCCTCCTAACATTCCTACCAGACCTAAAGGGGTTTGGGAAGGGGAACTCCACGCTTTTTTTTTTTTTCCATTGTCACAGGTCGGCTCAGATTATGAGGCTGAGTGAAAATCACTCGCCTCATAATTCTCCTTTAAGTTTGAATTCGAACTGAACAGGGGGGTATTGGGCCCATCACTAATCAGGACCAGTGCTCAGGAGACCAGCTGATTCTAAAATAAGCTAAAACTTTTCAACAAGGAGCAGCATCCATTCTAAGATATTTCATCAGCATCTGAAATCGCTTAAAAACCTTTGGACTTTAATATCACTGTAACTGGACCTTTTACTGTTAGTGAGTCACAGACCTGGAACAAGTATGCCGTTTGGAAATGTTGATTTTGTTGGCATACTTATTCTGAGTCAGTGACTGACAAGATAGTAAGGTCAGACATGGAGAATGACAGCCTGGCAACTGGCAAGATCTGAAATAAGTCAGCCATCGCAGCTTTTATAGTTGTGATGTGACATTATCCAGCTTTTTCATAAAGATCTGTCTCCTCCTACCCCGTACTGTCACTCACAGCCTCACTGAGAACTATGGAAGGGGTTTAAAAGACAAAGACGGAGAAATAAAAGAAAAAAAATATGTGACGGATCTCTCCAGGTAGAAAGGCAAAATGTTTGGAAAGGGAAATTCAAGTAACAATGTTGTTTTGACATAATATGAAGGTGACACAATTATGCTTTTGCATGGTATTTGATGATAAGCAAATGATGCTGGAAATTGTTATTGTTATGTACAGCCTTTGAAGCCGAGCGTATCCATCCCAGCATGAGGCATTCTAGGACTATACAAGTCTCTTGTGAGCATCATACTGATCTGTTGTTAGTGTAAAATATTCAAAAAGGGGTTTTTGATGCCTAAACTCTTGTGAATGAATATGGAGGTGACATTGCTATGATTGGCTGCCCACCAGCATGCAGGAAAAGCATAAACACAGGGAGGTGAGCTCAGCTTCACTAAATGCCTGAGTGCTTGTTTTCACCTTTTTCACAATTTGTTGCATTTTGGTGCTGCTCATCTCCTGCAGCTTATTTGCAGCCACCTCCAGGCTACATGCACTCCAACAGTAGCTGCATGGCATATTTCAGGACAAATTTCTTGATGGTTGCAACAGTGGAACATGCTTGTATAATGTGTGTTGAAATGGTTACTTGTAGTCTCCTTTGGGAGAGAGTCTGGAAGGCTGACAATGCAGTTGTATAATTGAAGCCAGGGACAGAGTCTGGTCACCCTATAACAGGAAGTGCCTGTTTCATGGCCAGATCACTTGTATTTTTTAAAATGAAAGCTGCAGATTTAAAGTATTGGAAATTACTTTTGAAATTAGATTAACATGTTAAAGAAGAGCTCCGGGCTTCCACACTGCAAGGGTTAACTGCTTGTTTTTATCTAGGTGCCAGTAAAAAAGCTATACTCACCCAAATCGCTGAGCCGACTCCCTGGAATGTTCCTCAGTGTCTTCACGTCTATACTCTGTGATGAATTAGGCCTGGCTTGATTTCAATGGGGTCATTTACGTGCGTGAAAAAGGTTCCTGCACTATTTTATACGACGCGCGGGTCACTTTTTTTGCTGTCGCGCTTGCATGCACAAAAACATGGCACAGAACTGTGCGGCTTGCCAGCCGCGTTAGGGGTGCCATAAGAAGTGAATGGCACCGCAAACTCATTTTGCATTTGTGCTCGTTTCCGCAAATGCACGGCGATTGCACACAAAACGCGAGAATCCCCGCGTGCTGTTGGAACTCCCAGGTGTGAACCAGGCCTTACAGGACCTTAGACCACTGCGCTGGAGGGGGAGAGAAGGTGGAAGGACTGGTCTAACAGCAAGCCGTCTCCGAGGTTCAGGTGAGTATAACTGTTTTACCTTTGCACCTAGACAAAAAGGAGCACTTAACCCTTGCAGTGCCGAAGGTAGCCCCACTGCAAGGATTAATAAAAGTTTTGCCCGGAGTCTTTCTTTAAAGCTTATATATGATTTTAGTTATTGGGTTTTCATACAGTATAGTTTAAAGGTCAACTGTACCTTTGTACAACTGTCCTATAATAAATTCACCCCACTGCCCTGAGTATATCCCACTAGAACATATACTTATAAAAATGTCCTCTTCATACTATACATGTGCAACATTGCCACATTCATTCATATTCGAAAATCATACTTCAACGCCTTAAGGCCACCATGAGTACGGCTTTCCTAAAAGAATGAATAGGGCTGTGTTGTGCATGGGTAGAATGAAACGATCATTTGTGGGAGAAAAGCTGTGCAGG
This sequence comes from Nanorana parkeri, assembly GCF_000935625.1. NCBI lineage: Eukaryota > Metazoa > Chordata > Amphibia > Anura > Dicroglossidae > Nanorana > Nanorana parkeri. Next base: position 1,467,235 of record NW_017306447.1, on the reverse strand, counting down.
TCTGAATAGGAATATCTTCTAGTGGGAGGCATTCAGAGGGGTTGGGGAGATTTATGAAAGGATTGGAATGTTAGCGCATGGGGTAGCATGTGACTCACTGCTGTTCCTCCTAAGTGACAACAATAGTCCTTGAAGCTGCTCAATTGGGGTAGCCCTCAATTGGCTGCTCAGGCTCCAGCATTGTCCCTTGAGTCCTCAACTGTGTATGCTTTAAAGTGTATATAGTGGCACCCCTGCATAATGAACCACTTCGCGCAGAAAATTGTTGCAATTACAAATGTTTAGGCATTCTCATGTTTATTTCTTTGCTTTGTATTGATATGACACAAAAAAGTGGAGAATAAAAAGCCAAATCTGACACATTCCACGCAAAACTCCAAAAATGGGCTGGACAAAATGATTGGCACCCTCAATTAATATTTGGTAGCACAGATCTTGGAAAAAATAACTGAAATCCATCGCTTCCTGTAACCATCATTGAGTTTCTTACACCTCTCTAGAGGAATATTGGACCACTCTTCTTTCACCAACTGCTCCAGGTCTCTCAGATTGGAAGGGTTCCTTGTCCCAACTGCTGTTTTGAGATCTCTCCAAAGGTGCTCTATGGGATTCAGATCTGCACTCATCACTGGCCAGTCCAGTATTCTCCATCGCTTTGTCTGAAACCATTTCTGGGTGTTTTCTGACACGTGCTTTGGGTCATTGACGGAGACCCAACTTTCTGACACTGGGCCCTACATTGCACCCCAGAATGCTTTGGTAATCTTCAGATTTCATAATGCCATGCACACAGTCAAGACATCCAGGGCCTGAAGCAGCAAAGTAACCCCAAAACATCAGTGAACCTCCACAATGCTTGACTGTAGGGACTGTATTTTTTTCTTTAAATGCCTCATTTCTTTTTCTGAAAACAGTAGAATGATGGGCTTTAGCAAAAAGCCGTCATTTTGTTTAGTCTACCCACAGCACATTCTCCGGATTTTGACTTCCCGAGGTAAGTTTCGGCAAACTCCAATCTTTTTTATGTTTCTGTGTTCAGCAATGGGGTCCTCCTGAGTCTCCTACCATAGCATCCCTTTTTATTCAGATGGCGACGTATAATGCGAGCTGACACAGTTGTACCCTGTGCCTGAAGGTCAACTTGAATTTGTCTGGAAGTTGATCGAGGGTCTTTATCCACCATTCCAACAATCCTTCACTGCAATCTTTGATCAATTGTTCTCTTTTAACCACGTCCAGGGAGATTAGCTACAGTGCCATGGGCTGTAAACGTCTTGACAATGTTGCGCACAGTGGACATAGGAACATTAAGATCTCTGGAGATGGACTTGTAACCTTGAGATTGTCAATGCTTTTCCACAAATCCTCAGACAATTATTTGCTGCTCTTTCTCTTCTCCATGCTCCGTGTGGCACACAAGAGACACACAACGGAAATGTTGAGCCAATTTTTCACCATTTTAAGTGGTTGCTGGTGTGATTTCTATATTGTCAGCGCCTGTTAATTGATACAGGTGAGTTTAATTACAAATTACAGGAGCATCTCAGACTTGGAATGCAATTATTTCTTGCAATTTGGAGAAGATGCCAATAATTTTGTCCAGTCCATTTTTGGAGTTTTGCGTGGAATGTGTCAGGTTTGGCTTTTTTTTATCTCCACTTTTTTGTGTCATACCAATACAAACAAAAGAAATACACATGAGAATCCCTAAACATTTGTAATTGCAACAATTGACTGTATATGTTTGTTATGCATTTCTATTCACACAGCATACTTAAAAATAACAATAATAATAATTTAAAAAATTCTTACATTTATTTCAATCTTTTCAATCAATTTTTTTAATTATTTATATCAATAATTAAAAAAATTCTTACATTTTCAGCTGTTTGGTTGGAACAGGTTTATACAGGGGTGGCCCTAGCCTTTTTGCCACCTGATGCCAGGGGGTGGGGGTGCTGGTGGTGCATGTTCGGTGAGGGGGCAAATGGATGCTTGTGCTGACGGGAGGCATCATCTCACCGTCCAGCTCTGGCTCTGGCCAGCACCCCGCCTAACTCACCGATGTAACTAGTTGCCAGGAGTTGGGTGCGACACCAGCCATAGTGTCCCAGGTTGGTAAGAGCATTGCTAGAACTGACAGCCCAGGACAAATGATAATGAGATCTGCCAGCACAGTACAAATAGGGTTATTTATGGTAGACATTAACTCCCCAGCCCCCTCCTTAACATTATATAGAAGGGTACAATTTCAGATTTGGAGTTTTCCGAAAAGAGCAAGTAAATTATTTAAATACAGTATTTGTTTAAGTTATGTGATGTGAATGGGAACATGTAACAAATATAAAATAGGCGTTATCCCAATTTGACTGCAAAAGTGGAAATACACTTGAAGTCATGACTTGGGGACTACACAGGGCTTCTTTTAACTGTTCCTGGGGCTGAATGGAACAGCACTTGATCGAAGGAAAGGTAAGTATAATCAATTGTTGGAAGGGTCATTAATGTGAACCTGTAGCTTTGCTGTGCATGTAGAAAGCAAAGGTTCACTATAATTATACTTTCTCAATTGCCCATCAAGGGATAATTCTGAGACTTAGGATTATGCTGCTGCCCCTATGTCTCCAAATTCTTTAGCACCGTGTCACCTCAATGGACTCCAAGAAATTGATTTTATGGTAAGAATAAAATACTACTTACCTCTATCATCCATTGAGGGACACAGCTCGGAAAACTTCTGAGATGTAGAGGCAGCATAACCCTATGTCTAAGAATTCTTCAGAGCTGTTGGTTATGTGATTAAATGAAGCACTGAGAACTTGGGGAATGTTCAGTTAAGTTTTACTTGCTTAGAAGAACATTACATGTAAGTGTAGCCACCATCACTTTCTGTGATGTGACTACTAGACATTTAGCGATAGCCAGTACAGTACAGCAGCCAATCAATGGGTTTCTCTCAACCAGTGGTGCATGCTGGGATAGGGTACATATACTGGTGGGATTTGCCATGTGGTCAGACTAGCCGGGACCAGCCATGCAATAGGGCTGGGTGCTGTTCAGCCTGCCCCCCCGGCTAGGCCTAAGGCCTGGGAGTGGGAATAGGTTGGTGTGAGGGAAATGTTTCCCTGAGGCCTCCAACATGGAGGAGGCCTGTGTTGCTGTAAGAGGAAGAGACCCAGGACCAATTATGGTTTTTAAGTATCCTGGAACCCAGAGGACTTGAGGAGCATGGCCGGTGTCTTTCCTGTTGAGGATCTGTGTTCATCCTGCTCATCTGCTAATTCAGTTGCTGTCCGCTGCCTCCCAAGTGGATCTACGCTGATATGCCAACCAGGTCTGGTGAGTCTGGAGCTCTTGTCAGTTACCGCTGGAAGCTTAGAATCCCTATAACCTCTCTCCTCAGTGAAGATGTTCAATAAAACGTTATTCTGCATTATACTGCTGGAGTGGACATCAGTTTGTGGGTACTAGAAGAGGGCGGTTAATGCTATTAAGTGGGCAGCTGAAGATCATCCCCTAGACAGACTAGAGATAAACCGGGCATTCAGAGGCTTCTTTGGGGGTGAGCGCTACATACTGTATGTATGCAGCATTGTACAGAAAACATATACAAAAAAAAACAGCTTCCTCTGTATAAGGCCTCATTCACACACAATGCAAGCAAAATTGTATATTGCAAATATACGCGTCTATACGAGTGTAAATGCGTGCACTATATGCAATGCCAGAATGCATCACTCGTAATGGATGGATTAATTTATATAGCGCCAACAGTTTGTGCAGCGCTTTACAATATAGGGAAGACATTACAATCACAATACATATCAAGGCAAGATGGTAAGGAGGGCTTTGCCGCTGAGGGCTTACAATCTAAAAGCGGGTCATTACGCAGAAATACGCTGCCCGGACGAATGTTCCACTCTGTTCCATTCTGTTTTTGCGCATATATACGCTACACAAATATACGGCTCCATACGCGGCTGTGTGTATGGAGCCATTTAATTGCATATGTTGCATATGGTACAATACACACGTACGTGCGTAAACGCGTGTATATGCGCGGCAGTGTGAATGAGGCCTTATAGATAAGCATGCACTTAGAGAGTAACATTGCACTACAGTGCCATTTACAGCTCAAAAGACAAATTACAGTCAGTAATACAATCAGTACATATTATCATATGCTGTTGCATTTCCAACAAGAGCTGCGTCCCTTAACCTCCCTGGCGATATTCCCGAGTGTGGCTCGGGGTTAATTTTCAGTACCGATAGCGGTAACCCAGAGCCACACTCGGGATTGCACAAAAGTGTCACTTACCTTGTCCCTACGAGCCCACGGTGTTCTCTGCTGTGTGCGCCCGGCCGATGCCGGCATCCGACTTTTAGTTTCGTTTTCGGCGTCACATCGGGGGGCGGAGCCGGCGGGAAATTCAAAAGTGAAAACATGCAATACACACAGATTACACAGAATACAATGTAATCTGCTATTATTACATTACTGTATCAAATCATTTCACTTCAATTTTGTCCCTAGAGCTTTGTCTAGTGCCCTGCCTGCACTTTTAATGCTCTTCCTGCCTGGAAACTTGAGAATGTCCATGGCATCCAAAAAGCGTCCCTTTAGGTCAAAAGCGGTTTTAGACCAGGTAGAAAACAGTGATAGTGAATTAGAATCACTTGCAGAATTGATCGATAGCGATTCGTTGGGAAATTGGTCATCAGACACTGAAAGTGACAACAGCGACGGTTCTGCGACCGAGCTCAGTGATGTGCGAACTTGGTACTCTATTGACTGTGGTACGGATCAGGCAACGCCCCCAGAATTCCCTTTTACTGGACCATTTTTGTTATTATATTATAATTTCTTATAATTATTTATTATATTATCATTTTTTTATTTCGTGTTTCAAACTTTATCATATCCGGGATGTCTACTAGACTCTTGTTTGGACAGATTTAGGTGAGTTATTCCTAAGATTTACTAAGAATTACAGGCCTACAATATAAAACAACAGGTGGGTTATTCCTATGGTTTACTAAGAATTACAGGCCTACAATATAAAACAACAAATTTCCATGAAAAACAATGTACCGCTTTGGCATGCAAAAATACTGTATAGTCAGACCGCCAGGGTGGTTAATGGAATCCGAGAAAAGGATTTTATGGTAAGAAGAAAATCCTATTTTTTAAATGACAAATTTTCCTTAGAACCAATGGTGTTAATGTGTCTATGTATTACTTGCGACAAATGTACTGTAGAGACCAACAAGATGTTTCACTGCTAGCATCAGTAGACAGTGTGGCACTGCTTGTACTCAAGCCAGCAGGTGAGGCTTGTTAAGTCCTTGCTCTAGCTGTGCTCAATTTTCTACAAACTAGTGAACATGGATCACATTTGATGTACAGCATCCAGAGTAAGGCATTTACGGACTGCTGTTCCGTACTGGAACCCACCAGGCGTTGTTGATCCTGCAGCAATGTATGTATGATTTTCTATTTCCAGGCACTAAGACTTCAAGGCCTCCATACTGAGACAATATCCGACCATCTGTTTCAGGAACGCTGCCATGCAATAGATGACAGAGGCTACTAATGTAAAAGCATGCTTTGTGATTTGTTCAGCGTGAAAAGTCACTCTATTATATCTGAAAACAAAATGAGACCACACAGCCAATACGGAGACTTTCAGAACATGAACTACCTGTGTCTGCTTTATTCGTTCACTACCCCAACATCATGAACTGCTTGCTAGCAGTAGATATATGCAAAAACACTGGAGGCTTTAATTATACTTTATCAACAACATTACACTAGCATCATAAATCTGGTGCAAATATATTCCGTGCAAGTTCAAACACTTGCAGTTGCTATGATAAATTCCCCCCACTGTATATACTAGAAAAAGTGTGCCTGCTCCAAAATGGGTAAGATTGAAGATGGTGGTGATCGTGTGTTGGCAGGTGAGAGCAAAGGGATTTAGGTATTGGTGAATGTGGTGGATGTGGTAGTAAAAGGATAATAGGGGTTAGGTGCAGTGTGACAGTGGAGGGGTCTCCATATGCGGTTGTGGGTGTCAGGAGCAGTGATAGGGGGTGCAGTCTACAGGTGTGGTGGTAAGAGAAGGTGGGGAGGAAATGGGGAGGGGTGCTTTGCTGAGGTTTGGGTGTGGGTAGCCAAAGTGGTGAGAGCAGGAGGTCAGGTGGTTTGGTAAGATGGGGGACAAGCATGCGCCTGAGAAAGTTGCAGGCACAGTGTTGAAGCCAGGGGGTTTGGAATGATGTGTGTGCAGACAAGAAGTTAGAGCACAGGGAAAATGATGGAGGTCAGGTGTCATGTTTTTCTTTTGCATAATTATAGGATTAACATCATACTGTTCCTTTAGGAGATTTTACCAGCAATGCACAATAAAATGCTGCAGCATTCTCTGTGTAGTCTCTCTATCAATATCACTATGTAGTCTATAGTCTGGAATGCATTTAAAGGAACTGGGGGTAAGTACAGCACAGCACAAGCATAACACTGGCTAGTCTAATCTGCAAATGATGGTAATATGAAATGAGGCAATGAAACACAATGTAACAAATGTAGTCAGAACTTTTTAAATATGTTGTGGATTGGGCTGCGAAATTCCCCACTCACTATAGCTGTCCTGGATTCAACACACACTATCAGTATTTTTCAATTCCACTCTTGCCTAGCTGGGTATTTAATGCTCTCAGCAGCGACTTGTTTAATGTAGTGACCGGTAAATTGTCAGGGAAGCAGTGTGGGTTTTGTTTCCATAACAGGGAGCCCCTGACATTACCTAGCATGTCCAGTAGCAGCTTTGGACAAATCCAAAATGGCACTGCTATTGTTCATGTGCAGTAGTAGCTTTCAGGACTACAGAGCTTTGACAATGTTTTAGAAAATAGCTTGTGTACTGCATATGCGCAGTAGTTCTGTGGGTAGTGGTGACATTTCTTAATAGACTGCCCCATACTGCACAAGCACACCAGAACAACGCCATTTGGGGTTAGTCTAAAGTTGCTACTTCACATGCAGGGTAAGGTAACCATCTCTCAGACTGGCTCACTTTTGGAGAAGACGTGAGGAGGCACACGGAACAGAACAATAGAAGGGCTATCTGGAGAAGCAAATGGTGGTTATTTATGATGTGTATGCAGCCCAATTGCCATTTTGGGCTGCCATTTTGAACAAACCCTAGTTTGTTACCAGACCCCAGTGTCATCTTCCTGAAGTCCAACTTCAGCATTTTATGTTCACTTTCATTTATTTTGCATGTACATTTCTTAATTAAAGTGGTTTAACTCTGTCCACCTAACCTATTTAACAAAATTGTATTATAACTTTGAACATACTCTAAAATAAAAACTTTAACTCTATTTCACTTTCTGTATTTAGGGTCCCCCCTGGAAAAGCACCTTGTCTCCGTGCCGATGCCGATTTAATAAAGGGGGCACCCAGATGCTTCCCCCCTTGTGAATGAGTAAGGGGTACTCGTACCCCAACTCATTAACCAAAGGGTTAAATAACAATGTAAATAAACGCACCAAACGTTTGAAAAAATCCTTTAATTGAAAAAAAAACACAACAAGTTTTGACAATTCCTTTATTAATAAAAAAAATCCCAAAAATTGATCCAACAACGACGTAATCCAAGGGTCAATCACTGTTGTCCACGGTGACGACTCGTCGAAATTAAAGAAAAACTGACACCCGCCGACCCGACCGCATGCGAAGAACTCCCGCTGCAGAATGACGAATCAGATGCCGTCAAAAATATAAACAATTGGGCAAAGCTAGCGGTGACATCACTGTTTACATTTGTCCGCCACCTGTCAGAGTCTTCCCGCAGGTCCCGGACAAATCAAAACAACTGGGCAGAGCCGGCCCTGGTGTCATGGTTGGCTCCGCCCAGTTGTTGTCATCAAATAACCTGAGTCTGTCACTGAATGACAACAACTAGGCAGAGCCATCACGCCCAGTTGTTGTCATTTGCAGGGAAAATGGTCTGGTCCGGCAGACTGTTCTCCCTGTTTCGCCTGTGACTCTGGCTGTGATGAGGGGCTCCGGCGGCCGAAGTGACCCAAAGGATCACCTGGGGCTGCAGCTATATCCTTCTGCTCCCTAGTGAATAACCCCCTTTAGTTGATATGCTCTTCAGCTCCATATAGTGGCCATAATTCCATTCAACTTGAAAAGTAAAATTCCCATAGAACTGTAGCAAGGCTGCCATTGTTGTGCTGCAAATGCGGGCCGCCTGACCATCTCTGGTTACAATACTTTTGTAATCACTGACCCAAAGCAAACGTTATGATCAAGAAATGTATGGCAAAAGTAGAAGTACAGTTCATTATACCTATTCCATACCCCTTCCATTATTATGCAATTAAGGATAAATACTTAAACCTGAACTCTGCTCAGCTGTAAAAAAATTCAATGGGGGTGGCCACCGTATATTCACGATTGAATGCTCATTTAATTTAAGGGGTGTAATGCAGAGGAATTCTTACCTTATTTCTCAGTCCCACCACAGCCTCTCATCTTCTGGTCATTGCTCTCACTCCAGCCCCAAACTGTGAGTGAGCCCGCAACACCTTCCATTGTATGTGATGACATCAGTGAGGGGGTGGCCACATGACTGGAAAACAGGAGCCGCTTAGTTAATCTGGGTGTCCATACTTGTAGGGGAGGCAGCAGCACTCTCTCTATTACATGCCCCCTAGAATTAACAACCATTGAATTCTTAATATACAGTGGTGGTGGTGGTGGGAAACCCACATGGAATTGTTTAATAACTGAGTTCAGCTTTTTGGATACTTCTGTCTAGAGAAAATGGCATAATAGCTTATCACTTACTTACAATATGTAATGACCCATTCTCATTGACATGATTGCATTATTTACCCAGTAAGGAATCATGCTTTCCCTTTATTGAGTTAATTGCATCACAATAGTTGGTATGGTTGGTGATTTCCTTCAATGCTCCTCATTGCTTTTCTCTTTGTCAGAGAATGAGGAGGTAGAGAGAGTAAAAACAGGCTTTACGGGATTGAATTGATGATTGGATGTCTTTAGGAGTTTAAAGCAATTAACTTGTTAAAGGGGGGGGTTATGTAATCAATACATTGATCTCTACATTTTACAGCAGATTAATTCCAGTCATCTCTAGAGAGTACATTGATAGCAACATTTTAAAATAATTTTCAAAGACACTTTTCTGCTGCTATGGTACAACCTCCAAGGCCCATTCACACCACAATGGAGTGTGCTGCAAAGTTAGTGTTTTCAAATGTTGAGACATGTTGCACTAGCCAGTCCATTAATTTTGAATGAGTTGTCAGCTCATCTCTAGACATGGAAATAATAGGTCCTGCACAAAAAATGAGCACAGTGCAGAACAATGCATAGAACATAAACGGTACATCTGTGCAGCGCATTGTTGAGGTGCATTGGGGTGCCATTAACTCTGAATTGAAGCATACTGCAATCTTCAGTGCATTACCCTGCATTTTGGTAATACACATTCTAATATGTGTCATGTTGTGAATGAGTCCTTACAGGTTCATGATGCTGTCCAAAGGTTCATAGTACACCTCAGTCCCATTAATTTAAAAAAACAAATTATACTTGATATGTTTTAACATCCTTTTTTTTTATATGTTAGTGTTACAAGAAAAGATAATATGAATAACATAGTATGTGCATGCACCCCATGGTGCTAGCAGCTTCATGTTTAATTACACACTGTCATCAAGTAACACTTTCAGGCTGCTCACATACATAGAATGTTTGAAATTAGTACTTACAGATTCTTCCCTTGCTATAGCAATTCATTATGCCTTTTGTCAGTAATAGCCCTGTACTTTTCGTCACCCCTGACACCCTCTACAGAAGGCCCTGTTCTGACCCTGACATCACCAAGGTGTCTGGCTGTTGCCTCTGTAGCTTCCAACACCTAAAGTTGTGTGTGAAAGAGTGCCTGCACATTATCAGTGACAGCAGTGAGTTCTGACACTCAGCACAGAGAGAAAACATAAATAAGAACTATTGGGAGAGTAAAATCTACTCTTCCCAATAGTTTTAGCTTGGCATGTGACAATACGCTGTCACAAGCTGGCTCTATAGCTCGAGAACTGAGTGATCACAAACTGCTGATCGTTCAGCTTACGGCTCCTCCCTGCAGAGGGCGGTGAATGTCAGTCACCACTACCGTCAAGAATTCCCCCTTCCCTTCTCTCCTGCTATATGCTGACTTTGGGTCACAGGAGCACATTAGTAAATGTACTCCTGTGACCCAAAAGAGGTTTGGCTATAGTTCTCTTTTTACCTGTTCCTCGCTGTCACAGCAGGGCTCACAAAGCTCTGGAGGTTTCACAGACAGCCCCAGGACACCCTGGTGGACCAGGAGAGGGAGGGAGGGAACAGTACAGGCTGTCCAGAAGTGTAAAAGGTTGAAGAAAACTACATAGCTGTTACTGGCAAAGGATAACAACAATATCTACTAATTCTAAATATGTGATATATGTGAGCAGCATGAAAAGTGTTTCTTAATGACAGTGTCTATTTAGCGTTCCTCCAAAAAAGAGAAGAGATGAGCCAATGATTTCAATAAACTTGTGAAAATAATGAATTTTCCTTTGTCTAAATAATATTTAAATGAGCAATTAGCCTCTAATTTTGCCATTTCTAGGTGAAATTAGCGTTATAAAAAAAGTTCACATTTGCTGTGTTATTACTTTGTTTACAAACAAGTTATGTGATCACCATGTCAGTATTGTTTAATGGCTTTGTTGACTGATGCCACTATGTTTCTTCCCAGAGAGACTCAATGAGTGGAATTAATCAAAACTGGAGCAGACAAAATCTGTAGCAGCTGTGCACGGCAACCAATCAGCTTCTCTCAGTTTCTGTCTGCACCAGTTTTGATTAATTCCCGCCAATGTCCACAAGAAAAAAATACTTTTCTTGAAGAAGGCAGGTCCAGCATAGTTTAAAGGAGCTTCCTTAAACTTCAGGAATCATTTAATTCCCGTTGCACCCTTATAACTACCCAAAACTACTTTCATTTCACCTCTACCATTGACCCCAATGCATTTTGCTGAATGATGACATTTTGCCAACAATTTGTGAATGTAACAACTTCCAAATTCACTCATGCTTACCAATCTATAAATTCCTCCCCACACAACCCCAGATGTAACTAGAAGTGATATGTAGACGTGTGTTAAATATGCCAGAACAGTGTGAACACATTGTTCGCTCTGAGGCTGACCAGAAGCTGGACCGTGCTATTTGTCTATGTCCCTTTTGCATTTAGAGCCGACTTCCCCCGATGGGCTAGACAGCTCATTATAACTTAATTCAGAAAGCAGTGAACTGAAAGGCTTTAAATGGCTTGCCGAACACACCATTATGATTATTTAAATGTTATAATGAGACTGCCATCCCGTTACTTGGTATACACAGCAACATCTTTTAGAAGGTAAAACACAAGAATGAAAAGGCTTTGCTGGGGCACACAAAGCCAAAAATTATGTAAATGTGTTCTGGTGGTTTTTAGTCCTTTTCATGGTTGCCAAGGTAACACCAGAAATGTTTAATTATAAAACACTTTCATTTCCAAGAATATGATCATGCAGAGTTACACATACTGTATGAGTTCTTATTTTTTTGCAAAATCTCTGCCTGCTATCATACTGTGTTTACCTTGTCATGGTGTACCTTTTTGCCTTGTCCCCCCCTCCCCCTATAGGACGTACACAGCGCTGTTTAAGTCTTGCTAATAGCCATCATTTAGGAAAAGTACAAAATGTTCTCCTTTTTTTGACATTGCATTTTTTTAAGTGAAAACTAGCAGGATATTAATGCTATGTTTGAGTTTGCAACATAGTGAGTTTTTTTTTACACGTGTCTTAGACCACTGGGCTAACAGTTTTGCTCTTTTTGTAGCAATTGTTAGTAATCGTTAGCTGGGTTGTTAGCCCTGCATTTAACTCCTCCATTTTCAGCATAGGTTAGGCAGAACAGAAGATTCATACAAAGACCAATTTAGTCGAATAAAATACCATTAAATGATACATTTGTTTTTCACATTGTTTGGTACAGTATTATAAATTCATATTTTTGTTTTATATTGTTGAGGAGTATTGATTTGCTATTTTGTTTCATAAAAATGGTACAAAGTGTATTTTTTATACAATTATTAATACCAAATATGAATATTATTAGCCATGATGAAGGGGATGCAGATCCCCAAAACACTTTGCTTATACTTTAACCTTTAATAAACATCCCAACAATATAAAGATTAGTGCAGTATAGAACATCCACATAGACACTGCGTCTACTAATGGAGTGGGGTGCTTGTATTCCTTTTGTTTTAATTGAACTCTGACAGCATTTTGGAATGAGAAAAACCACAGAAGCACAGCCTGAGCAGAAAGTTTCCTGATTGGAAATGAACCCCAGGAGCTTAGCATTGCAAGGCGATCATTATATCCACTTAACCACTATGCTGCCCATGGTATTTGCCAATGCTGCATTGAAATATTTATTTTGTGGCACAAACATTTTATTGGCACTTCCTGGTGCATGATTGTGTGCCACTTCAGTTTTGTGGTTAAGTTAGCGAGAGGGCTAATCATATAATTATTGGTTGTACTGACCATTATATTCAGCAATGATTCCAAGGACAGTTGTCAATAACAGTCTCAGGGCTGAATAAAAAAAAATATTATAGCAAATAATACATGCTTTATAACTTAGGTTGTAAGTTATAGGCAGGCTAAGAGTTGGGGGTTTGGAGGTTAGTTTAAGAGTTAAAGGACAAGTGCAGGGATCATGTTCTCTTCTTCTTCCAGAGAGCAATGGCTATCAGTCACTGCTTCCTGCAGGGATTCCCCCCTTCTTTATCTGTTCCTCCAGCACTCTTTGAGGGGACAGACAGGGGAGGGGGCAGACCCAGCTGGCTCTAGAGAGGCAGAGCCAGCTGTCGCTTAGGCAGCTGGGGTGGATCCAGACACTCCTATACAGTATGTACTCTGTTAGCTTTATATCTGCCGGTTAAGGTCATTTGAATAACTTCAGCCACTGACTTCTAGACTCAGATTGAATGAATTGTTGAGTGAAGTCACTACTATGCTTCCCTGTCCTCACTGCCCTTCTTGCTGGAGAGCAAGTTGTACCTGAGCACCTGCAGTACAAGGATCTGCCTGCTTCTGCTCCATTCATTGAGTGACCTGTGCTTTCTCCACCTCTTCTGCCACATTTAAAAGAATACCCCACCAATCATTAGATCACCAGTCTTCAGGGGGCAGCTCTGACATGAAGAAGCAAAGCCTTGCTCTTCTACTCGGATGGCTGTCTTTACACAGAGTGAGGAACAAGGCATGGGCTTTTGATTGTGTTATAACTGCCTCTCTCCCCAGACAAGTCTATTGTTATATATAAGCAACTTAAAGCAGGTCAGAAGGAGGTCAACTGCATATGTCAATGAATTCTGAATGATCTCACAATCTGTCTACATAGACCCTTAGGCATAATGGAGAAATGGTCAGCTGTAGGGAGCCTACAGACAATACTGTTTAGTAGTTTTCAGCCTTCTGATTGCAACGGACACAGTTTCCACAGTGTGGGTCTAAGTTATGAGGGACATGTAAACCCAATCATTAAAGTCTCACATAATCTTTAACACAATAATATAATTTCAAAAATAATTTTCAGTTTTTTAGTTTACAGTTTTAGCTGACAATTCTGCAATGAAGGTCCTTGTTCTTGAAGTGCTTTATGTTATGGGGTGGCAACACTCTATCCCTGTCTCCCAGTTACATTTTTGCATTGTCACCCTGTCACATGCACTTTCAATTGAGACTATAAGCGGCTGGACCAATGCTCATTATCCACTGTTGCCAACTTCAGGAAGCTCACACTGAGTAGTGATATACAGACTATGCTGGACGTGACTGCAAGGGGGTAAAAGAAGATAAGTAGCACTCAGATCCCAAAGAGATGAAAAAAGGTGCACACAGTATTGTCTAAAAATAAAATAAAAACACAGCAGTTTTGTATGATGCACAGTGCCTTAGAGAACTAAATGCTATCCATGTCTGTGAAGGTTCTCATTCATCCAGATCATGGTATAGCTGTAAAAAATAAGTCAAGGCAACTGGACTTGCAGTATTTTTCTTGTAAACGTTTCACTGGTCATCCAACCAGCTTTCTCAATTCAGAATGACTTGTACAAAAATTCTCTGTACCCACCTCTATTCAAGCTTGGCTTCTCCATTTTTACATAAATGGCCTCTTTCACATATCTTTTAAACCCGTCCTCGCAGCTACATACGCTGGTGTAGCTGCTGTTTTGTTTCACCGACATATATTTCTGAGCACCCCTCACTGCACTGGACTGCATACACAATGTTATTCATCTTGTGTTCATCATGTTCATGCCTCAGTGTATTGCTGGGTTTAAAGAAGACAGGGATATTTATTCCCAGATCATTTTTTGTACAAGTCATTCTGAATTCAGAAAGCTGGTTGGATGACCAGTGAAACGTCTTCAAGAAAAATACAGCAAGTCCAGTTGCCTTGACTTATTTTTTACAGATATAAATGCCATCCAGTAAGCATTTTCATCTGGGTTATGTTTAAGGATTAACTTTAAATGTCAGCTCCAGGTTTTAGGAGACACCCCTCTCTCCCTAAAGCCCACCCCCTGCACCTATTGCTTAGAAAAATTACTGTTACACATACTGTGAGGCATTGGCTACTGGCTGTCAGGAATGTGGATAGTGAATGTGCCATATAGATTTCTCACCTACACATGGTGAAGGGCTTCAGGATTTATGACTGATGTGGAGAGAAAAAAACTTGCTGTTTTGGGTCTTGGAGCTAGGAGGCATTGTATAGCTTTGGGTGGGAATAAGACTTTATACCTTGGCCCATTTCATATTTGGTAGCCAGGCCTTTGCTAGTCGTCCACAGGTCTTCATATACGTGAGCTGACTGATGCTCAGGGGCTGTGAACAGCTGCGGACATTGCCAGCTTTCATTGAACTGTACTGCGCCTTCCGCCCACATTAGATCACATGAGTCTTATGGAGTCACTATAGTGGTGATTTTTTATTGCAGAATCTGTATTCTTTAGTCAATAATGGTGACCCATTTTTTGCCCTTTCCTTGCCTTTTTGGGCACTGCCCCAGAGTTAAATTCTCCTTTAATTTATACCAACAATACAGCAGTATTACTTACCTTAAAGGCTTTGAAACTCTGAAAAGTATCTGTCTTTTATTCACAAGGCTTTACTATAAAAAATAGCTTTTAATATGATACCACCAAGTACTTATAGAGCTTAACATATGTCTTGCAGACACCAAAGTCTTTAGGTAAAAATATGTATATTATATTAAATATGCTTCACGGTATATTCTTCAAAGTTAGGTAGAGGTAGGGATTAAAGTCATTTTCAAAAGCTCATTGATGATATTAAGCAGTGGTAAGAAGTCTGTGCAATACAAGTGATGGGATTAGAGACCATTTTAAAGTCATCAGACTATCATGAAATCCTGCATTTAAAAAAGATTTCTTTTGCTAACAAATTGCTGTTTAGTATATGAATATTTAAAGCCTACCGCCAAGCAAAACCTAATTTTATTTTTAATAGAGTGGGAAAGAGTTAGAGTCTATTTCAGGTTTATATTGCCATCTCTGTCCCAAATGGGGAGATTTCCTCAATTAGGGTTCTATTTTTAAACAATTCTGAGAATCTCTGAGAACGTTTTTTCTGTGCGAATAGAGGCAAAAATTAAAATTTTTTTATATTTTTCTTCTACCTTTTTGTATAATATTTATTAATTGTTTCTATATATAACAATACAAACATATAAACATGTAAACATCCTGTTAAAAGACTCTCCCAGGGAGAAATCCAATCAGAAACAGAAGAGAAAGATATTTAGAACTTCTTCCTAAAACAGCCACCATTAATTTCCCTTCCCATTGGTATTGAAACCATTCTACCCTCCTAGGGGTCTCAACTAAAAAAAAAGCAAGGAAAACGATACCCCAAAATCCCTCCCATCCCTAAGCCACCCAAAAAACTATTTGTCTTTGTAGTTTGAAGGTAATGTAATGTAGTACTGCATTATGTCCAATAAGTGGTGCTGAGGAGCATAGGAAATAAGTACTTAGCTCCGACTAGGTAGTGGTATTTTCCTAATATTACATTCGTCTTGGAAAAAAAATACACTAATAACATTCAGGTTTGCCTCTATTCGCACAGAAAAGCTGTTCTCAGAGATTTGCAGGGTGAATAGCCCTGTAAATTATTCATAAATAGACCCTTTAATGTCAGGACAGGAAGCAGTTGAGATCTTTCCAACATTACACAGACAAAAACTCATTTTGAGGAGAAGGAGGAGAGGTTAGAATGTCTAACAATGCTATCAGTGCCTTCCTGTCCCGGTGAAAACACCTCATGGGTGCTAATACTGCATGCAGACATGGTTGAAAGATGTGTGTCTGTTTGGTAAAGCTGACATATTGTTAGGAGAGCCATGTAAAGTCTTAGCCCCTACCCAACGTCAGCCCCGCTAGTGAGAAAGTCTAGACTAAGATGATGTCATCAGTATACAGAAGGCAGGAGGAAGTGCTTGTGGTGATGTACCACAGATCCTGTCTGCGTTGTTTTTTTTTGTTTTTTTTAATATAGCTGCCTGTAAAGAGTAAAGAGAAGTTGTTATCACGCATGAGTGTGTCCATTGCTTAGGATTTCCTTTCCAGTCAAATGTATGGTAAGAAGTGACAAACTAGAAGTTGCATATACACCATAAGGACAAACATTTGTGGGCACCTGAGCATCCCACCTATATAATCATGTTAAACCTCCATTCCAAAACATGGGCATTAATATGGTGTTGCCTTCTCCCATAACGGCCTCCCCTCTTCTGGGAAAAGCTTTCTACAAGATTTGTTAATTTGTCTCTGGGATCATTTTGCCCATCTAGCCCAAAGAACATTTGTAAGGTCAGGTACTGTAATGTTAGATTAGAAGAGCTGGCTCACAATCAGCATTCCAATTCATTCCAAAGTTGTTCAGCAGAGATGAGGTCAGGGCTCCGAGCAGGCCACTCTCATCCAATGTCTTTATGAAGCTGGCTTTGTGAACGGGGCACAGTCATACTGGAACAAAAAAAGGCCTTCCTAAAACTGTTGCCACAAGGTTGGAAACACTCAATTGTCTTAAAACACTTTGTATGCAGTAGTATTAACAATAAGCTTTGCTAGAAACACCGGGGCTCAGTGCATAGTGGTTTCAGGGAGAAATATCACTACCCTATGCTCCAATTACATATTACAGCACCTTTCCACTTCTGTCCTTTTAATAAAAGTAAGTGTAATACTTTATGGGCTTGGGGTTAGAAGTTTCCAAATTTGCTCTGACCAAGGTCTTCTCAACACGGATGGAAGCTTAGTCAGGACACTTGACTATTTCCTACACAGCAAATAGTGAATTCCTAGTGATTTGTGCCAGCTTTGAGGTCATATTACTACCCATTCTGTTTAAGCCCCAAAGCAGGGAGAAATTGTTGAGCCCCCAAAACACATTGGCTGATCTGTGTTCTCATTTGTGAACCCATTCTATCATTAAACGTTTTTGGACTGTTGTATTGTCTTGTTTGGCACTCTCATTGGACTTTATACTGTATATGTGTAACTTCAATTCTGGGCTCCCTTGTTTGAGGGACGTCCTGTTTTTGTTGAGAGTACCCTCACCGAAGCCATTGTACTTTATCACGTTCAGATCTTCTAAATATTTGAATCCGGTGCCTCACTTCTACTTGTTTCCACCACTGGATGGCAGCTTTACTATGGTAATAAACTGGTGTTAATGATTGTCAGTGTTTGCATATACTCTGCACAGTGCTGCAGTATATAAATAGGAGATAATACAATTATCAGTCTGAAAAATTATACCTGTAGGCAATACAATTATAAAGGTTAGGTTTGGTAGCAATTCACAGAACATCTTCTGTTCTCAGAAATGTGTGTGTTTGTGCCAAAGAAGGCTATAGTCAACTGTAAGAAGATTTGTATTACAAATCTACCCTTCTAAAGGTATCTATAATTGAAAATAATTCAGTGGAACATTTCAAGCTTCAGCTGTAAAGGAGCCAAACTAATTGGAATATCATATTAAAGATGCACCGATACCAGTTTTTCGGTATCGAGTACGAGTACCGATACTTATATTTCGGTACTCGTCGATACCGAGTACCGATACAGGCACTTCCAGTAGCATAGAACCGTCTTCCCGGGCAATCAGGAAGCCAGGAAGGCTTCTGTATTGCCGGGGAAGCCGACTCCATTCGGTTTGGCCGGCTGGATGCTGATTGGCCGGGAAGCCGGCTTCCCAGCCAATCAGCATCGAGGCCGGCCAGACAGATCTGACAATATGGTGACACGACCCGGCACCTAATTCCCCTCACATAGATCCGTATCGCATTCATTGACGTACCAGTCCCTAGCCAGCGCTCTCCAAGTGGGCAGACACCGCTCTCCAAGATCTCCCCACGTCTCCTGTGTACAGCGCCCACGTGATCGGCGCTCAGCCTGCTACTGTGCATGCGCAGACTGCCAAGTACTCTCATTCAGAAATCCTGCGCATGCACATTAGCAGGCTGAACGCTGATCACGTGAGCGTTGTACAGTGTGCACACAGGAGACGGCAGATCTGGGCGAGGAACTGAATGCTAAGGATCTATGTGAGGGGAATTAGGTACCTGCAGGGTGGGGGTCGTGTCGCTAAATTATCAGATTTGTTTGCCCGGCTCGACACTGATTGGCTGGGAAGCCGGCTTCCCGGCCAATCAGCATCAAGCCAGCCAAACATTATGGAGCCAGCTTTCCGGCTCCATCTTTCCTTGCGGCACTGCCAGTCAGAGGAAATCTTCCTCTGACCGGAAGTTCTAGTATCGGGAAAGATATCGGAGCATTTGGGCGAGTACGAGTACTCGCCCAAATACTCGGTATCGGCACCGATACTAGTATTGGTATCGGTGCATCCCTAATCTACATGTCTCAATAATAGTTGGTTTCAAGATGTAAAGATATTTATTAAAGAGTATATACTGTATAGTTTTTGCATAACTGGCTACTATCAATATTTGTTAAATATTGTTAATAAACACAGTGATTGTTGTGCTTTACTGTTCCCCTAACTTAGTTCAAGTCTACCGGTCAGCTCACACTGATTGGAAATAATGCAAACTCTAAATAGTTTATCTCATAATTGGTTTTATATGAGCAGTTGTTTATAAAGGGTGTAGATTAGAGATGCACCGAAATTTAGGCCGCTGCAACATTTCAGCCGAAAATAGTACTATAGGCAAAATGTCGTTAGTACCAAAACGGCTAAAGGTTTGGTGCATCCCTAGCTTCTCTCCTCCATGCTGGGCGCTGGTCTCTGTTCCCTCTAAACCCCACTGCTCTCCCCTGACTGTGTCGGAAAAGGCAGTGGGGATCCGAGGAGTCAGAGAGGATCCAGCTACCGGCATTCTTACCGGCAAGCTTTCAAGAGGATGAGCGGGGAGTGGGGAGGAGAGAGCTGTCAGCAGTCACAGGAGGCCGAGCTCTCCTCTCACTGCACCCTGCTCGGCCTCCTGTGACAGTAAGAGGAGTCAGGGTGGAGAACAGTTACAAGCACTCAGCGATCAGAACTGATCGCCAAGTGCTTGAGGACATGATATGCTTACTGTGTCCTCAGTTATGATGTGTCTCCAGTTATGAATGAAGTAGTGTCTACATCACTTACTTTTCATTCATGAATGTGGACATAGTAACTAATACTATATCCACAGTTTATGAATGGACAGGAGCACTCAGCATAGAGGCTTCTTGTTCATTCATAACAGGGACTGCAGAAAAAGAGATTGAGGACTCTTTGTCCTCAATCGCTTTTTCTATTTTAGAAGGGAAATATAAAGGATTTGTTTAGACGCTTGATATTTCCCCAGAGCCCTCAACAGTAAAGTAAAACAACAAAAAAGGAACACAAATTAAATAGTCAAAACATTATTTTAAAAATTGTAAAAAGGTTGGAAAAAACGTTTATTTTCGGTTTCGGAATTAAAAATGTTTTATTTTCGGTTTTGATTTCAAAATTTAATTTTGGTGCATCCCTGGCGCATATATATAGGTAGGTACTAGAGATAGGCATGGTAATTCATAGCAGCTGAGCTTAAGCTAACATTAAAACGTCTGACCACTGTACCAATAGAAGAATTATAAGTTAGTCTGTTTCAAGAGCTGCTTTATGCTTTGACATACCTTCTTCGGACCTTGATCTTTCTGAGCAGTATTGTCTTCAGGTGAATCAGTGCAATCCACAGACAACTTTCTAAAAAGACACATAAGCTTAATCCAACACAGTTTTACTTCTGAAGGCACTTGACAGAGGATAGTTGCTGGACATTGGAAGTGTAAAAAGACAATGAGCATAGTGACTTATGTCCGGGATGAAAGCTAGCAATACACTGAGAGAACATGGAAGAATGGAAGGTCTATCTAAGACTATAACAACTAACTTTAAATAGGAGGGGAGAACAGAGGGGAATACCAATATACACTGAAAACCAAGTTGTTTTAACTCTAATAACACTAGATGTCAGGCTTATACCACAACATATTCATATGCAATGCAATACATAGCAGTGTAATGGTAATGCCAAAATTCTGCTCAAGAAAGTTTAGTTTACTTCACTGAGTGTTCTTTGTATTTGTGGGAAAAGGGGGGGGCGGGTAATTGCACTCTTGATCATTATTTGTTTGGAGTTTTTTTTTTACTGTTTTTTTTTTATCAGTGAAAAGTGAAAACGTTAAAATATTGAAGTAGCTGTTTGCGAGTAAGAGCAGGTCCAGGATAGTTGAAAGGAGCTTATGTAACCCTCAGGAGCCATTTAAAGCCCATTGCACCTTTGAAACTACATTGAATTTCCCCTTCTTAACTGACTTCAATGCCTTTAGCCCAAAAGGTGAAATATACCAAAATCTTTAGAGGTTTTTATTAAAATTTCAGAAGCCCACATGCTCTGATGCATGTAGTGCAATCAGGGTCAGAAGCCTCAAAGCTTT
This sequence comes from Nanorana parkeri, assembly GCF_000935625.1. Classification (NCBI taxonomy): domain Eukaryota; kingdom Metazoa; phylum Chordata; class Amphibia; order Anura; family Dicroglossidae; genus Nanorana; species Nanorana parkeri. The sequence continues at coordinate 1,446,098 of NW_017306447.1, read as the reverse complement.
TGGTACCTTATTTAAGTTTCACTTGGTTGTAGATCCTCAAATCATCACCATGAATTGGTACTGACACTGTCCTTCCTTCTGGAGGGTGGCTACTTTTGTTCCCCACGATCCCTTTGTGTGTTGTAAAGTAGCCAACACTCCAAGCTTGCTGCTACTAAGGACTACAGTCTCATGTTTAGATTACTCATTTGTATTGAGATTGTAGTCCAGGGGTGGCTTCTTTATAACACACAGGGGCCATGGGGAACAAAAGTAGCTAACCTCCAGAAGGAAGGACAGTGTCAGCATGAATTCAGAGATGATTTGAAGATTTACAGCCGAGTGATACACAAATAAGATACATTTTTGTTAATAGTTAAGGTACTTGAATGTATTTTTAAGGTTTGACTCCTGAGTTTAGTGTCACTTTAAAGATTTTCTTATTGTGCAAGCTACAGTTCGGCATTAACACAAACCATTTCCTTGGTTTACTTGTCCTAACCTTGTTTAGAACATTATATCAATATGCAAAAAGGCCTATATAAGATCAGTTAATCTTGGGAAAAGAATATGTGACTGATAACTGTGAAAGGATAAAGCAGTCTTTTAGGCACTTGCCTACTGTGCCTTACTGTAAATCCAACCTCCCTTGAGTGTGATATACACCCAGTGACAAGTGATGATTGGTAGAGTTCCTCATTAGCAGTGTTTGATTTCGTTTCATGATAAAGGGTTATATTAAGAGTTATGCACATAAAATATCATCCTCTTTAAATAGGAATGTTATTAAATTTAAAACTCTAAATATATCCCCTTAAACTGTTATTGTTCATCAAAGTGTACAGTTTTCTGCTTGACGCACACTATATCATTAAATTCCCAGAGGTCATGCTCTATATTCAGCGCTTTCTTGAATATTATTCTTTAGGGGTAGAATGCTCTACATTTGATACAATGCATCATGTTTGAAGGTATAACACACTCTGGCAGTTTTCCTCGAGGTAACATTGACTTTGGCACAGTATGCTAAGTTTACTTCTTTTGCTGTTACATATTTATGATGTTTACTGAAGCTGTTGTGGGACTAGATAACCAGTATTTAATTCTACATTGCGAATAAGTGAGACCCTGTGACGTATGGCTTCTAGCAGTGACGGAAGACGGTGGGCGTCATTGACCAATGCTTCTGAATGTAGTGGTAGATTAAAAAGCACCAGTCACAATGATGCGACTGTGTATTATGTAATACTACTGAATATTTTGTTTTAAGATACTATTATTATGTAAGAATATATGTAATTTTTTTTTTATATAACTGCATAGTTAGAAAGCCATTAAAACAATATGACATATAAAGGTCCTGTCTAAATATGTTTCAAAGGCAGGTTAAATACTGTAGGAACGGAAATCCATAATAAAGGCAGGCAAAGGGCAAAGGACTAGTCACCAGCATTGCCTGTGTTCTCCCTGCAGCTGATCTTTCCTCATTACTGACTTACCATACCTTGTCTTGCACTGTGTCTCTGTGTGGAGGTAAAGCAAAACAAACGACAAACGCACTCAACAATTTGTTACCAGTTATACAGTAAGGTGCACACGAAATGGGCTTTGAACAGTAGAACAGTAGAAAGGCATCATGGCACACTCACAAACCAGCATGTAAAACAACTTGTCTCACCACTAAGGACAATGACAGAGGTTTGGATACACGTCTTCTGCAAAGGATGTGTAAGCCGCACTGCCGCGCCAAGTTTAGAGTTAGGACCGCACTATAAGAGGTGCCTTGGCGCGGCAGTGCGGCTTACACATCCTTTGCAGAAGACGTGTATCCAAACCTCTGTCATTGTCCTTAGTGGTGAGACAAGTTGTTTTACATGCTGGTTTGTGAGTGTGCCATGATGCCTTTCTACTGTTCTTCTGTGTGGAGGTACCCATCTTGGTAGAGGCAGGGCTTTGCTTTCTCCAGTGATTAGTGACTCCAGTGATTAGTGACATCACCGAATCTCACTCCAAATCTCCTAAGACTAGCAGTCAACTGACAGCATTGCCTTAGATCTCGCCTAGGCACCCTCAAATAATAGAAAATGCACTGCTATTTTTTAGAGGAATTTAAGACAAGGTACCTATTTCAGGGTACTGTTCAGGCACGATTAATATTTATAAAGTTTCCCTATAAAACAGCAAATCTACACTTTTTGAGTTCAGGTCCACTTGGTAAGGTCACAGCTTAACTGAAATAGTGCAAATCATTTCCAGCATAACAACAAATACAATTTATCATGTGTGAGCATTTCTGAACATCAACATGACATAGCCTAATTCCCACCACAAGCATACCGCCCAAATTTCCGTGATGAGAACGAGGGACACCTTTCAGCACAATGTGTTTAGGCAATGAACACATCCCGTCGTGCCCTCAGTTATGCAAACAATTATGAATTTCAATCCAAAAAATTACTGGTAAATCCCAGAATGGTTGTTTTCCACCATTTCTTTTTCTCTATACTGTTTTTTGTTTTTTTAAATAACACACAAAATAATTAGGAGCTAGGATGAAAGTTTCAGCACACAACAAATAGGATTTGGTTACAAAAAAGGGCACTCCCTCCAAATGAGGCACAGTTGGGAGGTATGGCCAACTACCATGGGCAACTACCCTAAAACCCATTTGAGGGAAACTATCCATAAACAAATGCTATGCAAAAATTAAGCTGTAATGACCTTTATTTAATTAAAGTGAGGGAGAGTTTGAAACTCTTCAGATGGATAGCAAATCTTCAGATTACTAGCCTCAGCACGACACTAAGCAGCCCAAACCCAATGCCATGCTTAAACTACACATAATCCGAACAAAAAGGTCCTTTCACATCAACTCCAACACTCGAAATCATAATAGCCAATCTTGCCTGTGGTAACAATAAACTGTTTTCATATGCATGCTCCAGCAACACCCCCATTACATTTCTCTGTTCGTATGTTGTGTTAGTGCATGTGTGTTATTCCATGCTTTAATGTGCATTGCACTAAGGCTGACCATTAAACTGAATGGGCTGCCATCTCTCTAAAACAGGCAAAAAAGCACACTGGCCTATTTTTTTTTATGAATTAACACTTGGTGGTCCATTACCGTGTGTTGCCCTTGGTTGTGTTGCTTTACCATTAATATGAATAGCACCACAAGGCACTAATACAGCGGTTCTCAACGCGTGGGTCGCGACCCCGTCGGGGGTCGAATGACTATTTGCCGGGGGTCGCCTGCTCAATCGAGCACAGCAAAACTTTCTCCACAGGCGGCCGTAAATCAGAGAAAAAACAAAAAACTTTCTCCCGGAAAGCTTTGCTCTGCTCGTTAGAGCAGAGCAAACCTTTCTCTGCTGTTTTTTTTTCTGACTGATGACGGCCGCAAGCCGTCATCAGTCAGAAAAAAACATTAAAGTAAACCCATAGGAACACATAGCTAGATTCCTATTGGCTATTTCACTTTGCAATAGCCAATAGCAAACTAGCTATTGCGCCCACCCTCTGCTGCTGCCAATCACCTGAAATTCTCCATCAGGTCCAGTTCTAATGATTGACAGCAGCAGAGGGCGGGTGCAATAGCTAGTTTGCTATTGTTATGGAAATTCACTTGGTTCAACGCTCAAATCCATGTCGCATTAAGCTGCGCCAAACGCAAAGAATTTCCCCCGTTGTACTACGCTCTTTTATGCAAGGACTGGAAGTATCCCCTTCTCCAGAGTCATGTAGAGTCAGGAGACAGATGTTGCTTGTTCGTTAATCCCATGCTAAGAGACCTGAACACAGGTATGTTTATTGTTTATACCTGCCCAACAGGAAGTGATGTCAGACAGGAAGGGGTGTCTCAAACAGCGAGACAGGAAATGGGGCAAGACAGGAAGTGGGGCAGACAGGAAGTGATAGCAAAACCAACAGATGATTTCAACAACCAGCAAACCAGGAAGTGAGGTTAACAAGCACTTCCTCAATACATAGCCAGTCTACAAAACACATTAGTAGAACAATCACATGTAGTAGAATAATCTATCACCACCGGAGTGACTTTATCCAGCATTGCTCAGTGATCAATGCCACATAACGTTACTATGATTCTCATGCGCGCTCATTCACAGGGACAACGTCATTATCTCTAGCGTGTTGATCAGGCACACCAGAGAGAACAAACGCACGTTCCTTTCATATACTGCGTTCCAAACAAATGTATCCACGCAAGCCAATAACTCCATGCATTGCACGGGGGCCCCAGCCGGCGTCCATACATTCGCCAAGAAGACACTGCTCCGCCGCGCATAAGATATCTCCTCCAATGGATTAATCCCCCAGTGTCTATTTACCTAGACACTGAGAGACTAATGACAAAACATTACAATACACTAAAAACACATCCTAGTAAAATTTCCACAACACTATTGGCTATTGCAAAGTGAAATAGCCAATAGGAATCTAGTTATGCATTCCTATAGTGGTTTTTTGTTTTTGTTTTTTTATTCTGACGGCGTACATATCTGCCTGCATTCCCCCCACATGGTGCTGCATTAATGTATTGCTGGGGTAGAGGGATTTGTAGTACTCTCTAGCTGCTGGTACATTGTGCTGTACCATCAGCTAGAGAGGACTACAAATCCCAGCAATACATTATACACTGACTGTATGTATAATGTACTATTGCTGGCATTTGTTGTATTCCTATATAGCTGGTGGTATTCTGCATTGCGCAGTATAATCATTATACAGCACACTGCAGAATACCAGCAGCTATATAGGACTACAAATCCTAGCAATAATAAATTATACAGCGCAATGGAGAATAACACTAGCTACAGAGGACTACAAATCCCAGCAATGGTACATTATTGTGTAATGTACTATTGCTGCGATTTGCTGTATTCCTCTGTAGCTGGCGTTATTCTGATTTGCGCCGTATAATCATTATACAGCACACTGCAGAATATCAACAGCTATAGAGGACTACAACTCCCGGCAATAGTACATTATACAGGGCAACGCAGAATAACACCAGCTACAGAGGACTACTTTATAGGCCACCATTCATCCTACACAATGAGCAATTCTTCTTTCATCCTTTGTTACATCTCGGTGCTGCCGATCTCCTGCAGCCTCATTGCAGCCACCAGCAATAGAACATTATAGTATAATGGACTATTGCTGCGATTTGTTGTATTCCTCTGGGATTCGTTGTCTCCTTTAAGCAGTGGTTCTTAACCTGTGGGTCGCTGTGTGATTTCTGCTGTGCTAGGTGAGAGTCCTCCTCAGCCCTCTCCTAGCGCAGCAGTCTCAGTTCTCCCGCTACGCCGCCAGATGTCGCAGCAGCAGCCGCGTCATCCCTAAATTATACAGTTGGGGGTCACCACAACTTGGCAAATGTTACCAAGGGGTCCCGGCCCATGAAAGGTTGAGAACCACTGCACTAATACATCTAACCTGTGTTGCAGCACAGACATAGGTATGAAGTCAGTCTAAGGACAAAGTGGCCTCTATTTGCTCCATTTTTTGCTTCATTTATTTTGTACATGTGACTTTTTACTGGAGATAAGCGAATAGTGGAAATTATAGTGGAATAGTGGAAATTATATTATTACACATGGTGATTAGTCCAATCTTTTAGTGCTTTTGTAGACAGACTTTGTTGATGAATGCTGCATTTTTTATGTGAATGCAGTGCTGCTTGAGTGCATGTGTTTAAATGCAAAATGTAGCAAGGGATGTGTTTGAGCCACTTCGCTGCAAAGCAAACAGATCCTGGTGCATACATGTTAACCCCAAAAGAACCCAAAAAAGTGCAGGCAGTATTGTCCACTAAAATAATCAC
>NW_017306447.1:1411371-1440239 GCF_000935625.1 Nanorana parkeri | reverse complement strand
TACACATTTATAATATGTGATATTTGTATTGCAGCTTTAGAACAGCCATCCGTACTACACCATTAAAATAAATTGAAATTGGCAGACTTGTGTGTGCAGTGCGCTTTAACTGCATGTCAAACTCAGAATTACAAAGTCCATCTACATGAGCTGGTAAAAAATGTGTCAAAGGATAACTTGAGGAGTTGACCAAGAGCAAAGTGTGCAGCTTGACCCCTGTAGAGGAATCCCTCGATTACCTCTGGATTATTCCAAAATGGATAAACAGATGAGCAAACATTTTTTTTTTTATCAAATAGTAATATTGGCTGAAAATATCTACCTATTGATTTCTAGTCCTCATAAGCATTTTGAATGAGAAAATAAAAGCATGTATGTGCACATACCTATGTGAGATGCCTTGTTGATTCATTTGTCTGCATGAATATATTTCTGACCTATCACAATATACTGCATCTAATATTTAAGAAAAGCTCCACCTTTTAATTTATTAGAAAGATTGCATCATCTCTTAACCTGCATCTCAGCCAAATAAAAAGCCATGGACCCTGAATAATGCCTAAAGAAAAATGCTAATTTCTTTCTGAGAGAAAATCAGATGAAGACATTGTCATGGGAGCACTGCGATCTCTGTGAGAAGCAATAAATACCTGTTAGCATTATACTTACACATTGCTTAATCTGCATGGAGCTACCATGAAAAAATATATCTCATTCTAGGTCCACTGTAACTAGTGTTGTCGCTGTTACATAATACAGATGGTGGGTATCAGTATAGTTACGTCACTGGGGTCATAAAACAAAAATCAATAACTATTAAATAAATGTGGCAATGTCAATGAACACTAAACAATTAATAAATTCCTAATATTATCCCAGAAACATTGAAACATTGTAGATCTGATAAAGTCAGAGAGTACCAGCAGACCTTTCATTTGAGTTTAATATAGTCCAGTACATCCAGATTAATCAGGATTTTCAAAGTGTTTCTAGCCAACACCTAGTCTCTTGTTTTAAGATTGGGTGCCATGCAGCTATCCCCTCTGAGTGCTCCATTGCTTGGAATATGAGGACACATGGTTTGCATTTCCATGGGCTTGGATTCAGGTAATATTAGGAATTTAATAACTGCCTCATGCTAATTTTATATTGATATTGCCACATTTAGTTAATAGTTATCGATTCAGGACTATTCTCTAGTTATCGATGACACATTGGGCTTCATCATATTGGAGTCATTCAGCCTGAAACAGGACCAGTACTGTATGGCAGAGCTGAGATGGAATGAGTATTTTTTTTTTTTTTTTACTAGTCTGGGGCTTTGCAGCACTTTTTAGAGTGAAACACTCAAGTTCTGAAACTAGTTGTTTTGGTGCCTAATTAACAATAAAATCCTCCAGATTTCTGCTTGTGGCCACATGGGCCATTTCTTTTCTTGCAAGTTAAGAGGTAGGCCATGTCCCATGAGGTAGATTAAATCCCTTTTTAGAAGTTTAACTGGTGTGTACTTGACAAATTAAAATGTCAATGTACGTTTTTCATCTTCAGCCAGAATTCTTGATATACCAAGCATTAAGGGGGTTATTCACCAAAGGGTGAAGAGTTTGGAGAAGGCAGGAGAAGTGAACAATCTAGGGCAACATAGCTGAACTGGATAGTGAGCTGAATGGGATAATTTTTCAAATCAGTCATGTTGTCCTAGTTTGTTCACTTCTCCTGCCTTCTCCAAACTCTTCACACTTTTGTGAATGACCCCCTAAATCTTGGTTCTGATCTGGTTAACACTTCATACAGGCTGTGGAGGTGGCACTGCAATAAAATGGCAGCAATTCTGCCACTTCTTCTCAGAGTGTGCACCGAAGGTAGAAACCTCCAATGACATCAGGATTTCACTATCACTGATAGATGTTGACTATATGCTAAATGCTAGACTACATAAGGCAGTGATGTCACACAGAAGATGCCCTTTTGAAGCCCACTGCTCTACTGGAAGTGGTTCTTTGAAGCACTTTACCAGTTCAATGTGTGAATGGGTTTAAGCAAGGGGTAGATTAGCTTTAATTGCCTAAATTTACATTAGGAGCCAATCTAGCCCAATGGTAACCTCAATGTTTTTCCGCATGACAGGTTTTGACTTGGCGAGTTGTTGTTTAAGAACATTTTTTATATATCAACACACCATGATGCTTATGCATTTTAACTTTGCTACTGTACAATCAAAAAACTCCTACATTTAACTTTAATAATCATTCTGATTTGTACATGTTGAAGAAAATCACTAAATGAAGCAATCTATTGACGTTTCTGTCTTTTTTATTCCCAGGGGAGCTTTCTCCATTGTCCGTAGATGCGTGAAAGTTTTATCTGGGCAGGAGTATGCAGCAAAAATCATTAACACCAAGAAGCTTTCAGCTAGAGGTGAGTGCAAGCTGACAACCTTTATTTCTTCCCAGCTGCCTTTGCCTGATAAGGTCACAGCTCCATATGGAATAAATCTAGATCTTATCTGTGTAAAAGAAATTAAAAACCGCTCAGTACTATATGGAGGAGGCCAGGGGTGTCATGGTGTTGTGTAAGTTAAACAGTTAGTAAAAAAAGACAATAGCAAAGAGAGAACAATTATTAATAGTAAAATAATAAAAATATATTGTCTTATCTACTAAATAAGGTTCATTTTACCCTTGATTCCCATGGATTACCTGTATTTTACCAGGGATGGAATGTACCTGCCTGATATGAGTGGGTATCGGTATAGCAGCAATTTCACACCTTGGAGTTACTACAATAGCAGCCTTTATGATTATAGCATGAGCTGTTAGCGCTTCAGTACGCTTAGATTCATGGAGATTCATGGAGACTATGGATTCCCCTTAAATGGAAAGCAGACACCATGACTTTCTAAGCCTTAGAAAGTCATGGAGTCTGCTTTCCGTTTAAAGCGAATCCATAATCTCCATGTCATGAACTCCAGTCTTATCTTCAGTATACAGTTAGTTGGAAAACTAACCTTTTAACCTTATAACTTTTATAGACTCGTTAATAGAAAACACAGTTTTAATATGAAAGCTCATGCCATTCCTTTGTATACGAGTTCCCAGTCTGTTGAAGAAAAAAGTAATGAGTAAGCAAATCATTGGGTTTTCAGGGATGCCCTCCTTCACACATCAATTTGTATGATTGACTACAAAGTCAGTGGAGCACACTACATATATATAGTGAGTGAATACCAACTTTGCCCAGTGGAGGAACAGAAACTTTACAGAATCCCAACGCTGATTAGAAGCTGTCCCAATTTTTATGTTTATCCAGAGGTGAGGCTTATCAAACTGGGTTTGATTTGTACAAAATTAGTTAAAGCTGTGCTCCAATCAGCCCCCCCCACCCCCATCTCAAACAATACACTCTATTCCGCCAACACGTTTTTAGCAAATGACGATTTTTCTGATCCCCCAGCTCACACCACCCTCCCCCTGGGTTCTGATGCTGTGGCAGCCCATACAATCTCTACACCCAGTAGGGAAACCCTGGGAGACCTGTCCACAACTTGGCTGCTCCAATCCTGTAACCTGGAACCACCCTGAACTCCAATGCTGCTGTGGCAGGATGGCAATCTTTGGACACAAGAGAAAGCATTTCACACCAGTCAATCCCCTGCAAGTTCTTAAGCTGTTGTGGCACCTAGCAGAGAGCCCTTGCAAGACGTTCAATACACCTTTACTTCTCCAGTTGACACTACCCTAGCATCCTAAAGTATTGACATAGAGATGGGTGCCAAACTGCAACATGAGTCCAGAGTGCCTTTATTTGTTCATAATACTGTCACATAAAAACGGCCATCAAGATTTGGGGGCTACAATCCTACTCCTTCATCAGAGCTTAAAATAATGGCATGCAGACTTGAATTGACTCAAAAGGTAACTAAAACCAAATGGATCTATATTAGATGTGGTGTAAAACCTCTTTTTAAGAGTTTTAACAATGTATTCAGCATAAGCTGACCAATTTTCCTTGAGCCAAAAACGGGACATTGGGGTGGCAAAAACGGGATGGTTTTAATATTCCGTATTCATGAAAAAGTACGCTGATAACAAAAGTTAGATGTGTACAGCATAAAGTTTTGGACAAAATTAAATATTATGTTTCGGATTTGGATGCAACAAGCCATGTTCCCAGAGCACAATACATGTCCCTAGAGCACAATAAATGTCCCCAGAGCACCAAACATGTCCCCAGAGCACAATACATGTCACCAGAGCAGAATACATGTTTACAGAGCACCGTACATGTCCCTAGAGCACTATACATGTCCCCAGAGCATCATACATGTCCCCAGAGCACCATACATGTCCCTACAGCACAATACGTGTCCCCAGAGCAGAATATATGTCCTCAGACCACAATACATTTCCCCAGAGCACAATACATATCCCCAGAGCAGAATACATATCACCAGAGCAGAATACATGTCCCCAGAGTACCATACATGTTCCCAGAGTACCATACATGTTCCCAGAGCAGAATACATGTCCCCAGAGCAGAATACATGTCCCCAGAGCACAATACATGTCACCAAATGCAGGAACTCAGCAGCCGCTGCGGTTAAAGGGTCAGTAACTGGACATCCCTAGAGAATGAGAATTTTTTTTTTCACAAGCTGGAGGAAAAATGACTAAATAACGGTACTGTCCTGTTTAAAATGGGACATTAGGTCAGCCTAATTCAGCAGCATCGCATCTTGCACTGAGATCGACCATTCACCGGACTGTTGCAGGTGACACCCTAAACCCCCCCCCCACATTTACCACCACAGCTGAGCTTCATTCTGCCCTGCTCATCTCACCCTCCCTACAGCCTTCCCCCCAAACTCTCACCGGACAGGTGTACTTAACTTGACCCCTTAACCCCTATCCTCCCCAAAGCACCTTACCCCATCCTGCCCCCATGCTGATAGCCTGCCTGCATGCATAACTATGCTTCATCCCCATCCTTCCCCATTACTCTCACTACAGCCTGCCCCCCTCCCCTCTCTTTAATAAGAGTTGTCTTAAGAAGCGTGAATAGTGCCCCTGCAATGACTAATTACACCCTAGCCCCCTGCTTTCAGCACTCCCCCCATCATGCCCTTAAAAATCTATACAAGACCCTTATTCAGTTCTGTTTGTAACAATGACAAAGAGTTTCCCTTAAAATACATACCAGGCCCTTATCTAGTCCTAATTACAAGCCTACAGAAGTAGGCTGGAGAAGGATCTGCCATATAGTCGCAGTAATTTTTTTTTTAAATGTCACTTTTGCAGTACTTTTGGAGTACTTTATACTGGTGTACAACTTCAGTTGAAGGTTCAAGGCATCCCCTAAGCATGTGTAGCGCTCACCCTCGAAGGAGCCGCTGAATATGAACTAGGGTCCTCCTACCTGTTTTGCAGCCACCGGCCCCTTTCTGAGCTCCAGCAACACTGACACTTTTAGGATAGAACAGGCTCGAGTTGCTGAATCTTTTTAGTATGTATTGCTCAATAGTAACTAGGAGAGAGTGTTAGGGTTACAGGATACTCAGAGAACAAAAATGGAGGACAACGTCTTCACCAGTAGCTTTTTTTTCTCAAAAGCTTGCAAACTGGCTTTACAAAAATTTACAAAAAATACAAAATTTGGCTCCCATAGGCTTCAATGGGGTTCAAGCGCTATGTTTGGGGTTTGCTGATTTCCCATTGGGTTCGATGACTATCCAGCAAACCTAACTGTACCCATCCCTATTCAAATAATGCTGTTTATGTGCTTTTTGTTCCTGTAAGCTGAATTACAGAATGTTGTGCACATCAACATTATTCTTAAAAATTAGTGAATTATAATTTTAAAAAAAATGTTAATAGCTTGTTAAGCAATTCAATTTGCATGCAAGAAGCTAAATGGCATGTCAAAAAACCCCAAATGTTGAAAGAAAGAAAGCAGCTTATGTTGTATATTTATGACTGTAACGTCTTTTCCATGCACTAAGGTATAGAATCTAGTAGACCGACTAGGGCTTGAACTTTTAAACCCCTCCACATATAGTTCACTGAGGCTTTCTACCACCTACAAATTTTTACAATCGTCTTTAATAATAGTCATGCTGTTATAGTTCTACATGGTAGGTATATTTGAAACTGCTAATAGCGTTTAGATAGACCCCAAAACTTTAGAGAACATCACATTTTATTTTAGGCAATGGCTTAGCTGGATTGGACGGTTGGACCATTGGATGGGGAAGTAATCATACATTCCTTAAGCTGGCCATACACTGTGAAAACTTTGCCCTGTTGATGAACCAGTCAAAATTCGCACTCTGTCTACACACTGTCTCTGTCTACACACTGTCTGCCTGTCATCCTTCAATCAGAAAATTGAAGAAGCAGAATGGACAATCTTTGGTCGAACAGTGACCTCATCTGATTGGCTGATTGATACCATTTGAGTATTCTGACAGTGGCACACCCCTCACTGTCAAAATACAAAGATCATAGCGGGATATTCATCTATCCACGAAGTTTACAGTGTACGGCCAGCTCTAGATAACCACACTTGTTCTTAAATTACACATCTATATAATGTAGCCTGTACAACCAAATCCATGACCATATGATTTGCTTAGCACGCGATCGATGCGCACAAAAATCCTTTGGCAAACCAGGCTCAATGTCTTTCCTGCTACTTTGGAACAACCCATATTTTACCAACCTTTTCCTTTAACTTGCGGAGACTTTTAGTTCCACATAAGCGTAAATACCATGGGTTACTTTCTTCTAGGGGTCTACCAATTATTGTATCTACTGAAAATCGGGGCCGATATTCACAACATTTGTAATTATCTGTACTCCTTCCCTGGCTCAGCAGAGGAATCAATCTAAGACAGAACTCCTTCACAGGCTCCTCTTCACTGCCATCACTAATAAGATTTGACCAATATCAGGCCCACCAGCTGCCAGTTGCAGAATCTTGCTGCCAGCAGATGAACACATAGCCCGGGCCCAGCGCATGATTCCACAGCTGGATGTAAATAGAAAATTGCCACCTGATATCAGTTATCGGCCTGAAAGTTGGCCCATAATCCGTATCGGTTCTGAAAAAATGATATCGGTCAACCCCTTCTGCTATAAACCAAACATGTAGGTTTCAGGTGAAGTGCAGCTTTGCTAATTTCCAAGCCACCAAATATTTAACAGCAGCAGTGAACAGGAGGGGAAGGAGACAGTAAGCCAAGTAAGATCTAAGCTGTCAGTGTAGGTTTAATGATGTATCCTTACTCATGTCACAGAGAACTCAGGAATTACAGCACATTTTGACAGCTTGTATATCACCAACCTACATTTTCTGCCTATGACCAAAACACAAACAGCCTCTTGTATTATCAGAATACTACTGCACATGTTAGTTGAGAACAACTGAGCATGAGTTACAAGTTGGAATGTTCAGATTGAAAGACCAAGTCCAGTCAACACTATTTTTATCTGAAGTAGCAGTATATTTGAAGAAATATTTTTTTGGGGGGAAAATTAAAACTCTTACTTTTAGAAAAAAACAGGCTCACTTAAAAGTCATTGTCAGCCAATTCCTTTCTTTTTGAATACAGTTGGAAAAAGGTGAGATTCTTTATCAGACTTGTACTACTTTCTATTTCCATGTTGAGGAGATTGCCACCCACTTCCTGTCTACAGAGTGTGTAGTCGGGAGAGTGTGTGCCAGGACAGGGAGTGTGGTAAAATGTCCCAAAATTTTTTTTTGATTTACTGTATATGTTCCTATTGAGAAGATAATGCCTCAATTGTTATCCAGTTTATAGGTGTCAGCAGAAGAGATGTAGTCAAAAAATTCCATGATTTAATTGTATATAAAGATATTGCATGATTGTCCCGATATTCCCAACGCATTTCGCAAAATTAGCTTCTTCAGGGGACCGGTATTTATTTATAAGTCGCCGGGGGTGCCGTGGGTCCTCGGCTCCTTGGGCATGGAGGAATTGTAGGGCAAAGAGTCCGCTAAATCGTCGGTCTGGCACAGTGGTGGCAGAGCTATCCCAAAGCGTGTGCTCACGGCTCCATGTCCAAGCCACGCCCCCCAGGGGACCGGTATTTAACATTCATGCATCTGCAGTGTCTAGGGTGGGAACGAGTATGAAGAGGGACGAAATGATCAGGTGGCTGGAAATCAGCCAACCCCCCCTGTATTCCATCCCTTTTTACTCAACCTGTGACCCCGGGGTTGCAGTGTCTAGGGCTACCCTAGACACTGCAGATGCATGAATGTTAAATACCGGTCCCCTGAAGAAGCTAATTTCATCCAAGGTCGGCATGACTTTGAGCACCTTCCAGCGTAATTTTATCCAAGGTCGGCATGACTTTGAGCACCTTCCATCCTTTCAACTTGTTAGCACTCAACAGTTGGCACCCTAAGCCAGATCGGGATCACTTATTTTATATAGAACTTCTGTTTGATTTATTTTTCACACTATAATATTGTTATTATTTATTTGTTTTATTGGTCTTAACACCACTTACAATATTGTGATAATGTGTAAATAGTCATATACAAGATGGATCTATGATAATGATGATGGGAAATAATGTGTGACAGGGTAAAACCACCCATTTGCCACCTACAAACTTAGAACTACTGTGCCTAATGGTAAATCCAGCTCTGAGTGAGTGGTGTCCATATGGGTTTCAATTGCTGCCTGCTGAGTGCAACAGTGAAAGTCAATGAGCCTACAGTATCTGCGGACTTCAGAAATGGAAGCCGAGCAACCCCTCAGTGAAAAAGACAGAAACATTTTGCTAATATTACACTTTCGAGTCTCTTCAACAGCACTTTGCTGCTCTGTGTGTTTGATGTTTTCTAAAAGACTCCTAGTGTTTTATAACCTGCATCATCAGCAGTCCTGACACATTGACAGGACAACACACTTGGGGAATATTTAGCAAAAACTTCTTGTTTCGTCCACTGCATCTGAGATTACTTCAGACTCCCAGGTACATGCACCAAAAATTAGTGTTTATCACCAGCAGGCTATTATATAATGAAGTCCAAAGCTGGCCATACCAAGGAAATCTCACAGCTTATTGCAGATCTTGCTGGAGCCAAATCCCCCAGTCCTGATGGCCTAACATCTGAATTATTTAAGTTTCTTAAGGATGATATCTTAGATACCTTACAACTTTTATATAATCCCATGTGGAAGGCAGAGTCTTATTTCAATAATGGCAAGGAGGCTTACATTAAATTGCTTCCCAAGCGGATACGAATATACGAAGGGTTCTTCTAGCGTTAGAAACGGCCAAATCCTGCCCTTCTGTTCCATGCACCCCCACATATAAAATATTACCCTCTCCCCCCCTGTTCCCTGCCCCCTCACACATAAAATAAGAAGCCCCCCTGTTCCCTGCGCCCCCTACACATAAAATAAGAAACCTCCCTGTTCCCTGCCCCCCCACACACATAAAATAAGAAGCCCCCCTGTTCCCTCCTCCCACACATAAAATAAGAAGCCCCCTGTCCCCTACCTTGTAAAGTAAAATAATGAAGCCCCCCTCGCCTGCTTGTCTTTCTGCAGGGAGGAGGCGAGCAGGCAGATCCCTGGTGATCTGGTGTGATTAGTAAGGTCTGCAGACATTACTAATCACTCCGTTTTCAACCAGTAGCTTCAGTGAAGAGCTAGGGCTGAAAGAATGGAGAGCCCAGCAGGAGCAGCTGCTCCCACTAGTCAGGTACTGACTCAAGCCTGACTGAATTTCCACTCACCTGCACTGCATTTCCACTCGCTAAATGCGAGCAGGCGAGTGGAAATTTTGAGCCCTGCTATAAGAGATGTGTAGAATGTTGTCAGAATTTTGTACATTTTCATTTGATTTTTACATTCAATTTTGGAATTAATGGAGTTTCTTGAATAAAAACCAAATTCACTGTTAGAATTTTGATCGTTGGAGAAAAACTTTCTATCCCGCTTCTTCGATTTTTTTCATCACTGCGATCTAAATCGGTTGTCGTTTTAACCCCATTAACTATCAGAACATCAATGAAAATGAATGTTCCAAAAAGAACTTTATTCAAACTAAATGCTCCTGGTCTATAGCCAGCCTAAACTATATTTGAACATTCAGTGCCAAAATCAAACTCATGGATTAGACTGCAGAGGTGGTCCTATAATATCGCTACCCACTGACAGATGTGCTCTCCATGTAAGCAGAGGTTCCATTTGACTAATGGGGTGGGGGATTTTTGCTCTAGGTATGACCATTGAGATGTTCTGGGACCAAAATTTGTTATAAATGTTTTTTAAATCTGTGTTGGCAGGTGTTCCATGGTTCTGCCATACTGAAGTGTAGAAACACTGAGCATAGAACAACTTTCCTTCCTGCTCATTTAGTTGTGTGTTACCTGATCCAATGAAAGAATTGGAAAGAAAGATAAAGTAATTTGTGATTAAAAAGAAATTAAACTTTGATCACTCCCTTCTAAGTGTTTAACCCTCAAGCAGCCCCATCATCCGATTGGTGTTTACATGATATTTATGAGCAGTGACACATGCTGTTAAAGTACTTGTCATTTCTGTGGTTATTGTAATGTAGAGGTGTAAATAATTAAATCCATAAAATGCTGGAAGCAGCTGTACTAGACTGGCAGCATCCAAAACCGCTCATTCTGCTCATGGCTCATATAATTATCTCTCTTCTCAAACTTTATCAGTCTGAATAACCAGTTGATAAACACTAAGGCCTGGTTCGCACCTGTGCGTTTTACAGCGCGTTCCTAGGCTCTGTAAAAAGCTCAACATGTGAAAACCAAAGATTGCCTATGGGCATGGTTCCCACCTTCGCGTTTTACAGCATGTAGGAAGGCGCTGCAAAACGCCCTACGCCCAAAGAAGTACAGGAGCTGGGATACAGCCAGGTAGCCCTCAGAAACGCGCATTTGTCACGTGTCTTTTTTTACCGCAAACTGCGGTAAAAACGCGTGGCACGAAACGCGCGACAAATGCGCATATTCGATACGCCTAGGTGTGAACCCAGCCTTAGACTGGCTATATGTTAGGGGATAACCCCCTGAGATCACGAGATTGAATGGCTAGGGAAGATATCTGCTAGTCTTTGAAAGAGTCACTTCAAGAGCAACTACAGCCATACTGGAACTGTGTTGACTGCAGTGCATGTATGATACTTTGATAAGCTATATATGAAAGCAGAGCAAGGATTATGCCCATTAATAGGAAGGTATTCTAACAAACTGGACATCCTCCTGTGTGAGAGATAACATCTCCAACTGCTGGAGATACTTATATTTCCCCCTGAGTAGCTGATAGAGAGCTGATAATCACAAATTATCCAAGCCCACTCAAAATGTAATTATACTTTGTCAAAGTAAAGCCTGGGTTGCCATGTTCCGACCTTTTAAGGTCTTCTGAATACTGAAAGGCTCTGATTACAATTTGATAGATTATTCATACTCATGTTTATTGGATCAGTGGTGGAATAGTCACCAGTGGGCGACTGTGTGAAGAATCTTTGAGCCTCCTATTTACTATTGACCAAGCACAAACATTTATTTGCTGGTCAGCGTAGGGATTAGCGGAGTTATTTTTATGAATTTGATATTGCCTCCAAAAAGGAAACTCTGTTTCGTTCATTGAGCTGCTCTAGACTATTACAGCCACTTCTTGTCTGCATTTACTCGCTCCAATGTCGTTTGCAAACCACTGGATGGACTTCACAATAGTGACAACACTGGGCCATGCCTGCACAGGGTGTCAGCATGGCCACTTGTTGTATCTACTTGGGTTGGAGGCAGGGAACAGAATGACAATGCAGGGAAACAACTGGAAGACATTTGTACTCCTGTGCTTGAACAAGGACCTTCATGGCAGGCTCACCAGGTATTCATCTAATGAAGAAGGTTAATGCTAGGGTTAGGGTTAATGCTAGGGTTAATAGTAGGGTTAGGAAAAAGGTTAACTCTAAAATGGAAAATTAGAAAATGAGCAATCAACTGCCAATATAATGAACTTTAAAAGTCAGTCTTTGCAAACCTCATTGTAATTATGTTCTCTTCTGAAATCGTCAATTCTGGACTTTAAATATTAGCATTTGAAGGGAAATAAGCTATTTTCTTTATGAACTTGATTTTTTTCAACTGGGAAGGACACCACATTTCTAGAACAAGACTCTTATGACTAAACGACTTTAACAAGAAAAACATGACACATTCTGCATAATGCAGACTGTTCCTATTTTTTCCCTTACTTGCCACATCCTGCTGTCCATTGACTCAGCAAGAGTGGGGGTGATGAATGAAGGATGTTCACGTTTAACAAAGTCTACTCTAAGTGTTCAAGCTTTTAGGATCTAAGGGAATCAATGTAAATAATTGGAAAACATAAAAAGAGGTTGTCCATTTTTCAAAAACTAGTATTGCAAAAGCCCTTGTCTAAGCCTTTACTACAGTGATGGATTATTGAGGTACCCAAAGCTATATGGAAAAACACAAAAGAGACAGGGCACCTCTGAGAGTATTAGTGGGTCATCAGTTAATATTACATTAATAAAGGTGCTGCCCTTTTATATGGGCCAGGATAACACAGTATTGTGTACCATGACAAGGAGGTATGAATAATTAGAGGTAGAGTTTGGAAAGTGGAGATGGTCATTTTTAAAAGGTGAGCACCTTTCATTAATGTAATATTAACTACTGACCCACTGATGCTCTTAGAGGCACTCCATCTCTTTTGTGTTTTTCCAGTGTTTACATCACCCTGCAGGATTAATCTGGAGGCTGCCTAGGAGTACTATCTTTGATGTTCTGATTCCCAGCATAGGACACCTTTGGTATCCCTTCCTGAAGTGGTTTTTGTGTGGGCTCCAAAGCGGTATGGCACACAGACTTTAATCCCTACTGAATGCCACTGGAGTTTGGAGTTCCTTGACGCCAGTGTGAACAGCAGGAATACATGAGAGGCATGTGAAGTTTTACAAAAAGCATTCACAATTAATCTGAAGACACTGATAATCTGTGGCTGCCTGGGCACAGCCTGGTAAAAAAAACACTCAGTATGAACAGGTATATGTTGGGGCTTTCTTAGCAGAGTAGTTAGAATTATACAATATATTTGACATCCATTTCTGTGTTCTGGTTCTGTTTATGTTGAGTTCTGTTTACTACCGTTTAAACTACAGACAGGACTTCAGAGTTGGCACTGAACAAAATGTTCCTACTCTGTTTTCATTCTTTACTATAGGAAGTACATTTTAGAGGAACGGTGGCCTTTTTGTAAAGCTTCTCTGTCTTTAAAAAGCATAGTATGGTACATTTTGTTATCAAATATTATTTTTTTACAAAGTTTAGGAGGTGTTCCCACAACTCTTTAAAATAACAACAAACACACCTTTAGAAATGTGTAGTAATGACAATCTACAAACACATACTTCTAGATAATTGCAGGCTTTGTATTCTTTGCATACCTCCTTTCTCTTTTCTTCCCCAGTCTTCTGACAGTGGCCATGTTTACCAAGAGCAGATTACTAGCTCTACATTTACTTCCTTGAACTCCAGGGCATGTGACTAGACATGTGACTAGGACATGTGACCATGCACATCATCTCAGGGGAGGAAAATGCCTTTCCCTGAGATCTCGTGAGATTACAAATTAGATTTCCCAGCAATGCTCTGCTGATGTAACCTTCCCAAGATGCAACACTTTGGCACATACATCATTTGTGCCAGAACTGGACCAGGAAGTAGATGAACTTTATTTGTAAATAAATAAAAAACATGTTTGTTTAACTAATGAATGTAATATGATTTAAAATCAGCATGCAGAGCTGCATGCTGCTGTGATTTTTAGTAAAAAAGAGTAAAGGTTCACATTAAGCAGATTGTAGCAGTGGGTGGTCTAGGGACATGACATTTGTGTCTGGATTATAAAATACTCACAAGTTTTCATTTCAGTTTATATTTTGAAAAGAGTGGAAAATAGGCAAATGTAAAAGGATCCGATATTTAGAGATACTATCAAGAGATGCATTTTGTCAGGTCTAGGCCTGGGGATTGGGCAGAACTACTGCCATCCCACTGGAATTGCAGAAAGTCAGGCAGACTTGAAGCATCCCAACAAATCTTTCCTGATTTCTGATGACCACAACTTTGAAAGAAACCACCTAAACGTATCCAAATAATATGTGGAAATTCCTTTTTCCTTACCATGGAAGCAATAATTTGTTTACATATCTTGGACCAGTTGCACTATCCCTAAAAGTTGTAGCCGTGCCCCTCCTGCCTAGGTTGCCATTTGGATAATCCAGGTCCACCATTGGGCTCTCCTATCAGCAAAATTACCTGGCAACCAGTCTAGTTTTCATAGCCATTAGCCTTTCTCTGGCTGTAGCACCAAATCAGTTAGCCTACATGCATTGAGTGTCTTTGCAATAACTATATGTCTCTTTTTTCCAGATCACCAGAAACTGGAACGCGAAGCACGAATTTGTCGTCTCTTGAAGCATCCAAACATAGGTTAGTCACCATCAGTAATTATATAAATACACACGTGCATACATACTATCAATACACTGTGCAAACTTACCTCTGAAAACAATTGTTAATGTTAATTGATCAACATCACAGAACTGTTGTACTGGCTCAGGCTCAAAACAATTGTAACCTTTCTGTGTTATTAACTGACCAAGAGAGGAGGTGTAGATAGAGAAGAGAAGGGGTCCAAGGACAGAGCCTTGGGGGACCCCTACAGAAAGAGGAAGAGGAGGGGAGGAGTTAGAAATGTATTATTGTAAGACTGAATTCCTATGTTAGTCGCTAAACACGTGGAACGATGTATCTTTGTGGGTATTCTGAATAGAATTTGAATATCTGTAAAGTTCATTGGAATAAGGGCCATCAAATACTGAAGAATATAAAAAAGATCCATGACTGTCTAGATGTCTAGCCAGCATATTCAGAACCTTAGCCCTCATTCACACTGAACATTTTGTAGCACTTTTTCTGCTCAAAAAACAATAAAAGAAACGCCCCCCAAAAAAAAATTCCCATAAATTTCTCCGGCTGTGTTCACATCTGAGCGTCATACTGCTTGTAGCAAAATTCCCTTCGCTTGAAGAAAGCACATGAGCTTCTTTGTGGCAGATTCTGCATTTCTTGGCCCCATAAACTTCAATGGAAACGCTCAAAAACGCGTGATTGATGCATTTTTTAAATATTTTTCTGTCCATTCACATCAATGTGCTGTAATCTGCTCATTAGAATGTGCAACTTTATGTATGAGCGTAGAACGTGCAAAAAGTATGCAAAAACGTGCTAAACAAAATGTGCTGAAAAAGCGCATATTTTACGTCACTCAGGTGTGAATGCAGGCTAAGATGAAGAATGTTATAAAAGCAAACATATTTGTATTTAATTACTTTTCTAGAGGTGTATTTCTTCAATAAAATAATGCAAAACCTAGCAAGTCTGGTTGAGATGTTCCCCATATAACAGAGCTCTGAATTTTAGTCATATAGTCAAATGACTCAATAGAAGGACTGTTCTTTTTGCTGAAAGCAGTCAATAATTTTCTCTTTTTCATGTTTGTAGTGCTGTTTGGAGCAGAAAATGGAGAATTTGATTGGCGGCTATGGTTAACCTGTAAACCTGTGTGCTGAGGTTCCTGATATGAGGATAGATTAATGAAATCATTACTGTATGTTGTACCAAGCGACAGCTGAATGTGATAAATGAGCTCATTATGGAAGTCTACGGTGTGCATGTGCTGAAAAGGAACATGATAAAAGAAGTAGAGAGGAAATAATGACCTCATTGGTTTGTTGCTGCTCCTTCACTGTCCAATCACAAGCTGGGGGCAAGGAGCTGACCAGGCTGTTTTGCCTAAATACAGTATAGAAAATGGGGTCACCAACCTGCTGTAACCCTGTGTAAATCCCAGCACAGGATGGACACAAATACAGTAATACCTTGGTTTACAAGTAACTTGGTTTGAGAGCGTTTTGCAAGACAAGCAAACATTTATGAAAAATGTTGCCTTGATATACAAGCAAATGTCTTGCAATAAGAGCAAAATTTTGTAGAAAAGCGCCACCCGAATAAGGCTGTAGCAGTGCGAGCGATGAGTCTGTTTAACGACAATGCATGTCACATTGGATAGATTCCTTGTTAAGGTTTCACGAAATGAAAAAGATTGCATTGAGTCAAGAGATAGCAGTGATTCCGTTAGTGATAGTGAAAGTCGTCCTACACAATAATCCTCCTCTCTCTTGTCCCCCTCACACCGGCCACAAAGGTAACTGTAATTGGTTTATTTTTATTTATATTTTGTACAGTATTATATTACAGTACAGTATTGTAATAATTTTATATGAATATTTTTGGGTTGTGGAACGAATCATCTGAATTTCCATTATTTCCTATGGGGAAATACGCTTTGATATACAAGCGCTTTGGATTACAAGCATGCTGCCGGAACGAATTATGCTCGTAAACCAAGGTATTACTGTACAATCCTCTGGATGGGAAAACAACTTCCATATATGTTTTTCAACTGTGTATTTAGCTTTTCACCTTTAAGAGTTTCACTAAAAGAGATTCTAGTTTGTTAGCCTGTAGCCTGGAAAACAGGTATTTTCTGGAACCCATGATTAGACTGTATAAAACATTAGTAATAAAAAAGGACACCCAGCTGGATATAGCCTATGTGTTGTTGACAGCGTTTCCTGCACACCCCTCAAAAGGGAAACCCACCAGACAGCAGCTGGTAATAAACTCAGGAGCAATGTTAACTATTTAAACAAAGACTTGGCAAACTCAGCAATCCCTTTTTTTCCTCCAGCACAGGATACCTGGTCAGGGATAGCTAATACACTACTGTTGTTTTTACTGGTGCCTGACTCGCAGGTACATTGACACTGCTTAGTTAAACAACCACATCATACCCTACAGTACTTGACCCTTTTCAGCATCTTGTCTGAGTCCAGGTGTAACCAGTGAAGGTTACTGATACTTCTACAGCATACAAAGACGTTTTAGACATTTGTGCATTTCCAACCTTGTAGCAAAAGTTTGGGGAAGGTCCTGTTTCATCCCAGCACCACTGCGCCCCCATGCACAGTCAGGGCCTTAAAAGGTTGCTACTTATTGCAGTCACACTTCCTTCTCATATAAGTTTGCATGAATGAATACTTCAAAAAGTTGACATTATTTGTTAAAACCTTATTTCTAAATGGAAGTTGCTTTGAACTACGTATGTGGCTACAAACCTCAGTAGTCATGGGTAATGGCAATAAAAAGGGGCATTTAAAACCACAAAACGTAATGTATATGTAAAGCCAAAACCTTTTTGGAGGGTTCTGGAGGGTACAAAACCCTGTCAAGTTTTTGTCATTGTCTATGTCCAGGTGGGGAGATTTACACTCAGTATTTGTCCTGTTACCATTGTCTCCAGATTACAAAGTAATGGGAAATTTAAAATTTCCAAGTTGTCACAGGAACAGGAGGTCAAGGGAAATCTTTCAATGAGAAAACTTGTTCTGGAGACACCTTTCTAAAAGAGCATATATCATTAGGGATGAGCTTTGGGTTCAGGTTGAACATGAGCTCGACCTGAACCTAGCCTGTCCTCAGTTTGGGTACAGGCAAACAAACTTGCCAATTTTTGCCACTTTGCCTGGCCAAATCCCCTTCCGATGTTTATTAACATGCATCATCTGAAACTCTGTCCTTTTGTAAAGGGGGCTTCCAGATTCTAAAAAGTACACCCTCGACAGACACTTTTGAGGGACAGAATTTGGCCGTGAGGCCCTTGTTTACTCAACACTGGCTTTGTCGACCCCTACTTCCCTCGACAAGGCACCATCCCAATGTTAAAGGCATGTGGTCTGGTATGGTTTAGGAGGTACACACTCACTCCCCCCCCCCCCTTTCCCTTTTATGGCCCTCAATAAATGGTAGTTAAGTCATATGTCTGTGAAAGTTATCATTGATCATTGATCGTATAACATGTGCTAAACGTCTATTGGATTTGTTCTCTAATGTTGAAGATGTTAGTGGCTTCCTCAGTTGCTCTTTTTGCTAAAACAATAGATCAGATACTCTGTACAGAGTTAAAATTGCCCCAGATGACACGCTTTTGACTAAGCTGTATGGGCAGTTTTAATCTCTTGATACTAAATGATTTAACCAGTTGCTATTAGTCACCTCATTGGCCTAAACCAACATGAGACATTTGTAGTAGCTCAATCGTGACTCTAAAAATGCAAGTGATTATTTGCTAGGAACAGATGGAACAAATGGATCCCTATGGAGTAAGCTACAAAAGTAGCATGTAGCAGTGGTCAATCTTGCATGACTGCAGAATGTTCTGGCCATATGCAATTGATCCCTGAAATATGCTACTGTGTAGGTTACTACATCAGGAGCAATTTGTTTCAGCTGTTTAGCGATCATTTGCTACTCCTAGCGATGAATCGATTCGCTACCAATTCAAATAGCAGCACTGAGCTATTACAAATCTCTTGTGTAGCTCTAGCCTTTCTTTTTCCCAAGTTGACCAAACCTTAAAGAGGAACTTTACCCATAATTTTGAAATGACAACAAATACACATTTAGAAATGTTTAGTAATGACAATCTGCAAACAGATACTAATAGATAATTGCAGGCTTTTTATTCTTTGTATACCTTCTTTTTTTGCACCATTCTTCCCACAATGGCTATTTTTTTTACTAAGGGCAGATTAATCCATCTCCCTTTACTTCCTGGAACTCTGGCACATGTGACAATAACATGTGACCATGCACATGATCTCAGGGGAGGAAAATGCCTTCCCTGAGATCTCATGATATTGCAGGTGAGATTTCCCAGCAATGCTCTGCTGATGTAACCTTCCCAGGATGCATTGCTTGGAATGATTACATCACTAATGCCCAAGAGGACCATATCAGCATGCAGAGCTACACGCTGAGGTGATTTTTAGCGAAAGGGGGGTAAAAGTCCACTTTAAAAAGAGACGCTACTTTAACATGGAGAGAATTCTTCAGTGACCATTCTACTGGGATAGTATCTGAAAACAGAAGACAGCTGTATATTACACAGTTAAAGAGTTATGCTAGTATAAAAAAAGAGAAAAATTGCCATGCTGAGCCATTTGAAGGCAACATAACTTGTGTCAACTGCTGCAGCCATTTATATTTTTGTTTATTTCTTTTCATTTTCCCCTCATAATATTCCACATAAAACACCGGCAATAAAAATATTTAATGCAAATTAGGAACAGGAGGCAATGACACATCAGCACAATTTTATGTGTAGATTTCTGCTGCTTTGGTGATACTGCTGCACACATACTAGCACATACAGAACTGTAGTGGCAGGGATTTATTAATGTTTTATATCATTTATGAGCAGCCTGTCAGGTTTAATCTGTCTCCCCAACACCAGGCGAGAACCTCTCTCTCTCTCTTTATATGGGACAGGAGAACTGCCTTTTGCAGTGAGGTTTCCATGGCAACAGAATTCCGAAGCACACATGGAGATGCTAGAGTAGGCTGCACTTATAAACCTACTAAACGCATGCAAACGACAATACGAAAACTATTCTGCAAGACTATTTACACCAGAAGATGTGTAAATAGGAGTTTATGTGCTAATTAGAGCAATAGAACCACATTATAATTATTTCAGTCAATTGTAGTGTTGTATTTGACACCAGTTTGCTATGCAATCATACCTGTTTAATTTTAAATATGGCTATCGCATGAAGTTGAACACCTAGCACCAAGTATGTACAGTTCTAATACCTATATATGGACTGTTTACTCTTCAACTCAAAACATTTGTAATTTGGTTCAGCCAGTCTTGTGATGTATGTACCCATAGGCATGCGCACAGGGTGCGCCAGGTGTGCTTGCTCACACCCTAATCACCAAGAGCGCAACACCAAAACCAAAACAACAGGCACTGTGTTTTATTCACTTAGCCGGTGGAGAGATCTATCTGTGACCGGCTCAGCGATACAGAGAGTAGCAACACTTGACAATTACATTCCTCACATAACAGCCACAGTCCTCAGCGCCTGGGAAGCTGCAAGGAGTATGGCTGCGGCTTCCCATCTAATTAGGAAGCCGGGCAGGTGGTCACAGTAGACCCAGTAGAATGGTCCCTGAAGAACCTGGAAGAGGTAAAGAACAGTTTAAGAGATGAGAATCTGGCAATAGGCTACGCAAGCCTATGTATATACCTTTGCCACGCTGTATAACTAGGCAGACAGCACTGCTCCTTTTTTTCAGATTTACAGCTACGTTGCCTAAAACACCATCCCACATCACCGCTCCACTGTCCCTATTCTGGCCAAGCAACACCAAGTGCAGGTTCTGGGCCCTTTCCAGACTGAATCTCCTCCCTCATACATGTATAATATAAATTGCAATGTCATACACCACACTTCTGTAGTTCTTCAGAAATAAGTAGAAAGGACACTCCACCTTTGGCTTCCTCTGGCATATTGTGCTCCCTACTGGGGCTTAAAGTACATCTAAAGGCTCCTATATGACAGCCCAGAGAAGTTCTAAATCCAGTTAATATTTGATGTACAAGCCATATAACAAAACAATTTCCCTGATTGAGACAAATCCTCCTTCATTTGTGTCCCACATGCTCCACCTACCAGACACTGCAACTCCCAGTGGGAGGGTTTCAGAAACAGGAAGTGTTATCAATCCAGGAATCAGTGGGCAGGACCAGAAGTGGCCATATACTGACTGACAAACTACAGACTTTTGAATCAGCAGTGAGAATTCTGATTGCCAAGCCCTCTGCAACATCTTTTTATTCCTCTGTATTGCAAGCAGCTTGCATGAGTGGCAATGCTGCTCCAAATTCAGGACCGGTGCAGCATCATCGCCTCACTATCTATCATAGGAAGCTGCGTTATTGGGACTTTACTGGCAGGATCAACATGAATTTGTGGAACTTTAATAGGTGGTCATAGTTCTACTTCAGTCATAGTGTCATGGGAAGAGTTAGGGTCCATTACACTACCTTGAGCATTTTCTTTTGTGGCCTAGTGTCTGCTGTGTATTTGTGGAGGGGGCACTTCTTTGAGCTGTTTCAGGGCTTCACACTGTTTACATCTTGTATTATGTAATTGTTTTTAGCTTTATTGAAGTGTAACAAAATGACACCTCATAAAAGTTAATGCACTCTAGCTGAATTGCTTTGTGTTGACCGTAGGTGACTACAGGTGTCTGTATTTTTTTTGCAACACACTGCAACCCACCTCAGGTCAATGTAGCCATATAAAACAGGACACAGAGAAAACAATGATGTTCTCTGTTTTCTGGTGGTGACCTGCAGTGTGTATTAAAAAGTTACCTGCCAGCTTATTGGATGATCAATCAGTATCAATAGGGAGTTGGGTGGTAATGGATTAGTGGATCTAATGGGCAACGTAAAGGCGACTTCACCTTTTTAAAGTAAAATTGGAGTGCTCAATACAGCAATAACCAGCAGTTTACAAAGTATAATACTAAATTATTTCTTTGGGCACATATTTTGAGTTACTGTACAGTACAGTGACCTTTTTTTACTTCCTTGGTTTGACATGTTTTTGACCTTAAATTAGGGATGCCAGGTAAGGGATAAGCTCCTGCTCTGACTCATGCTTCTGTAAGTAAAACCTTATACCTTGAGCTACTGATCTCTGTGAACAGCTTATGATAAGGAGACAGAGGAAAGCATGTAAAAAGCATCCCTAAAGTCCACCTAAACAGGACAGTAGATAGTATCCATATGCAATATGTTATGTTTACCTGACTAAAAGAATATGCTTTGCATTTTGTTAGTCCTAACTGTTATAAAGAGTGAATATATACAAACTGCTGTACATTCTCTTTAAAGAGACTCTGTCACTGGGGGAAGGGGGGGGGGGGCAAACAACAGCATGCATGAAGTGGAAGTACCTAGTGGTGCAGATAGCTAGAGTACCCTCCCAAACTCTCCTCCTGAAATTAAATAATAGTCCCTAGACTTCATAGGAGTGCAGGAGCTGACCACTAAACCCTACCCCCCTCATATTTCTTATGACCCATCATTATGATGGGCTGCTTCGATAGCCAAAAGAAATGGACATGAGGCAGGAAGCAGCGACAAGCTGGCAAGAACAACTCCCCACCTAAGTTCCCCCTCTGCTCTTGATCTTGACAACCCTTGATAAATGCCTGTTCCTTCTGGGTATGGAGGAGCATGTTACCTCCTTCAAGGATGCAGTGCTCTAGCATGAGCAGCCAATTTCCTAGGCAAAAACATTGTCATATGAGTAGGAAGAGGAAGAAGTTAACTTTGAGTAAACGCTGACACCATTGGACACAGAGCTTACTCAGGGTGCAGGCTTCCAGCTCAAACACAGGAGCAGTGGGGGTGCAGGTAGAAATCAGCAGATTTCCTTTTATTTCCCTACCACAGTTATACGGTTACCTGTGTTCCTGTGTATGAGTGGGCCTCAATGGAAAAACATTCCTGCTAACTCACTGAGTGTTACACAAGTGTTTCAAGCTGTGGACCCTTTGGAGTCATGTTGACTCATGCACACTATCACCCATATTAAGTATCACGTTAAAGCAGTTTTAACATACAGCTGACATTTTGGCAGCTGACGGTATGCAGGTGTACATTACCCCGCTGTGCACGCCTGCTGCAGCGAACAAGTCTTCCTATGCTGTATTTAATAGCTTGCTACAAAGTGACTTAATTTCTTCTTTGCGTCATGTCAGGCGAATGATGAGGATAAACAATGTACCCTCAAAGTATCCTTAAGAAAGTAATATGTATACAGGGCTGAGATAAAGGTTTGAGCACCACATCCCAAAATAAAGTAATACATCCAAATAATTAAAGAATTCATGGGGACTTTTAAAGTGACACTAAACTCAGGAGTTAAATCTTAAAAAATGCATTCAAGCACCTTAACAAAAAGCTGTAGCCACCGTTCCAAGCTTGCTCCCGTGATGGACTACAATCTCACGTTTAGTTAGCTAATTTGTATGGAGATTGTAGTCCATCACGGGAGGGAGCTTGGAGCGGTGACTACTTTACAACACACACAGGGACCATGGGGAACAAAAGTAGCCACCCACCAGAAGGAAGGACTGTGTCAGGACCAATTCAGGGATGATTTAAGGATCTACAGATGAGTCATACACAAATAAGCTACAATTTTGTGAATAGATAAGGGTACTTGAATGTGTTTTTAAGATTTAACTCCTGAGTTTAGTGTCACTTTAAGGCACCATAAGATTACACACACCAGTATGTTTCAAGCATTTATTTATTTACAGCCTATTCATCCCCATATACAGTACCTGCCTTCTATTACCCACTGTTAAATCAGCTTTACACATTTTTAAGATTTACACATTTCCAAATGCCCAAATACTACTTCCTCATAAAACTCCAACCGTCAACTGTATCACACAGTGGGACAGGGCATTTTCTCAGTCTATCTCACAGAAATCTGCCTCCTTGGTAGATATGGAGAAAATATATAGGCATTATGTTCAATAGCCACTAGACATGTGCACTGCCAAAAAATTTGTTTAGTTTCGTTTCGTTTTAAATTCGGATTTGTGTTATTTCGTTTTTCGGGATTTGGGTGTGAAAGTCAATTTGGATTCGGAATTCGGATTCGGACGAAATTCGGTAGCGGTAGTTCGAGCGTTCGTTTCATTTTCTGTTGTTATTCGTTTCTTATTCGTTTCTTATGTTCTTTTGTTCGTTCGTTTGGAGCACGGAGACATTTGAGGGGGAAAAAATATTTTTCTCCTTCTCTAATGTCACTTTGCTCCAACGAACGAAACAAATAAGAAACGAATAAGAAACGAATAACAACAGAAAATGAAACGAACGCTCGAACTACCGCTACCGAATTTCGGAAATGGAAATTCGGATTCGTTTGCAATCGTTATGTCTGTAATCCGGAATTCGGATACATCCGAATGTCCGAATTTCCGAAAATTCGTCCGAATTTCGATTAGGAATGAAACGAATCGCACATGTCTAATAGCCACCAGTCAACCCGCTTGGGGGATGAACACAGGGGATATAAGAAAGGGGAAACCCCAGGCCAGAGAAAAATAGATAATTATTGTGAGTGTACAATATGTAGTCTAGATCTCCCTACATGCAGATAACAGGTTTCTTTAAGGATTTCCATCCCGGGGTATCCACATTTTCTTTCACCCTTTCATACACTATTTCTAGCCTGAGAGCTCAGAAGGAGCTGTCACTTTATTTTCTACTATCTGGGGGTAGAGCATTAGAAGAGACACCAAGATGTATGAAATATGTATTTCCTTCAGGATAGAAGAAGCTCAAGGTCACTAATTATTATGTGGAAAAAAACTCCAGAAAGATGCCTTTCGGTACATTCAGTACTTTTCAATAAAACTTAAAGAAATCCTCAAATCTCAGGCAGAGACATCATGGGAATTGAACCAACAAGAGCTGTAAATATCAGTGACTATTGAGGGCCCTGATACACGGATGGGTTTGATGTGTCTCTAGATGCCTCATTCAGCTTGATGTCACAGCAGCAGTACTGCACTACTAGACACAAGTGTTGGTTTATGGGATGTAAGGTTTACTTACTGCGTTTTATTGAAAATAAACTATAGGCACTAATGCACATAATTCATGTTCTATGCACTTTAAGCATTTTCTTTAATGCCACTTTTATTTTGTTTTTGAGAACACTGTGCAATGCAAGTTCCATTGAATAAAGGAAATTTTATGCTCACCACTCAGCTGGCCTGTGTCTCTTACTATCACTCTGTTCCAGCGCTACAGCCTCCACTGTATCTGCACTCCCACAGGAGTGTCGGATACATCTGAACCCTGCTATACACTGTGGTTCCCTCTGGCGACCCCTGCCTCACTGCTGTGTCCTTTATTGACACAGGTATCAGAGGACTGAACCACAGCATATAGCGGGGGACACAGCCATCCGACACTCCTTCGGGAATGTCAATCTGATAAAGACACCAGCACTGGAACGGGGAGTATGGTGAGTAAAAAATGTTTTTGTTTTGAAGGGATCTGGCATGAAGACTTTTTAAATGGCAGATTTTTTATTTTAAAATGAACTTGCAAGGTAAGATTTACCATTAGACACACTAGGCCTTTGCCTACGAGCCACAGTTCCAAAGAGGTATTGTACAGTTATGAACCACTAACTAATGTAACCAACTACAACTAGCTGTATCAGCGACACATTTTTTCCCAGTGATTTTCCTCACCTTCTATCACAGTGACCACCATCAGTAAACCATATGAATCCATTTCCAAAGGGGGGTGGGGCCCGCACCAGGATACACCATCAGAGGGGGTGACATCAAACTGACTGACAGTCATTTTTGTGGCTTCCCTTCTGAAAAGTCGGGCACTCGGTCATGGATTGAGAACCCGACAGCTGCACGAGAGAGAAGGGGACCCGGCGGCATACCTTATCCTGCCAGACGAACCTCCCCTCCCTTTTTTGCTGGCATCCATCACCAAGATGGGTCCGGCAGTGAAGTGCACGTGACATCATTACGCGCGTGCATAATGACATCCCATGTATACGTAATGACGATCGCATCAGATGGCACCCGGTCTGGTGAAGCTGGTGCTACTCATATAACCTTGATTTCACATTATCATAAAACTCTTAGCCAGATTGCAGCCAGGAAAACAAGAAATGTAGTTTGTAAAAGAGTTCATCCTAACAGTGTTGGTAGTCCCCCTGGAGCCATAGGAAGTGTGCTCACATGCAGCCAAGCTAAATGTAGAAGTTAAAATCATCTACACATACAAAAAATGTGATGCCAGAATAAGTATCGCTGTCCATAAAAAAACACTGTTTTGTAACCTGAAACACCACATAGTGCTTAAATGCATCTACCAAGTATCTAATTTAAAGAACAACTCCAGCATTTAAAAAAAAAAAAAAAAAAAAGTTGCATTGGGGCTACCCCCATACTGCAAGGGTTAACTGCTCCTTTTTCTCTAAGAGGCAAAATAAAGAAGGAATACTCACCCGAACCTCGGTTCCGCCTGGCTGGCAGTCTAAGGCCCATGATGTCATCACGTATAATACAGATCTATTAGATGTGAAGACACCGAGGACCATACCACACCAGTGGAGGAAGAGAGAGGTGAGTATTCTTTCTTTATTTTTGCCCCTAGTGAAAAACAAACAGTCAACCCTTGCAGTATGGGGGTAGCTCCACTGCAAGGGTTATTTTTTTAAATCCTGGAGTTGTTCTTTAAAATATTGCTTTACCATGTCACCCTCAAAGTCACATAAAAAGGACCCCCTCCCAGCTGTACAGTATTTTGTTTCCACATGATTTTGCTTTGTTAAATGTCTCTCATGACAGTGGCCAGCTCCCCATGCATTTTTTGTTTAACAAAAGCTTGACTATTAGCCATGAAAATGGCCAAACGTTAGTATCAAGATTCACCCCTCATAGTCTTCAGTAAGTTTCACTGTTACGTTACGGAACTTCAAACAGGATTTGATTAAACCCCAAGAATCAAACCTGGGCAAATTCGTTCATACCTAAATCAGTGTTTCCAACAGTTAAGAGTCCCTTTCATAATTTCCCAAAAGGTAAAAAAAATTCTGGAAATGGTAACATTCTGTCCTGATGCTGGAAGTGTAGATAGGTGGGAAATGTGACCATTTTTATAGTACATTTGACAAGCATACACTGCAGAGGTGATGGTGGGACACAGCTGAGCAACTTTGGCGAAACACTAACATAGGTAATGAGGTTGTGAAGGAAAGATAGCAACACATATCTTGTAAATGAAGAGTGACATTACATTACCATGGGCTGTAAGACAATTGCACGCAGTGTAATCTCCCTTAGTTCAACCTGGCACATATTATATTCTGATCACACCTTTGTGAGATGTGCTGTCCACATTTCCATGTGCATGGCTGTTAAATTTACCACTTCCAGATAAATGCACCTTGTTTTTTGCGTGACCAGGCTATATGCTGCAGCTGTTATCACACCTGCTCTGCTGGAAGTAGGTCAGGGCTCAGTATGTTTTTAGGGAGGAGGGTTTGAAAAGTTGAAGGCTGAGCGGCTCTGTCAGTTCTAGAGGGTTGCAGATAGGCAGCTGCGCTGCACACTGACAGCAACTTGGCGGAGAGGATCAGCATTGAAACTCATCCCTTTGGACAGTGAGATGTTTGTCACCAGAGGAACAATTCATGACATTCAGACCACTGTAGTTCAGAGTTTATTTGAATAGCCATGGATGCTTAGGGGGCATAGATGGGTTTCAGGAACCGGTTATAAAAATAAATACATTTCCATCCCGAAAATAAAAAAAAGCTGTCCATCGCCCTAGATCCCAACGGTGGTGGCGTGCTGGTCTGCGTGCATTTCACATGTTATAGCTGTGCGCCACCAGACATCCATAAACTCGTTCTTGCACTGGCTGCCCTTGTAGTGGCTTAGATCCCCAGGAATACTTTGAACACAGGGCTCTCAAGGTACTCACGGCCTCGGGCAGAATCTCAGCATATCTCCCCCTTCATGGCAGAGCAAACTGTGCCTGGGCTAACCAGTACTGCCATGATCTCTACCCACATTCACTCCTTTACATTGCTACAGCAGCAGTCCAGCCCACCACAAGTTCACTTCCTGGAGAAACCCCCATCTTAGAGGTTGGGGGAAGGATCAGTACACACACAGAGAGCCTTTTGAACTTTTACTTAAACATCTTTTGATGTACAATATAATACAGGCTTCAGTCATCCCATTGACTGATGACGGTACATTACTTGTTCAAGCAAACGTGAATAGTTACCAACGGATAGCAGAAAGGAGGTTAGTCGAGGTGTAGTCCAGAGCCAATGGAGAGGTATTACCCAGAGTCATGCATCCTAAAGGCATGTGAGTAGTCCCATAAGATAGTGCTGCTCCTGCCCTCCTTTGCTTCCCCCCTTAGGGGAAGCGGACAGCTATCCACAGCGACTACATGGTGGCAGGCCTGGTCCTGTGCCTTCCCATGGACTAGCCTTCTATAAATCACTCTGTACTCTCTTGTCCACCAACTGGACTCTCCTGGGCAGGTACCCCGCCCAAAACTATATGTATTGCTCTCCCTGAAGATAGAGCTTCGTCAGGGCAGAGCAACCTTTAGGCTGGATTCACACCTAAGCGACATCTATTCAGCGCGGTTTACACTTGTCTTTTTTGCCGTGTATGTTAAGTCGTGCGTTTTTGTGAGCAGATTTTAGCACATTCATGTGGATGAACAAAACACGCCTAATACGCGTGCAAATAATTGCAATACTCATTTTTAAAACGTTTTCTATTGAGTCTATGGGACGAAAAACACTGAAATCAGCCCCAAAGTAGCTCATGTGGTATTTTGTGCAACAGGCGTATTTCTACTTGCAACAAAACACTGACATGTGCACGGGGGTCAGGAATGGGATTCCTAGTGTTGAGCAGTTTGACACACTGATTTACGAGCGACAAACTGCTTTGGTGTGAAGGGGGCCTTAACTTTACAGTGACTCCCTCAGTCATTCACTATTGCCTATAGGGACTTCTAGTGGCAGATTGGAATACTGCAATCCTCAATCTTGCCCACTACCCTACATATACATAATTTGCTACATACATTGCATTTGTAAAACCTCATCTTGAATATGAACTTTGGTTTCGGATAAATGATTTCTTGCATTTGGTAGGGGTGCAGATTAAGGCTGTTAAAGCCCAAATGAACCCTCAGTTCAGTACAGTGTACACGTTCGTGTCACTGTTGGCAGGGACGGATTGGAAACCTTTGA
>NW_017306447.1:1401945-1411300 GCF_000935625.1 Nanorana parkeri | reverse complement strand
TTTCATGGTAGGGACAGATTTTTATGGGCTAAAGAAAGTGTACCAATCAAAGTGTACCATGGTGCTTCATTGTAAAATGCAGGTCATTAATGCCATTACTGACTTTTCACAAACTTATGTATGTATATACAGTATACTTTCTTATTTATAGGGAACATTTTTCTGGGGATTTTTTTTTTTTTAGCGACAAGGTTGCTATGTACAGTGAAACTCCAATGAAAACTTTCTAAAGTGTTGGATTTTGCGTCACCATGTCAATGCCAAGAGGCTTCAATGGGCAAATGTATTGTGCATCAATTGCAGATGCATTTGGCCTATAGTTGACCTACATTTGACATCCCTCAGCTGCTTTTGCATTTGCATCCTATAGACTTTTATAGTGAAAGTAGCATTTTTTTTTTATCAAAGATTGTTGACAATTACCCTTACTGTGGTGTTCCTACATGGGAGATTTTCCTCACTTCCTACCACAGTTTTTTTGCTCTTAAGCTTGCAATCTAAATAACTGCTTCCATTGAGTTAGCATGTGTGCAGTTCCAGAACAAGTGCCCTGCGTATAACATCTTAGCAATCAATTTGGTGCTTTGTAATTTCGAAGATGATGGGATACTTTAAAAAGGCTCTGGGATAGTAGTTACCAAAAATTAATGCTTGGCACCTACTAAAAGAATAAGCTACTTATCTGTCTGGCAGAAGCTGAGGGAAATCTTTGCTTTACTCAAGGACACTATTACTATTGGAGACATCCAGGTTTGTCATAAAGCATGTTACCTGCCGTGCAGTGTGTGCACTGACCTTTTCATCAATACAGAACACAGCAGTGAAGTACTAAAAAAATGTGAACACGCATACCTGCAAAGAACAGGATGTTCATAGTAGCATGTCCTGCCACCTGTTCTTTTGATCTCTTGCTGTACACTCTGGTTCCATTCACTGGTCCCTATGTCTCTACAGGACAAAGTAGTGATATAGTAGCCAGCTTTAAATGGGGGACACGGCCACCCAACACACCCATAATCGTCATGTGCAAAGATTTTGCCAAAGGCCATAGATGTTGAGCAGAGGGAAGATCAGAGGCATGGTTAGAGGGATAGCTGATTATAAACACTTGTCTTTTTGTAGATGTTTTTTAATCAGCGACAGAGTCACTGGCCCTAGGACTAAAGGCTCTAGGACTGAAGTGGTTAATAAAGCTGCAGTCCGAAGTAGCTGGGCTATTTTGGTAGGCTGCTAGATATCTGCTGGATCAGTCAGTGGTTGCAAATGTCACCTGTACTGTTTACAGATTTTGTCACCACGTAACATTTGCAGACGATTGTTTGCCACTCACTGCTAATAACACTTAATAGGTGCACTTAAATCTAAGTGCAGAAAAATAAAATTGGTAATAGTGGACGGTTTACATGTTTCTCCTTAGAAATTACAGAACATTGTGTCCTGGCTATAGATGTCCTAGTCATTCCAACACATTATTGTTAAAAGAATTATGAGCGCTTCAGAAGATGTCAAATTTTGAAGAGTTGAACATGCCCTTAATGACTGGCTACCAGTAACTGATAACTTTACGAGGCATTTCGCTCCCCCTCTTTTTTTTACTCCCTCTTACCTTTTGTGCAGTGTTGTCCTCAAATCACATACTAACCTGTCCAGTGTATCTAGGGTTGGCCATTTTGGTGCCCTTTTATCATTGGGAACTGGCTGCCTCAGCCAGCCCCTGATGAAACGTGGAGCTCTGCCCACTCTGTGTCCCTACTCCTGTAGCCAATATAAAAAACAAAAACATATGCCAGCAATGTACACTGAGTTTACATGAAGCAGGCATGTGCAGTTGCTGTATAATACACAGAAACTTACTTTTTTGTTAGCTTTCCTCTTCATATCCACATGGAAATGTCTGCCTGCTGTGCAAGTATTGTGTATGTGTCTTCCCTTCTCTCCCCTCCCAGACATTGTATTGTGTGTAAAGGCAAAGATGGTGGTGTTTACTGATCATGTTACAATGGGTGACAGGGAGGGGGCAGCTGATTACAGTCTGACACCCTGGTGTCAAACTGATTTTCCTGTGGAGAAAACTTTGCATTTTTAGGCTTCAGGCCTAATAAAACCTGCATAAAAAAATGAAGAAAGCCTTCAATATGAGTCATGAAAATGTGCACATGTATACATCATCACTGCATCTCTTCATTACCACAATAAATGCTAATCACTTACAAAGGTGGAAATGGATTTTAAACTCTTCAAGAAAACTGCTTCAAGCTTGTTGAAAGCTTTGCAAACTTCTTCTACACACTGGTCTTATACATGCTCAAGCCGCTATGAATAAAGACTTGAGAGTTCATTAATATGGCTGTTCCTGGCCATAGACCACCCAAATCACCGTATGTCGATGATGGGTATGCCCAGGTGTTTACGATTAGCTGCAAACAGGAAGCTTGTACAAATCAATGAGAGGCTGACTCTCTTCGCATATAATCACTTAAGTAGCTATTCCATGTGGCTAGGAATAGATGAGCTGCTCTGATGAGTCTCTGTGAGACTGTTTGCATCTGGGGCCACTCATTTGTCCCTAACAAATCATCCAGTCCATGTGCAAATGCATGAAGTGTGCTGCGGAGCCTCTCATTGATTGGTACAGGCTGAATGTAAACACCTGGGCATACTTGCCCGAAAAATATGCTATTATGGGTGGTGTACAGCCAGGAATGACCATTATTGAACCCCATTCGTTCCACTGCAGCTCTCAGCTGTGGCTGCGGCCATAGAGTTATGTCAGTGGTGTCTATGGCACTATCATCATCTGGCAACTATGTTCAGGCAAAGCCTGGGATTGTCTGTTTAGAAAGAACCAGGCAGTCAGAGGTTTTACATAAAAACTGTTTGAAATTGATGAAAACAGTCCTATGAATCCCCAGTTGAGATTAGAACCAAGACCTGCGACTGGATTGAGCATATGCAGGTGTTAGATAAGGACAATAAATCTTTTTCTTTCAGGTTGTTATAATGTCAAAATGTGGGGGAGAGCCGTAATTTTAGACCTGCTTCGACTTAGTACCTATACAAAAAACGTACACAGTATAAAGCAGTAAAACTGTAAATGTTGTCATTTGCATCTTAGAGCGAGCTATTATTTGAATGTCATTTTAGAATAATCATGTGTTTCAATGTATTTGATGTTCTGCGTGTAAATTGTTTTGCCGTGCTGCCAGCATAATTGAAATAGATTAAAAGTGTTCTGGTTTCTGTGAACAGTAATTTTGAAAACCATTACATATATTATTAGAGATTTTTTTTTTGAACGCTGTCATAAAGTTGGTCGTTATTAAAGTAATAACAATGATTATAACAAAGATGGAATTAGTGGCAGTGCTGAGGTGCTGGATTTGAAAGGTGCTGTGAGAGCAGGAACATGCTGGCTCTGGATGCTAAAAAGCATTAACACTGGCAAGAAGCAATACATCTCTGTACCCAGTAACCCAGCATGCAAGCAAACAAAAAAAGCCATCACAAATGACTCCCCCATAGTGACAGAATCAGCAGTCCAGATTAATGCATTAAAAATGGTGTTTATTTATACCTTGCCACACACAAATAAGAAAAAAAATCCGGCTTTAACCCTTAACACTTTCTCTATGCCAATTTTTTGTTAGATTTGGATATAGTAGCAAAGGGTTAGATCCTCTATCAGGATTTTATTGCTATTTGTGTCTTCCCTGGAAAGCTGTACCCTATTTATCCTGGTGATCATTGTTCCTGGGACAAGCCAACATTTTCACTGGTATAAGAATTAAAGGGAAATCTTCAAATGGGGACAACTGTTTGGGTGTCAATGGATTCCCTCCCCCCACCCACTTTGAAGAGATCTCTGATTACCTGTTGTTTCCCAGGGGAAATTTCCCCAGTGGGACACAGATAGCCAAAACAAAAATACCAGAAGTGGCTCTCAGTATTCCCTGCTCCCAACTTCGATTAGAGATACACTAGTCACCCTTACTCCAAACCATTCATTTTAACAACAGTCTTCCCATAAGATTATATGTGTATGCAACATTTTTATGCATGCTATTTACCTGTAAAAGTCTCCCTTGTGTAGCCATCCAAAAGCCCTGAGACTGCTGCTGTGTGCTGCCATCTTGGATGTGATGTCAGCAGCCCCAGCAGACTCAGAGCTATTACTAGCCTGTGGTGTGCTTTAAATATCTATTCTGGTGTTGGTAATCAAATGCCAAATCATAGGGGACTGAGTCAGCCAGTTAGCAGCTTTGCCTGATCACTAATCCTCCTGTTTAGTTAAAAGCACATGACCAGTATCTTGGTCAACAATCTTAGGTCGTATAATTTGCTGAGTTGGACCTCATTCCACCTTACAATATTAACCTTCCTGGCAGTAATCCCGAGTGTGGGTTGGGGTTAATTTTCATTACCAAAAGCGGTAACCCCGAGCCACACTCGGGATTACACTGTGCATCGCTTACGTTGTCCACGAGCCCCGATGTGTCCTCCGACCGATGCCGGCATCCGTCTTCTGGGTTCCGTCCCTTGCGAGTGCCCGCGAGGGCGTAACCGGCGGGAGATTTAAAAGTAAAAAATAGAAAAAAAAACTGAGATATTCAGACCGCCAGGGAGTTAAAGTGACACTAAACTTAGGAGTTAAATCTTAAAAATGCATTCAAGTATCTTGACTATAAACAAAATTGTAGCTTATTTGTTTATCACTCGGCTGTAGATCCTCAAATCCTCTCTGAATTGATGCTGACACTGTCCTTCCTTCTGGAGGGTGGCTACATTTGTTCCCCATGGTCCCTGTGTGTGTTGTAAAGTAGCCACCGCTCCACGCTCACTCCTGTGATAGACTATAATTTCAATATAAATCAGTAAACTAAATATGAGATTGTAGTCCATCATGGTAGGGAGCTTGGAGTTAAAAGTTATGGTACTTGGATGCATTTTTATGCTTTAATTCCTGAGTTTAGTGTTAAAGATAGTGTGGTGTTAAAAATATACTGTAAAACTCATTAAGGCATTTGGCAAAACTTGAGCGGACATAATCTGGAGCAGCTGCTACCAATCTTACATTCCCAACCTTACTGAAGAAACTAAAAATGGAAGCTGATTAGTTACTATGGTCAACTGCTCTAGATTCTGTCTGCTCCAGTTTTGATAAATTCTCCCCATTGTGAATTGGTAGTAACATTTATCCAACTGTAGCTTTATATTAAAAAAGGAAGATCTTAAAAATAAATAGCTATAGGGTAGACCTAAATCTAGGCATATTTGAAGGTATGTTATGCATAAATGAACAGCCCACTCTGTAATTTAGCTCACATCAACTCTCCCTGTCATGTTTTAATTTGCCACACACAAATGACCTTCATTTTTACTTTGCTATCCCACGCCCTCCCACAGCCTCCTTGACAAAGATGGTTTACTTTCATTAAACACACAGTACATGTTAAGTAGGAAAGAACTGCCACTGTGTTTTTGAAATGTTCAGCACTAAAATTAGTGTTTCGAGCACAGTTCTGTTCAGATCGTTCGCTCACTTCTCGATCCTGTCACGGCAGAGAGCCATGACAGGGGAGGGACTGGATTCCCCCCTCCCTGCTCTGATCCTACAGTGCTGACTGGCGGAATGGACGGGGAGGGGACGGGTACAGCTGGCTCTGCCTCTAGATAGGCACAGCCAGCTGTCACTCATGCAGCTGGGTGGATCTAGACATAATTGTCGGGATCCGTTTCAGCTGCGGCGTCTCAGTATACCGCGAGCTGCAGCTCGTGGTATACTGAGCTTTGGGTAACGGGAGGACGCTAGTTAGTGTCCTCTTGTTACCCTTCGGAGAACTATGGGGAAAAGCCTTAACCCCATAGTTCTCCTTTAAGGGTTTAAACTTGGTTAAGAATTGTAGACATGTGCAGGTTCTTTTTAAGGTGGCAATGCTTTACAGAAGTTACAGTAAGAGGTTACGAGAAATCTTAAAACCTCTGCCACCATGTCCTCAATCCCCCTTAGATTCCAAAATGCAAATGTTAGTCATTGTAAAGGCTAACAACTGGAATAAAGAAGGGTACAGCCCAGTGATTTGGAAAATGAATTGGAAATAGAAACACAATGGCAAAATGTTCCAAAGTTTTGTGTGTGTTTAGTATGTGATGTTTTGTAACTAGTAGAGCTCTTTGTGGAGAGAATGTGGTGGCTCTTGCTGTGTAAGTGTAGTGTGGATGATGGGGGAATTAGGCTGCAATTAACACATCGAAAGCTAATTGCCAGGCTTAGAATGTGCACTTGGGTGTCAATGTACAGAAATAGACAAGTATTCCCTCGCTGCTCATTGTCTCCAATGCTGCTATTAAGTTGTCGCTGTATGGTGTCCCCCCACCTACACTGTCCTCCCACTGCAGTGTGGGGTTTTCCAAAGCTGAGGGGGTTAAAGAAGAAACCTTTAGAGCTACAATTACGTAATCAGGAGTTCATGAGTGCCTCTTGTGTGCCATAATTTTCCCTTAAAGAACCTAACTAAAAATAAAGGTTTAAAAAGAGGACCTGCTATATAGAACTAATTAACACTTTACCTTGTTTTCTTCAAGCTAATAGACTGTCCTATACAGAAGGGAAAATTGGTGATATTTCCAAAATATCAGAAAACAGAGTTTAATAATAAGCACATCTAATGCTCTAGTTAACCCCATCATGATATATCTGCTACATTTCTTAAAGTGTAGCTAAGCCCAAAAGCAAATAATTAATATATTACAAATTTTGTGATTTGATGATGCATTAGTTTTCTTTTTTTATGCTTTGTTTCCTTTATTTTCACCTGGTGATTCAACCAGTAACATACTTCCTGTTTTAGAGGGCTTCACTCTATGGAGGAGCAATGACGCCACACTTGGACAGCAGCATTGTCAACCTGTGGATGGGGTAGTGTCACAAGAGCACATGGAAGATTTCTTCTCTACGTCTGTTTTGGTGACAATCCAAAATGTTGGATTTCCCCTCAATTCAGTCCCTGTGACAATACTCACTAGGACAAATAGAGATATGGAATCTCCCCTCAGGAAACAGACAGCAAAAAACACAAACAAACAAACAAACCTGAACAAGGTTCTACCCCCTCATCATTCCATCGAAAACTCAAAAACAAGTTTTGACTACTTCACCCATTCTATAAGAAATACAGAGTTACCCCTTTTCTGGAAATATATTTGTCTAGCTATAATGTTTTTCTACTGGATTTATTATTTTCTAAGGCTCTGACCTCATATAAGTTTGTAGAACAGGAAGTAAAAAAGCCAAAAGAAATCTTGATCTGGTTTCCTGTTTCGGGTCAGGGTCCCAAAGTAAGAAGGTGAATATGACATTCAGGCAACAAGCAATTTCAGAAAGAGAGGTCAGCAATGAAAGCTTCTGCCTTCTACCTCATGACAGGTTTCCTTTATATTACTGGGCAGTGTTTGATGACAGGAAGCTTGTACTTTACCCATTTCCCAACAAATATGGATCTATGGCAAAACCGTCCAGCTCCTTTGTATTGTACATGATCAAACAAATCCATTTTAATACTTACCAATCCTGCACAAAAAAACATCCGGGTTCTGATACAAGCCAGTCTTGTAACCATAAACCTAGGCATTTGGTCATACGACTGTACCTGAAGGGGCGGATCATAGTTCAGGTAGAACCACTGATTGGCTAGTTCTTGCTGAATATCTTTCCTTATATGCCTTCAGCGGTGCTAAGGTGACCAAATGTCAAATAATTTCATGTTTAGTCTCTATAGTAGATTGGAGTAGTAGTTTTTACAGACACATGGAGGAGAATTTATGAAAACTGGAGCAGACAAAATCTGGTGCAGGTGTGCATGGTAACCAATCAGCAGCCACCTTTTATTTTCAAAGCTTACCTGAACAAACTGAAAAGAGAAGCTGATTGGTTGTTATGCACATCTGCTCCAGATTTTGTCTGCTCCAGTGTTGATAAATTCATCCCCCCATTATTTTTAAAGTATTTTAAATATCTAAATCCATTTTTCTTTTAGAAGAGAAGGGTTATCAGTTCTCTCATATTTTTTTCATTTGCAGTCTGTGTATCCACTGGAAAGATTCACTCTCCCTGTTGGTCCTGGAAGCAAATTGGAACTGAAAATCAAGAAAAATCCCAAATTTTGAGTTGTTGTTCAATGGGAAAACATGTAAATCTTCCAATGAAGACACTTGTTCTGGTAACAACTGTCTAAGAGGGGATAACAATATTGTATATATATATATACACAGTATACTTTATTTTGTTATTATAACAAAAAAATCAGGATGGGGTGGGGTTATTACAGGTATATGCTTACTACTCTAAGGTTACATGTGCATCATAATAGTACAGTGAAAACTTTCATAAATTGATGACAGCGGTTTGATTTATTGAATAAATACATATATGCTTACTTTCTTTTTTTTTTTTGCAGTAAGGTTGCATGACAGTATCTCTGAAGAAGGACATCACTATCTAATATTTGATCTGTAAGTAGCTTATAAATGTTGTCAGTATAAAAAAGTGTTCCAATTTTAGCCTTCCTAATATCGTGATATTACATTTTTAGTGGGGAATTGGGTAAGCTTTTTTCTGCTCCTCCCATCCTAGTGCTTGCCACATTTTTTTCATTTTGTACTTGCAATTTGTATAAATTATGAAACAAGGTAGAAAAGTGAAAGAAGAAATGTGCAAATAAAATCCAATATGCCTTATGACTAACAGAGGTGTACATGCATTGTAATATACACCAATCATCCATAACTGATTTTGACCACTTGGAGGTGAACATTGATTATCTCATTACAATGGCAAATGGAAGTGGGTTGTATATATTAGTCAGCAAGTGAACATCTTCTCCCTGAAGTTGATGTGTTGGAAGCTGAAAAAAAATGGGCAAGCATAAGGATTTGAGTGACTTTGACAAAGGTCAAATTGTAATGACAAGACGACAGAGCATATCCAAATTGCAGCTCTTGTGGGGTGTTACCGGTCTGCAGTGGTGTTGAGTTCAAGGTGTTGACTTGGCCTCCAAATTCTCAAGATCTCAATCCAGTTGAGCATCTGTGGGATGTGCTGGAAAAAGTCCTATTCATGGTGGCCCCAACTCGCACCTTACAGGACTTAAAGGACCTGCTACTAATGGCTTGGTGCCAGATACCACAGCGTTCCTTCACAACATACCTTCAGAGGTCTAGTGGAGTCCATGCAAAGGGGGACCTACTCAATATTAGTGGGATGTTGTAATGTTATGGCTGATCGGTGTATGCATACCTTTTAAGCATAAAACTGTAAAATACACATTAATCACAGCCCCCCCCCCCCCGCCCCCCGAAC
>NW_017306447.1:1325314-1401895 GCF_000935625.1 Nanorana parkeri | reverse complement strand
AAAACCCATTAAACACCCCCCCCCCCCCCCCATCCCCCAAACACAAATGGCTTCAAAAAGCACTTTAAAAAGTTTATACAAAATTTAAAA
Source organism: Nanorana parkeri (assembly GCF_000935625.1). Classification (NCBI taxonomy): domain Eukaryota; kingdom Metazoa; phylum Chordata; class Amphibia; order Anura; family Dicroglossidae; genus Nanorana; species Nanorana parkeri. The sequence goes on along the minus strand of NW_017306447.1, from coordinate 1,401,805 downwards.
AAAAATCTTTCCTCAACCTGGCTTCTGGGAAATGTGGGTGATATTAATGTGCCTCCTCTATGAGCTTGACAAGTGAAATACACAAGAATGCAAAGGATTGGAGAGCATTTTCGGGGGATCATCACTACCCAGTTCTTCTGAGAGGCACAGTGATGTCATGAGTGCCTCGTAAATGGGTCAGAAACCGACCCATTGTAAGTATGTAATCTTTTTTGTATAAACTTTATTTAAACACGAATAACAATAATACCTGGTAGGGGCTCTCAATCTTCCCCACTCTATCTGAAACGAAAAAAACCCACATTTGTACACTTTAACACTACAATTGGACGAGGCAAGAATTATGTACTTTATTATCGATATTTGTCTATAAGCGTATACTAGTTTGGTTAATGATAAAAAAACAAACATCACTCATGTTACTCAGATGATTTTTGGACTCAGGATCTGTTGTTTTTTTTCTTAGGATACATGGTTCTAGAAGACAACGTGCTAGCTTTCCTTCTGATACCATAGGATCTCCTCTCCTAAGGGCTAGTTCACACCAAGTGCGTTCCAGATGCAGAGCAGAGCAGTTACAAAACGGATCAAAACTGTGTCCAATGTATTTCAATGGTATTTTGGGCTCTAGTTCACACCGCAGCGTTCAGTTCCAGAGCATGTACAAAAAACTGCAGAAAGCCCTATTTTTCCTGCTCTGGAATGCTATGAAACGCATGCAAATGCCTAAAAAACACATGCAAACACCCTGGAACGCACTTTTTTTGTCAAGTGGAGACCCAGATAACAGTAATAACCCAAAAGGGGTTAGGAACCCCTGGGGCTCTTTTTCCTCTCTTCCTATGTCTGTGACACCCTAAGCATAATTAGTTCAATTACCTCTTTGCTTTCACTGGGGTTTATCCTTTATGTATGTCTATAAACAATCTCTACCAGGGAACCAGTAGTAGATTGTTCATAGGCATGAATGAGCCTATGTATGACAGATGCATAGTGGATGACAGCCTTTAGTCGATTCTCCATAAAAATGATTGGGAAACACTCAAAGGCCAATTGAACCGTCTTCATTTATTATGAAAATGCAATCATATTTATTATTGTATCTGCAGACAGGCTGCACCCTTAATTGGAGCATTGTGCAATGAGGCACATTGGACACATTTATACAATGACTGCTGGGTTGTAGGTGAGAGCAGCAATTCGACTCTCTAGCATTCTGGGGTGTTTTAATCCTTGCTACAGCATTTTGACAATGACAAGCATATTTATAAAGCCTATCTGCATTTTAGTAAAAGTTGAAGAAGGCGCAGTCGGGCTTTAAGAGTGGGGAAATAAATAATACATCTCACATTATTGCTTTGGGTGACACTTGGACAGGAAGTGAGAGGAAATCTCCCCAATGGGCACACAGCTAACAATAAAAACCCAACAAAGAGTCTTGACTTCTCTTTTTTATGAACGGACAAAAGGATATTTGAATGAAAACACGTTGGAAACTGATTGATTCTTACAGGAAACAGAGAAGTTTCTTCTTTCAGGTGTTTGTATATATGGGGTCTAGTGTGTCTACTGTCTACCCATCACAATCTGTTATCATGGCTGACCTCACATGCGTTGTCTTTGTCTGCAGGGTCACTGGAGGAGAGCTGTTCGAGGATATCGTTGCCAGGGAATATTACAGTGAAGCAGATGCCAGGTCAGTGCGCTCGGCAAATAACAAAGGTCATTGCAGAGTTTGTATTTTTATTTTTTCTCTCTTCGAAGCAGCAGTCTGACTCAGCAGAGTAAGTGAACTTGTCATTCATCTTTGAAACAAAGCCTAAACTGAATTGTGCTCCCAGAGTCAAAACCTAATTGGCAGATACATTTATTTATATACTGTATATCATCAATGAGAAAACTGACTTGCAGTTCTGCCCTTCATGACGTATTGCCATTCTTTTAAGGAGATCTCCAGGCTTGATAACTAAACAGAATCTGGAGCAGCTGGGCATGCTAACCAATCAGCTTCTAGCTTTCATTTTAACACTGGGTTCACACCTAGGCGTATTGAATATGCGCGTCTGTCGCGCAGTTCGCGTTGCGCGTTTTTACAGCGATTCGCGGTAAAAAATCCGCGCGACAAACGCGTGTTTCCGTGGGCTAATTGGCTGTATCCCAATGGAAACGCAAGACCAAAACGCCCCAAAGAAGTACATGTACTTCTTTGGGCGTAGGCCGTTTTGTATCGCGTTCGGACGAGCGGAAATACGGCAAGGTGTGAACCAGACCCATTGAATACAATGGGATTTAGATGTTTGAGCGTTTTGTAGAGCGTTCGTCGAGCGTTGAACGCGCTACAAAACGTTCAGGTGTGAACCAGGCCTTAAAGCTTAACTGAACAAACTGAAGCTAGAAGTTGATTAGTTATTATGCACAAATGCACCAGCTTCTGTCCAGTTTTATTAAAGTCCATCCATTGTTTTACTTTTTGTACTTTCATGTTTTCCCCTGATGAATGTTATGCAGATCGGAGAGCAAACGTCATGTGACCCATGGCTGTCATGTGTGTCTCTTCCTCCACTGGCTCTTCATGTGACCTTAATTTGTGACTTATAGGTTGACACAGGGTCCCCGTTATCAGGTTATTGCAACAATTATGAGGATAATACAGAAACCTCAGCAACCAAGGGTAAAAGAGGCCACCCATCTGAGCTGCATCATTGCAGCAAATTCTATGAATAAGAATCATTGTTAAAGAGGAACTTTACCAATATCTTTAAAATAACAACAGATTATACTTTAGAAATGTTTAGTAATGACAATCTACAATCACTTTGCATACCTTATTTCTCTTTTCTTCCCCAGTCTCTTGACAATAGCCATGTTTATTAAGGGCAGATTACTAGTAGTGATGGGCCAAGCAAACCCGAGTTCAGTTCGAGTTCGAACTTTCGAACATGGAAAAAGTTCGAACTCGAACTTCGAACTCAATGAAAGTCTATGGGGGTAGAACATTGAAAATCATATGTCCCCATTTTGAAGCCTTATATGCAAGTTATTAGCCATAAAAAGTGGATGGGGATCCAGGTACTGCCCTGGGAGACAGGAATCAATAAAAAAAAACACTTAAAAAAATTAACAGGGTTATTCACAAAAGGGTGAAGAGTTTGGAGAAGGCACGCGAAGTGAACAATCTAGGACAACATAGCTGATTTGGAAAAATTCTCCAATTCAGCTCACTTTCCAAATCAGCTATGTTGTCCTATATTGTTCACTTCTCCTGCCTTCTCCAAACTCTTCACCCTTTTGTGAATAACCCTGATAGTTTTTAAAGGAGCAGTGATTTTAACATTGCTTAAAGTGAAACAAAGAAATTAAAAATTCCTAGATAGAGCAGAGTAAACCTTTTCGAGAGTCGCTATCTTACAGCGGGAGACTCCCAGAACATCCGGGAGAGTTGACTCAAGGTATTGAATCAAAAAAGTCAACATGACAGCTGAGCAACTAGCATTTTTGGGAGAGCTCAGCAGTGCCAGTCTTCACCTTTCTCTAATGACAGGGGTACTACTATAATGTGGAGGACCCAATCTCACTTCTGCAAAACCAGGCCTCATCATGGTAGGAGGTTTCATTTAGGACAGGTGCAATGAAGTGTAATGGGGATATTTCCAAAAAGCTTGCTGTGTGCAGTTTATCATTTTACAAAGATACAAGTTCCTTGTTTATAGCTGTTCATTTTTTTACTGTTGTGTTCTCAAGCATTTCTGTGTTTTTTTCTCTTCAGTCACTGTATTCAACAAATCCTAGAGGCAGTACTCCATTGTCACCAGATGGGAGTAGTACACAGGGACCTGAAGGTGAGAAAACAACTACCACGTCTAGAGCTAGAACAAGATGTGCGAATTGTAATAGCTCAATCATGCTACTCAACTCATTAGTGATTAATCACTAGGCGAATTGACTGATCACTTAACAGATTAAATGTATGGCTCCCTATGGTGTAATCTACACAAGTAGCATGTAGTAGTGAATAACCTCCTTACCACATGCTACTACATACATGTGCAGCTGACCCCATAGGAAGCTATTTAATTCAACTGTATAGTGAAAAGGCGCTACTCACTAGTGACTTTAGTAGCAAAAATGGGCTGCTAGAAATCACCATCACATAGCTCTAGCCTTAGAGTGAATATATACTTTGCTGAACTAGAGTTTTTAAAGGGCTGCTTTGTTGTGGGGTAGTGATAAACCTGGGCTTGGTGGGAACTCAGTTTGCCTGAGGTTGCCTGAGGACACAGACAGGAAAATCCTTCGTGATCTACCAGCATCAGCTTTGAGAGCTACTGTTAGATCACGATCTACCTAATGGGCACCCCTACACTAGAGCAATGATTCAAGCAATAGAGTGCTGGTTTACTTTCAACAGGAGGTAACTTATTTAAAGCATTGTCAAGGCAAAAAAAAATATTTGTACATTTGCGAAATACATGCACATTTATTGTGTTTTATCCCTTGAAACATGCTAAAAGTAGAGAAAAATAACTGTGGATGTGTTAGGAAATAGTGTGCTCCTAACTTCCTTTTCGACATGATAACACAACCATGAATTCCTAAGCACATGGTGTCAACCCTGCCTAACCATTTTCCGATGCACTACAAAGAACACAACCCTCTCCTCATTTCTTCCCCCTCCACATCTCCATAACCCCTCCTTCTGCATAGACAATGAGCACAGGAAGTTATCTGCCACAAGATTTCTGGCCACATTAATTGGTATTTTTTGCACTTATTGAACAGATATAACAAAACACTTTCAATACACTTTGTATATTTATCAGACCAAAAAGTAGCAAATAAGAGAAGTATATTGTTAAGGTTTACATACATTTTAAGAATTTATCAGGATCTGCTTCTTGTACTGAGCACAGCTCTGTTATGTTAAATTATGTGGTAGTGCACCTAGTTACAAAGGGCCATTTTTCAGTTCAATTTTTCCTGCAAATGGAACACAAAAGGCACCAGAGATACAATGTAAGAATAATTAATGCGCAGAGGCAATGTGTTCCTGCAGAACAATAAAGTAACACATTTTCTTCAATCAGAAAGATTATATCCAGTTACACAAGAAACTGCTTTCACACTCCTCCATTGTAAAGGAAGTGAAAGAACTCTGTATTAATAGCTTGGCTCCTGCCAAGCTTTTCAGTGTATTGTTGTATGACGCTGGCATTAGCGGCACAATCCGTACCAATGACACAGCGGCCTGACACACACAAAAAAGGTTTCTAAACGGCAGTTTTAAAGATATTTGCTGACTACTAGCTGTTTTTGGCATGTTTCACTAAATGAAACACATTCCATTGTGGTCATCTACCATTGTCGAGCATTGGGAGGTTGTATTGAGACTTTGAAAAGAATTGGGGCCTTTGTGTGGCCACTTGTCCAAGAACATAGTGTGGCATTCACGCTTTGGACTGACAGGGCCAAGGGCATGGGTTATATTTAGAGTTCTGCTGCCAGTCTTGAACAAGTCTGGGCAGCCACAGACTGGAAGTGGGCTTGGTTTTTATATCATTCTCAGAGCTCCCCTATATAGGATTATCACGAATCACTTGATAGGCACAGTTGCTGGGTTAAGTAAAAACACAGGATCACTCAGAGTCTCTTGTGATGCAAGAAATTAAAGGTAATCAGGATAAAAATATGGGATCTGCAACTGCTGACTTGTTTCTTAAAGCCTACTTTTTTGGATAGTGGGGGAATGTAAACTTTTGACCCCACGGGTGCCGAAGGATTGGCCGAAGCTACGGCCAGATCCTTCGGCAGCTTCGTGAATAGACCCCTTTGTCTCAATTCCTGTTCCTAAAAGGCCCCTAGAAAAAAAGGGAGGTGCGGTCGTCACCAGGACCAGACAATAAATACAATGTCAGGAGTTCTAACTCTTCCTCACTCTACTAAAATTGTGTTCTTGTCTTTGTCCTTTTTGGAGAGATTTTCCATCCTTTCCTGTCCTGATGTGAGAAACATATTTCCCCAATAGGGACACAGAGGACAATAACAAACCTGAAATGGGCTCTAACCCTACTTCAATCTGTCCAAAATGAAATGTATTACTGCCTTTGGCTTCCTGTTCCAGTGACAACTACGACTACCAATCGTAGTTGTGTCACAGGGACAGGAGGTTGGGAAAATTCTCCCCAATGGGGGTCACAGACAGAAATAACAATCCAACATAAATTCTTACTCTTCTCCACTCTATTAAAAAAAGTCTGGAGTTTGGCTTTAAGGGTGAATTTTTAGATTCTTACATAAACCCACCATAAGGTGTGAGATATACAGTAGCAGAGTCATAAATATACATATTAATTTGTCCGTCACAGCTCAAGGGATGTCGAATCAAATGCTGATAACCGTTATTTAGACAATTATATATGCTAACACCAACATTTTTCAGTTTTTTATTGAAATTAAAGCAGTTAGAGTCCATTTAGTTTTTTTGCAATATCCCTCTCCAGAAAGTGTCAATTACCTGGCATAGCCCCTCCCTGCTTGCATGTCATAGCCCTCTCCTCTTTTGGGATGTTAAATTATTCTTTTTGCTGGCCCAGCTCTTCCACCCCTCGCCTCACCTTCCTACATAAACGTTTATGTGGCAGCTGCAGAAGGAGTGAGGGAGAATATTATAGAGCAGGGGTAGGCTAACTTTGTCCCTCTATCCGTGGTGCATCAACAGCCATTGCAAGATTCTGACAGCCACAGTCATGACTTCCAGAGGCAGATGCATTATAGGATTTGTAGTTTCACCACAGCCGGAGGGCCAGTTTGCCTATCTCTGCTATACAGTGTTGTTTTGCACAATGTGGTCAAAGATTCTTGCAGGAGAGTAGATAACAGTAAGGCCTTGTTCACACCAAATGCGGATCAGATCTGCATGAGTTTCTGCACACGCAGTGCAGTGCGTTTTGCCGCGTTTTTGATGCATTTTTGTAAAAGAAAAAAAAATATTTTTTTTGTGTAGCCTAAAATGAGCTTTCAGTGCGTTCCAGGGCATTTGCATGCATTTTTGATGCGTTTGCATGCGTTGCAGAGCATAGGGCTTGCTGCAGCTTTTTCCCAAGCTCTGGAACTGAACACTGCGCTGTGAACTAGAGCCCAAAATACCATTGGAATACATTGGACGCAGTTTTGATCCGGTCTGTAACTGCTCTGCTCCTGGAACACGCTTGGTGTGAACAAGCCCTAATGGGCTCAATGCTGCTGCTCCTTCTTTTTCCAACCACAGGCTGGGTCGGGTCAATAACATTGTATTGCTTAGCTAAGTGTAGTCCAAAGGAAGGTCTCAGAACTGGTAGTGCTGACTAGCAGCCGTGTCTGGATCACCAAACTTAAAACTAAAAAACCAGTTGACAGGGTTAACAGATTTAAATTTAAAATATTTATTTAGCTGTTTTCCTGTAGTTTAGCTTTAAAGTTTCTTCTGAGTCATGTAATCCGAAAATTCAGACACTTTTGTAGAATAAATTACCGCTAGATGGTACTGTTTTGTTGCTGTTTTTAGATGACATTTTATGTTACCTCACAAGCTCTCATTGATATTCATAAAAGCAAATATGCAAAGAAATATGGACTCAGTGCATAATAATTTATCACCATATGTTTTATTGAACATTTATAGAGCAATAAACACTGGCTATGGTTAGAGCACCGTTTCCCTATCAACTCTTAAAAATATCTTGCATTATATTCAGTCTATTTAAAGGTAGCCAAATCTTGTTATTTACTGCCTTTGGGATGTTCCTCTGTGTGTAAGAAATTAGCAGAGCCAGATTGGTATTGTACATACTGGCTTTGTCTTTAGCATTGGAACCTTGTAGCCCTGGGCTTCTTGGGTTTCTTCCAGCAACACTATCTGAATGGAGTTTTTATGCCGCCCTGTGATTGTGCATGTTTTCTCCAATTATTTTGAACATATTCTCTAATACTTCTGCAAATAATATGAACATATTGGTAGTTTAATTTGCTTTCACACAAAACTGGCTCTAATGTTTGTATGACTGTGAAAAAAACCCCTTCAGGAATAGGGACTGATGTGAATGGTTCAATACAGAGAACTTGTCAGTCCATCCAAGCAGATTTCAATTAAAAGTAGAGTGTAATGGGCTGGATCACCCATTGTAGTGATGCAATGACTAGCTCTCTGTCAGTCCTCATTAGAGATTTCGTTTTTTTCCAAGATGGGTTACAGCTGGCAAGTGTTACAACTTCTGTCAGGAGTTTATTGTATCTGTGCCTCTACTGGAGAGATTCACCCTCTCTATTTGTCCTGGTGACCATTATCTATGGTACATTATCTCTGGTACATCCAAAATTTTACAGTTGTCACCAGAGCAGATAGTCAGTAGGGATAAGGTTCAGGTTCACTGATACCATGGATTCATGGCAGATCCAGTGTGTTACACACAGTCCCAGCAAATAAATGTGGAAATTCACCAGACAAAATTAATTCAAAAGCAATATCACCTAGGTGGGAAGGTTTGATAAAAGTTGGCCAGCACCAAGCCCCTAGGTGGCAAGGTTTGGTAAAAGTTCATTTTGCCAAGAATACCTAATCATGTGGAAGGGAAATAGAAAAAACTGTATTTTTGCTTGCACATGATTGGGTGTTGGAAGTCAGCAGAACTTCACCTTATTCACTAAACGTCCCCTGCATAGTGCAAATTCCCTTGCAAAGTGAACAGCTTAGTTGCTTTTACTAAATCAACTCCCTTGTCTCTAATTTTGAGGGGATGGCTTTGCTGCCTTCCCCCTTGCAAGGTACCCTCCCAATGCTGAAGGCATGTGGCCTTGGATGATTTAGGAGGGAGGTAGGCAAACGTTCACTGCTCCCCTTTCTTGGCCACCCAGGCTGCATGCCAGGATAAGAGTCTTTTATCAGTATTAAAGGGGAACCTACTTTTTTTTAAAGGGGTCAGGACCCGTTAGTAGTTTGTTCACCCAATCGCCGAATTGTAAACAGGCTGGGTTCAGGTCAAGCTCATGTTCTACCCAAACCCAAAGCTCTTCCCTAATTTTTATTTCAAAATTAAACCCGCCTCACCTATCCCTGTTATTTTGCTACCTAACCAAGCTCCTTACATACTGTCAAGCCACTGAACAATATTTGTGGCAACTGTCTTTTAGATAATACACTCTAATTGTTTTACATTATAAAAACTGCTTTGTCTCTTTCTATTCACTGCTTATTTAAGTACTTGGCTCTGTCCTGATGCTGGTCAATTTTATTTTAATAAATAAATGTAATAAATAAATAAATAAATAAAAGTAAAACAACAAAAAACTATTTCACATACAACAATGTGATGTCAGAATATGGTGTCACGGACGCTGTCTGTGAAAAACGAACTGTTAACTAAACGTTAACCCCACATTTTTGAGTAAAGGATGAATACTTTTCATTGTTCACTTTATTTTTGTTTACATTATAACCTTATATTGTCTATTATCTTTAAGGTGTAAAACCTAACAATTAACTTTTTTTTTTATTTTATTTTTCTTCTTGTCTGTTAAATATACATTGAAATTGTTTTGCACGCTCACTTCAGCTGCACTGTTATTAGGCCTTCCCAGTCCACCTCTGTGAACTATAAAGAGAAGAGGGGGTGTGTTCTGTTGTCTTGTCCTAGGGTGACAACACTGCTTCTTCGTAGACACAGTACAGTGAGTGAGTGTTGTTACCTTGGGACAGGCAATGTGTTAATGGCAGAATCACCATTTCCATTTAAATCGCATCATATTCTTTCAACCGAGCTCTTCAACAACATTGAAGGTAGCAACATTCAAATAAAGTATGTCCTCAAAAACTGAAAATGAGAAATGAAGAATGTATACAAAATGCACCAGATTTTCCTTAAAGTACATGAGAAGCATTAATTCATGTAACCTAACACTGAAACATAATCCAGCATATGATTTCTTATTTTACATAACCCAGTGCTTTTCTCCATTATCTAGGTGACTTTCCTGTAAGCAGTAAAAGTCAGAGATCTCACAGGTCCTGATAATTGCCCATTACCAATGTACACCCAGTGGTATCTTGCATCATATAGCCAGCATCTGTGTTCTCTTGCCTATGGGATAACAATCTCCTTTGCTCATTTTTCTTGTGTGTGATTTCCAAGTGAGCTTTGCCTTTCAATCATCTAAGAATTTTATGAACACTCACATTTCCTGGTGGAATTATATGCCCTCATTGTGCCAGCCCTGCAATATACAGTCCTGCTCGTAGCCAGTATCGGGACATATTGATGTACTGCAGATCAGTAAGCTGGGAGAGTGTAAGATGCCAAATTAGTAAAAACCTCAAGAAGTAATTGGCACTAATCTGTAGAGCTCATACCATAATTTGAATGTTGTACGGTTTGGACTTAATTTAATTAATATGAATTTCCTAAGCTGAATCCGAACTTCAGTATTTTTTTGGTGGATCAGTTTCCCAAATGGCAATGGCTTCTGTCTTATATCTGCTTCTGCTGTTGCTGGAGCACCCTTAACCTTAACTACCAGTGCCACAAGGTCCCACCCTTCTATCTTAGTATCCATGGCATTCTGCTGATTTTTCCAGTTTGGTTTTTCAAGCCCCATCATCCCACCATTTAGGGCTGTCAGGAGCTTCCCAAACCAATCTGCACAATTTTGCATTATTTGCCACTTTGTAATACACACTGCTGGAAACTTGGTCTGGATTTCCATTGACTTCAATGGACTTTCAGTTTGGAAATCACAACTTTTTGCCGAGTCACAATTAATCTATCTTTTCAGAAGTTAATTCTTCTCTACTTATACAGTATGTTACCATGGTTTCACCCTATCCTTGGAGAGCACTCCCAAGAAGGGCCAGAGAACTTCAGGAGGTACCAGTGCAGGCCACGTGCATGGGGCACCTACAAAAATAGATTTCTGGAAAGAAATTGTAGACAAGTGATCTTTTTGCTTCTTCATGCATTATTTTAGTGTATTAACAATTTTGTATGCATATTCTGGTGCGCCTGTGTTCTCTAGTGTTTGCACTTTCCCTGCCTGCTCTGTGGCTGCAAGGCCCGGGTATCCTTGTGTGTTTGGGGCATATATGGTTATATATATATATATATATATGTATGTAGACTCCAACAATATTTGTATTATTCAACACTGAGCTGACACTGAACACCCTTTCAGCATTAAGATTTAAAGTAAACATTATGGTCGCCATTGCGGATGTCTCCTTCGTAGGATGCAAGCTGGCTGGCATGTTGAGTCACTAACCAGAGTAATCATGCAAATAAGTGCTCTTCACTTACTTTGTTAATCATCTTTTGGCTCAAAAAATATTGAAACCAGTGGGCCAGTGCCATAGCTAGTTAACTTGCACTTTTAGAAGAAGCTAAATAAGAGTAGCTTCTGTATTTATCTTGATTTACTTTAAACACAGCATAGCATATAGTTGGACAAAGAATCTGCTAACTTATAGGGGAAATTAAAAGTACAGGTGTGCTTGGTCAGTCAGTTGCCTCTGTCCCCACTCAGGGCAGTTAAAGGGTGCTGCTGATAATGGATGGTAATACTGATGAAGCCTCTCCGTTATTGTTCTCTGCAGCCAGAAAACCTGTTGTTGGCCTCAAAGCTAAAAGGTGCAGCTGTTAAACTGGCAGATTTTGGCTTGGCTATCGAAGTGGAAGGCGAGCAACAGGCATGGTTTGGTGAGTCTCTTCAGTTAAAGTCTTCCAAGTATGTTTTGTGTTTATCTGCCACACTCTAAAAATGACAGTTAAGGAAAAAGAAAGAACAAAGTGTCAAAGAAAAAAGAAGCTAGTTCAATTAGTTAAGCAACTTAAAAGAAGCTAAGCCAACTGGCTGAGGGTATGTCCCTCTCCTTCCTTCTACATGCAGGGAGGAGAGATGTGGGGGGTTTGGTGAGAGGCTCACCCCTTTACAGGGATATTTTCAGAACCACAAAAGCTGTTTGGAAAGAACTGGGAATCAAACTGCAGAATTTAATGTTTTTTTTCCCATTGCAGGGAAGTCTAGTTTTGTACTATATGGCTTTTTTTTTCCTATTCTGACATGGCTCCGTGTCAGAATAAAGAAAACAAAGAAAAAGCAGTGTTTCTCTCCTGGATGGCAGGGAGCGGGAGACTCCCAGAGCGCCCGGAAGAGTTTTTCTTTCTTTTTTTTTTGACGGCAGCAGAACCGCCGGCCAATAGAAAACTGTTGGGTGGAGCTAGCTGTCACTGCTAGCTCCGCACAATCGTTTTCTATTTATTTTTTTGTACTTTTTAAACTATTTTTCTGTTCTGCGCGGTCCCTCTGAGGGACCGAGCAGAACAGCCGAGCCGAATGCCGCTCAGCGGCATTCGGTTATTCACTCACTGCTGTTCGGCATCTATAAGAATAGCCCGAACAGCAGCGAGTAGCTGCTGAGTAGCGAATAACATCAATGTGCAATGCGGGTAGGGCACTATGGCAGGGCAATTTAAAGCTGAACTTCATTCACAAAATGCTTTATATTTCCCCAGAATGCAGGGTGTTCTGTGAATGGACAAGGGGTGGATATATGACAGGATCACCTCTGCCATTCACAGAACACCTTGCATTCTGCTAAAGAAATTCAATGAGTTTTGTGAATGGGTGAGAGGACAGAAAGGTGAGGGTGCACAGCGTGATACCCTCACAGTCGCAGCTGCATCTTTTATCCCTGCAGCAATGGAAGATCACTGTTGTGGGGAATATTCAGCATCACTGAAAGGTTTATTACATTAACCAGCAGCCAGCAGGACACAGGAGATTCTTCTTTGGCGGTAACTTATGTGGCTGGTGCTGTAGCCCCCAAATATTTTTTTTTTACTGGTGTTAAGCTTTAAATTGAAAGATACACTGAGTTACTTGTAATAAATGTATTAATAATTAAAATGTTAAACCCACATTGGCTACAGAGTAATAAGCCACCCTCCAAAGGTTACTATAAGTTTATACCATCCTCAATTAACCCCTTCAGTCTATCCTATACTGTACTTTAAGTAGGCTTATGATCAACGTTACACAGGAAGACAACATGCATTTTATACAATATAAATAAAACACGTGTTTGAATATCATACAATTGTATGTTCACGTGTTACATTACCATACTGACTGTGTACCTCCAGTGTGTTTTCTGTTAAATACAAAAATAAAAAATAATAATACATTTAAAATAGACCCCAGTTTTTCTATAGCACCATTGCCATATTTTAAATAAAATACTTGTATTGATCTTTTTTTCAGTCTTTGTTGCATCTCAGTGCTACTAATCACCCGCAATCTCCTTGCAACTACTTCTTCTCTGCAAACATGCATACAGGTGCTGGCATTTCTCAGGGCAGGTTCTCTGATGGTGACAACCAGATTCTGCCTGCATAATGCTTGTGAAAAGCCCACTTGCTGTCTCCACCAGATGCTCACAGGGTCACAACACAACAACAGAGTATTATTACCATATAAAAGGAAATGCCTGAACAAGGACCTTCATGGCAGGATCACCAGGTTTTAATGAAAGATGCATTTTTAATAGTATTAAAGATTAATGCTAATATTATATTAACACACTAAACCTCGTATGAGATCTTAGCCATTGGGTTTACATATGCTTTAAGGGCTTTTCACTAAATATAAGCTTGTTTATATCTGCCTACAGTTCTGCTTTACAGATAGGAGCAAACGCAATGGAAATGCAGTATTAAATAATAATAGAAGCTTTTACAATAAAAATATGTTATATTAATATGTACAAAATTTGGAAAGAGCAAGCTGGAGCTCTTGGCTGCCTCTTATCATGCATGATTTATGTAAAGTGGTTCCTAGAGGATTGCATGGCAGAATATGTAATGCATATTGAAGTGACATGAAAATAATACAGACATAAATCTCTAGACTGAATTATTACATAAAACATGTGGAGTGCAACAAGATATATTTTAGTTAAAACTAAAGCATACATTTTCTCTATAGCGGCAAGGAAAATGCTCTCTGATTAGATTATTTGTGTAAGTGCAAAATTAAAGTGATACAGGTAAATTATACTGTGTATGGGACCTATATACATGATTCCATACCTTGTTAATTCAGATTCCATCAGCTATTGTAGAAAATTAGTTATTATGTATGATTGCAGCTTTAGTATAAGCAAGGAGCAGTATCTGAAAGGATAATGACAAAACAGAAAAAATGGTCACCAGCACTCCACATTTTCTTCAAAACGAAATTCTTTTATTCATTTATGCAGGTCATATCACCATGTGTGGCAACATTTCGGAACCTGTCCTGTCCCTTCATCTGGCAAATTAAAGTGATCATGCCTGATTAAGGGACCGGACAGGTTCCGAAATGTTGCCACGCATGGTGATATGACCTGCATGAATGAATAAAAGGATTTAGCTTTGAAGAAAACTTGGGGTGCTGGTGACCATTTTTTCTCTTTTGCAAGTATTTGGCGGCGCCATCCGCCGCCACTTCAGCACCCCCACACATTGTATGGGGCTTCTCAGTCAGGACTCTCGTTTTGACTGAAAGGATAATTACACTCAAGAACAAACATGTAATATATTACAGCTTGGCAGTCCTTAGATGTGGTGGATAGCTTCATTAGTTTTCTTTTAAGCTAAGAACATTTTCAGCAAGTACAGACAGTGCCCAGTGATCCTGCCAGAAGTGTTGTGTCCTTGTCACTTCCTATGAGCGGAACATAAAACAAAAACAAGTTTACTGTCTTATGTAAACTGCTAAACCCCCCCACCCTTTATGTGATGAAGATGGACAGACAGATAGATTTGTAGTTAGGCCTGGGTGACAACCAGGGTTCCCTCCATAGATTTGGTGGAGGAGTGAGCATAACAACTATTTTTATTAGTATTATTATTGATATGATTAATTATTATCCACATCCCTGAAAAAATCTTATGTTCTTTCAAAGTATGCCAGAAGTAACATACATTCTATTGTCGTCATGTGCTTATATTGTACATTCTCAACGTATAAATGCTGACAGCCTGCCTTCCTTAACCCCTTAATGAAGGTAAAAGGAAAACCTTAGCAACTACACCTAGTTTTGCAACTTCGGCATGTGTTAAACTGTAAAACTGTACATATCTTTGCAAATACTGTGTTTCTTTATCCTACCTAAATATGCTGACACTAACATTGATCCTTAATATAAAACCATTTTTTATCTACCCTTAAACACATTGGGGGGAATTTATCAAACTGGAGCAGATAGAATCTGGAGCAGTTGCCCATAGTAACCAATAAGCTTCTCTCTTTAGTTTGTGCAGTTAAGCTTTGAAAATTAAAGATGAAAGCTGATTGGTTGCCATGGATAACAGCTCCAGATTCTGTCTGCTGCAGTTTTGATCAATCCCCCTCATTGACTCAAACACTCACACTAACACTACTACTGACCCTAACACTGACACTAACCTAAATCAAGCCTTAATCTAACTATTTTATCTCAGTGTTTATTTTAACAGATTTCTCACTGTGATTGGCTACCAATTGTTGTCACACAGTTTTCTATTCTTTAGAAATTTCAAAACTTTTTTTTTTTTTTACAGGATTTGCTGGAACACCAGGCTACCTCTCCCCAGAAGTGCTGAGAAAAGACCCCTATGGAAAGGCTGTTGACTTATGGGCCTGTGGTAATTTATAAATACATTCTTTGGGTTGTTGGTGTAATGGTAGTTCTTCACTAGTGGGACCACCATGAGTTTAGCGATTCTCCAGTATCTATTTTTGTAGTATCTTCTGTTATCATAGACAATAATGTAAACATTGTACCATGCTAACTGTCTGACTGCCTTTCTATTTACCATGTAAAGTCTGGATGTAAGAAGCAGTCCTATCATATAAAGCACACCAACCCTAATTTGCAAATGTGACCATACTTTGCATAGCGTTTCATAGAAAACAATAATGTGAGCTACCACCATTGCCCAACAGGGCCCAACCTCTCAATGTGTAAAAGCTGTAGTGAACTTTACTAACTGAGGATGAGCAGCCCACAACAATTCTTGGACACACCAGCCTTTCTAGCAAATACAAGAATTGCCAGATATCACCTTTATTTACAATGAATGTTATATTCTGATAATTGTATCCATTTCCTTTTCCATTAGGAGTTATCCTATACATCCTCCTTGTTGGCTACCCACCTTTCTGGGATGAAGATCAGCACAGGCTGTATCAGCAAATCAAAGCAGGAGCTTACGATGTAAGTAAATGTACAGGGCAATTCATGGTTCATTTGAAATTGAAACTAAACTCTATCTTTCAATAACTTACCAAAAACCTCACGAAACAGAAATCAGTGTTCTCTTCCAAGACATTATCTTTAAAGGTTTCCCACCCTGATTAGCTTTTGTGTGTCAAGATACAGAGTTCATTAAAGTGACACTCAACTCAGGAGTTGAATCCTAAAAATGCATTCTTCCAGGTCAGGCACTGCTACAGGAACTCAAGCTGAATTGACAGCATGGGGCAATCGTTCAACTTTTCTCATCAATTGTACTGTAAACAGTAACACAACTTGTTCTTTTCCCCTTCTATTGCTCAGTTTCCTTCCCCTGAGTGGGACACTGTAACTCCAGAAGCAAAGGATCTCATTAATAAGATGTTGACCATAAACCCCTCGAAAAGAATCACGGCTGCTGAAGCACTGAAGCACCCGTGGATTTCAGTGAGTGGATGCTTCTTTTACGTCCCGAACCCTCATCTAATCCCTCCTCTCCTTATCTTCATCCCCTGTATACAGATACTGAATTTGCTACTTTCTCTTTTCAGCACCGCTCCACAGTGGCCTCCTGTATGCACAGACAGGAGACGGTTGATTGCCTGAAGAAGTTCAATGCCAGGAGAAAGCTGAAGGTACATATTAAACTATACCCATGACAGAGATATTCAGTGATCTGTAAAGTGCAGGTTTATTAATTTTTTTATAGCACGTAGGGATGTTCAGATAGCAGCTCAGATACCAGTGCCGATACTTGGCATTTTCACGAGAACTACCAGGGTTGCGGTGGTTGCATCTGGGACCTGGCTCTGGCGCTCCACCACTATCCTGAAATCATTAGTCTGTATTGTTTTAGAAAAACTGTCACATGACAATAAACAAAAATGTATCAGTACTTGTATCTGTGAGTACTTGGACAAGTATCAGTACTTATACTTGAAAAAATTGTATCGGTGCATCTCTCAGTGCAATTCATACATTAAAACAGGGATGCACAAGTACCTGGAAGCTCTGTATGCCCCTTAAAAATTACAGCTGCCTCCTAACTTTTGAATGTTTCTCATGTCCAGTCTTGGAGCTGGAAAAGTATCTGTACATGTACTTGTACCGAATATGGTATTTGGTAACTGAACATCCCTGATAGCAAGCTATAACTTAAGAAGAACCCCTTCTGGGCTTATATTTGCCATAAGATGCTCATGGTTCAGTGCCTGAGGGAGAAGGTTTAGATGGGGAATAGCAAGTCACAAAATTGTGGTTGCTTTACTTAGTTTTCTCCCTTGTCCAGCTGCCTCTGGGCATGGAACATGAGAAGGTGCAGAGCCAAGTTCAACTTCCATGGGGAAGTCAGTATTTGCTCATTGGAGCAAACATGTTTAAGGGCTCCTGGGGATTCTGCATGGAGACTAAGAGGATGAACATGCTGATACTTGTCTAGGCGCAAAAATATGAGTATGTAGTCGCTATACATTGCATTTCTGTGTACTAAAAAGAAACTATGCTGGTTACTGTAGTTTTGAAACTGTAATGATGTGTCAAAAAGGGGTGGACCTTGTACAAAAAGGACATTTTTCACATGTGCCTTGGATCAACAGCATGTCTCAAAACAAACCTTCCCCTTTTAAGTTTACACCCACTTGGTCTACTTCTTTTAGGACCCGGGTGGCAACATAGCCTATGTCTATCCCAGCACAAAGAAACAAATAAAACAAAAAACCTTTGTGATTTTTTTATCGTAATCTGAAATCATATCTCTACTGTGACATTTGGACTAATCCCACACAAGTATTGTCAGGAATCTTTCCTTTATATGGTGTGTTCTAATTATGAAGCAGTGAATACGGAAATTACAGCATTGTGCATTTGTAGATTTGGCAGAGCAATAGAGAATACTGTACAGTGGCTCTCTATTTACCCTGGATCACTTTCAACAATGTGGAGTATTAGCAGATTATTAACAGTATTACTTTATTCATAGGAGTCTGTAAATCATTCTGTAGGCTGTAAGTGATGAAACATGCAAAATTATATGTTGCCTAAGCCACTATGTATCTCTTTAGTTGTATTAAAGGAACTACATGATCATATTATATTACTTTGTATAGACCCCTTGCAATCATACCTGTACGATTGCTGTATAGTTTTATTAAGATTGTGTTACATGTGCAGATTGGTTAATTAGAAAGCATTCTACTAAGTGACCTAGGTGCTCTGTTTATTAAAATTTTAATTAGTATGACAGACAGGCAAGTATCCAAGGATCAAAATAGTACTGTACTATACGTGGAGTATCCAAATATATAAAACCAAACCTTTTTTTTTTTTTGCAAAAAATATGGAATGGTTACATTCAGTGCCAGTTTGTATTTATTTGGGATTAAAGTGTATGTAAACCCTTAGACCCCATTTACATTGACATATCGTTGTACAGTGTGTGTTATTGCAGACATTATTTCAATGCATGGCTCGAACATGCTGAGCATGTTCGGCTGATCCGAAGCCACACGAAGCAAGCCGATGTACGGCTGATTTCAGCCGATATACGGCTGAAATCAGCCGTACCAGCCTGAAGTGAATAGCCGAACGGTGTTCGGCTCACTTCACTTCTGATCGGTCATTCACTCGGCTGCCCTCGGCAGCTTTGTGAATAGACCCCACAGTTTTTCTACAAAAAAAGGGTTGTGTCAGCATTTTCAGCACGTAAGGATAAATTGGCATCCCATTTATTTCAATGGGCTGCCTTAACACAATCCACATTAACTTGAGACGTAACACACACCGTTACACACCACAAAGTAGTAAATGGGCCCTAAATTCATGTTTGGCATCATGTCTCACTTTAAACAGTTTTCTTACGCAAATCATTTTTTGTGAATATGTTTTGAAGTTTCTTACCTGGAGATTCTTCCAGTAACAACACATCCTGTTGGCTGGCAGGGTGACAATACTATGCCACTAGC
The DNA here is from genome assembly GCF_000935625.1 of Nanorana parkeri. Lineage (NCBI taxonomy): Eukaryota > Metazoa > Chordata > Amphibia > Anura > Dicroglossidae > Nanorana > Nanorana parkeri. The sequence continues at coordinate 1,382,569 of NW_017306447.1, read as the reverse complement.
TTGCAATTGGCAAAAGCATTGTCAGCCTGCTTTGCAAGCTCCTTAAGTTGGCTGTTGAGCTGCCTATTGATAGACATCATAGGGAGCCCAATATGGCAAGCTGACAACGCTGCTGTAAATTGTGAAGCAGAGGCTTAGTGTTGTCAGCCTGCAACAGGAATTGCTGGTACTGCCAGGATCTCTTGGTTAGAAACCTTGTAATATATTCCTAAAATATATTTGCTTATAGAAACTGTATACAGAAAGACACAATGCCAAATGTACTAAAAATAGATTGGGGGTTTACATAATCTTTAAAGTTCATCCGTACCTTTGATATAGCTATGTAGGTTAACTCGATTATCTCTCAGTAACTAATATCTCTTTTAATTGTATTTTCTGTTGCCAATTTAGGGTGCTATCTTGACTACGATGCTGGCAACTCGGAATTTCTCTGGTAAGTGATAACTGTTTCCGAAAATATTGTGGTAACTTTTGACTGTAGAGATTACAGAAAGGACAGTGAAATCTGTATGAAGCTGCCAGTAGACATTATATGGAAGCCAACAGACAGGTGTGATCTGGCTGCCACATGTTTGTCTCTACAGATGAACATGACTTTTACGCTCATTTTGCTTAAAATGCAAGCTTATGTTGTGGAGGAAAAATTGCAAGCACCGCCTGTGCAAAACGACTATCACCTGATTTGGTTTATGTCAGTTAAACTAACAAATATTTGATATCTATGAGCACCTTAAAGGGAAATTGACCATTTTCCATCATCCCACTCCAATGCTCAGAATAATTTTTCTGTAATATTCAGTCCTCCACCCTCTTCCCATATGTGTGCAACAGGCCATGCTTTGTCATCCTTGTTAGAATTGTTTGTATCTGCCAGGAAACGTAATCTGTCTTGTCTTTCTAAATATAAAACCAATACAGTATAGAAGCAATCAACAAGATCCCTATGGTTACTTATTGTATTAAATAAATGCTATTCTGTGCTGCCATGGAGTAAACTGGGTGCCTGCTATACATTTGGTACTAACTAGAGCATAGCAATATTAAATAATAACATATTGAGAACAATACCAGTTCTCCCAGTGGTATGTGGGACAGCAAGGGGCATCACAGAATGTTATCTAGTTTTTGAATCGGCCCCAACTTACCCTTGACTCAGTATTTAACACAACAAAACATAACATTTGCAGTACAGTGTAAGGCCTAGTAATAAAACTGGGAAAGGTTGTTGTGCTTTACAGCCTTTCCGGTGCTAACTTGCCATCTTGTAACCTGCATGGGAATAAAGAGAAAGTTCTGGTGCTATGGGTCAATTCAGTTGTCTATAATACTTTGAGACTTGAATATCTGAGGACAATGTCTGAGAACAAAATCAGTTCTGATAAGTCATTTTCTAACAAGCTCTTCTGATTGTCTAATGAGGACAGATTATGCAGACCTATTTACAGGTGCAATTGCAGTATGTATAACATGGTGTCACAGTGCAGTTACCTGATTAAGGTTATTATTTGTTCTAGAGAACATTAGAAAACAAAAGAAATAATCTGACATGGCTGCTATGGTCAGCACAGGTTACTTGAATAAAACTGATAAGAAAAACATGGACGTGACCATTGGTGGGCTTTCTTCTCACTCATAGACCCAGAACAAGCGTGCAGCCATGGAACTCAGAACACCAAATCTGCATGCTTGTTTTGGGTCACTGGATAGAAAGTAGACATGTGCACTGCCAAAAAATTTGTTTCGTTTAGTTTTAAATTCGGATTTGTGTTATTTCGTTTTTCAGGATTCGGGTGTGAAAGTCAATTCGGATTCGGAATTCGGATTCGGACGAAATTCGGTAGCGTTAGTACGAACGTTCGTTTTCTGTTCTTATTCGTTTCTTATTCGTTCGTTTGCAGCAAAAGTGACATTTGAGGGGGAAAAAATATTTTTCTCCTCTAATGTCACTTTGCTCCAATGAACGAAACGAATAAGAAACGAATAAGAACAGAAAACAAAACGAACGTTCGTACTAACGCTACCGAATTTCAGAAATGGAAATTCGGATTCGTTTGCATTCGTTATGTCTGTAATTCGGAATTCGGATACATCCGAATGTCCGAATTTCCGAAAATTCGTCCGAATTTCGATTCTGAACGAAACGAATCGCACATGTCTAATAGAAAGTATTAATGCAACTGGATCAGCATGATAGTTAGGTGACTAGCATTTTCAGAAGGGAAGGCCTGGAATACTCACCATATATTTTTAAAAACATATTTTATTACAAATATTTTTTTCATGGGTTCATTTGAACTCATGATACATAGGTGGGTAAAGTTGGTGTTAGCAAGATATTTACTGCTTCCGAAGTCTTCTGCTGCCTGCAGTACTCTTCCCAAGTGAAATGTCTGTTGGCAGGGATCTATAGGGCATTCTGGTTCACACTTAAGAACTGAACAAGCAAGTGAGAAATATAGACGGGCAACTGTTTATCAAGCACTTGTGCAGCTGTCTTTGTGGGATGCTTGCTTCAAATGACCAGAGCATTAAAGGGCTATTATTAGAGAGGTGAGCAGCGAGAGCTTGGCATACACAGACTCGAAATAAAGATACAACTCAGTGGTTTGGTAGACAGGGAGAGATGAGACTCCAGCAGTGTCTACAGCAGTGCAAGGCAGGCTGACAGGGAGACTCACAAACACAAACAGAAGAAAAGGGACTGAATATAGAATGAATGGGAACTTCACTCTACTGGAGGTTCATCGTTAAGGGCATAGGGCATACATACAATGAATGAAGAATATTGAAGATACATTATTGGGCTAGTGAAAGCGCACTAAATACCAACAAAAATTGGACAGAACCCCAACTGATGTATATATTTCAACAACAGAAAGTGGAATTTGAATTGATTAAAATGTAGCTTGTCTAAGAATGGTTGTCATTTAAGCCTGCCCCAGGTTGATGTTAGTTCATGTCAGGATCTTTGAAGACAAAGAACTGATCAATATGCTTCTTCTGATCTTCGGTATCCTGCTGGTTCCCGGATTGGTTGTTCTCACTGCCTGCTTTATTTTCCTAGGAGGCAAGAGTGGCGGCAACAAGAAGAATGATGGGGTTAAGGTAAGGGGATATTTGATTATGCCACAAAGAGGTGGTGGTAGGTGTGACTTCAAAAATCTCTAACAATGTCTTTATTGCAGTGATGTGTATTGCATTGCTGATTTCCGATGTCTTAAAGTTGGATTCAAGAATCTCTTGCCTGACAGACAATTATCCGTCTGTAAACAGCCAACAAGTCTTATTTTCTCTTGGTTGATAAAAATATAATGTAACAACTATGCAGGAGTAAAATAACAGTCATGGCAATCTATGTAGCCATTTTGTGCTCTATATGCATTGAGGGTCCATGTGCTCTCCTGGGCAATGACCTTTAGAATTTAGTTGCCACAGGATCTCTGTAATTGTGCTCTATACCTAATTTGTTACTCTAGAGGCTCTCAAAACACCAAGGTTGAGTGATGCCAATTTGAGGACATCTGAACACTAAGGGACATATTTATAAAGCAGTGAATGTGACTAGTTCACTGTCATTTTAAACACATGCACCTGGAAAGTTCACCTGCAGTGAATGTTTGGCGAAGTCCAGATTTACTGCTTTATAAATATGACATAATGAACACCTTTCATTGTTGAAATAGCATTGTATAACTTGGGTGAACACTCATTGAGAGAGAGAGAGAGAGAGAGAGAGAGAGAGAGAGAGAGAGAGAGACAGAGAGAGAGAGACAGAGAGAGAGAGACAGAGAGAGAGACAACAGAGAGAGAGACAGAGAGAGAGAGACAGAGGGACAGAGACAGAGACAGAGACAGAGAGAGAGAGACAGAGGGACAGAGACAGAGAGAGAGACAGAGGGACAGAGACAGAGAGAGAGACAGAGAGAGAGTTTGATAAACGTTTTAATAAAACTCCTCTCCTAAGGTAGAGTAGTTAGAGGCTAGAGCATTTGAGTGCTTGTGTTTACTTTACCTTTTGTGCATTGCTAGATGTAATATGTGATAAATCAGACAATCTATCTCCTAACCTTTTTCTTGGTGGAATGATGGAATTAGCAAAACACTTGTTTTCATTTCTGCATTAGTGTTATAAAACAGGAAGGCATTGTTAAATATTACATTTTTTCTTCATATGTTCTCTAGATTGTATTTACTTGCAATAATTCTTGCTTATCATTTTGCTAAGATGTTCATGCTCAGGTAAATAAATAAATGACAGAACTTAATATACTGTTATGTTACCGCATAAATTAAACTGCAACCATCGCAGGTCATAGATGAATTTAACATGTTGAGTGAATTAGCCAAAAGCATATCTCTTTATAATGACAGATACCAGCATGTTAGGTATGGTGAAGAGCCATCTGGTGGCTGCTTCTGAAAATGTGCTTGGCGCAAAGAGCAATGAAGTGCAATAACACACAGCAACCAATGTTGTCTTATTTATTTATAACTATCCTGTTAGTTTATAGCAATAAGAACAAGGAAAGATGGCTGTGCAAGGCCTTTATAATACACATTTTGCTGTTTGCATTGAAAGCTATAGCCAAAAAATTTAATAAATGCTATTTACTGACTACAGAAGAGCTTTGCGGTCAGCTTAAAATAATAAACTCTGGCATAAAATTTTGGACAGTATCTTAAAATTCTGACTCAATGTTTCAGGGCTCTGGGACTGTACCTCAGAATTCTGAGATAATATGTAATACCTCTCGGACTGTATCTCAGAATTCTGATCTAATATGTAAAAGCTCAGACACAGTGGGGGTGATTTACTAACCTAAACACACACACACACCAGGTGTGTGTGATTTTCACACAGCAAAACGTATTTATCAACCAAAAAGTCTCTAAAAGCATATTTCCACTAATGCCATATATGGAAAAATCATGCACATGATGCATATATAATGCTGCTTCACAGTTTAGACAAAAATGGTTAGCTCATGCATTTACATTCCTGCATTCATCAACGCAAGCAACATAACATAGAGCTAATTTACACCACATTACCTTGCAATTCATTGCAGGCCTTTGCACAACACACCTGCTGGGTGTGTACACACTACAAAGGTGTTTCGATTCCTCCCATAGATCATGCTGGGAGGGAACACACTACAGAGGTGTATACACGTTCGTGGTGTGTTTAAAAGGTTAGTAAATCAACCCCAGTATATCAGAATTATAAGCTAAGCTTATGTCAGAGATCTTGGAAAGTATCTTAGAATTCTGAGCTAATATGTAAAAGCTTTTAGACAGCATCTAAGAATTCTGAGCTGAGGATTCAGGAACAGAATCTCAGTTTTCTAAGCTAATATGTCAAAGCTAATTGACAGAATTTCAGAATTCTGTTTAACAATATTAGAGCTCTGGACCAGTACTGGAATTCTGAGCTAATGGGGGTGATTTACTAACCTAAACACACGCACGCACCAGGTGTGTGTGATTTTCACACAGCAAAACGTATTTATCAATCAAAAAGTCTCTAAAAGCATATTTCCACTAATGCCATATATGGAAAAATCATGCACATGATGCATATATAAGGCAGCTTCACAGTTTAGACAAAAATGGTTAGCTAATGCATTTACATTCCTGCATTCATCAACGCAAGCAACATAACATAGAGCTAATTTACACCACATTACCTTGCAATTCATTGCAGGGCTTTGCACAACATACCTGCTGGGTGTGTACACATTACAAAGGTGTTTAGATTCCACCCATAGATCATGCTGGGAGGGAAAACACTACAGAGGTGTATACACGTTCATGGTGTGTTTATAAGGTTAGTAAATCAACCCCAATGGGTCAGTGCTCTGAGACAGTTTATACAAATTCTAAATTAATATATCAGAGCACTGGGGCAGTTATATGAGTTCTTAGCTCATATACATGAGAAACTAGGGTTGATTTGGTAAAGGAGTACAGAATTTTAGCTTTGTAAATGTTCACTGGACTTAGTGAATAAGGTAAAGCTTTATTAAATCCATGTATTTGGTATTCAGGAGAATATAATTGCACTGTATTAATGTATTCAGCTGTGACCATTCTTTATTCTCTATTAGTAAATCAACTCCATTTTCTCAAAGTTATTTTTTTTGTTTAAAAAAAGGTGCTGAACAATCTTACCTAAACTTCACACATTTGCTATTGCAAAAATATTTTGTGAGCTGTAGACTTAATTTACTTTTACCTGTTCTCAGGCATTGTATAAAGTAAATTCTTTAAAGCGCATCCTACTGTATATAACATAGTGCCTTTTTATATTTAATATCGATGTGCAAACAGCAATGATGTAGAGTAAACCATGGCAGCTAAGGAATGCTGATCTGTGATTGATTACAATGGGATTCTGCAGATCACTGCTCCTAATGACCATTTATTAAAAAAAAAGTCCTAACTCTGTGCGTTAGGGGGTGTGATTTGCGTGGGAGTGTTCTTAAAGAACCTCTTCCTCTAAAGCGGATATTTACATTTGTATTTGGTTACTGGCAATTTGAATCACATGCTAGCTAAGTTGGCATTTCAGTAGCAAACAATTCCCATCAAAGTAATAATTTCTTCGGTTGCTTGAAAGTGCAGGTTGCTTGAGTTCCAGATAAAGGGGAGTTTACTGTATCTTGTTGTTAAAGTTGTTAACCTCTGACTGCAGGTTTTGGTGCAGTATAAAAACATGTTGCCTCCTTGGAGTTTCTTTTCTTGAAGCATAATGTAGAATTGCTTATTGCCACCTCTGATTGGTCAGCCAATCAGAAGCAGCACTGAGTGGCTACAAGCTGGTCACACTAAACACTGCACTGCAGATATAGGACATTAATGAGTCAGTCAAGTGGATTTTGTGGGGTTTTGGGCCACTTCCGGCAGGAGCTCAAGCACCCCCCTAATGCTACCTTTGACTGTAGGGAAATCTTACCACAGGAGTCTATGAACGAAATTGAAAGCAAACTGTAATTCAATCTATAAACGCCCATTCAGAACTGAAATGCTGGTATTAGGAGGAGTTGGCCTTTAATAACACTTGTTGACTGATTGCTGTTTTTAGATTTGTTTAGACGTTGTGACATGTGTAAATGCTTCATAGGTATTGACAAATGTCTTCCCAAAAGAGAATGATGTTCCAATTACAGTATGTAATAATTTAATTGTAATTACAGTTATGTGCCTTTCACTGCTGGTTATATTGTGATCTGCAGCCTTAATTATGGCTTTGAATTTAGAACTACAGTTGAGTACTGAGCGCCATCTGTTAGTCTTTTCTTTTCCTCGACAAGACCAAGAACATGCTGATAAATAAGTGCGCTTAAAGGGGAAAACCCAGTCTTTACATGCTCCAGCTTTACCTTGACCCAGTTCATCATTCAAATTTGGCACAACAGGCTGTGCTTTGGGGTGCCGTTCAAAATTAATGTCACAGCATCGCACCAATGCATGTTATCATGTATTGCTGTGATGCATGCATTGAACAGCACAATAGTGGGAACGGGCTTTTTAAACTTGTCACTACCTAAATTGGCCTACATTGCATTTCCACATATTCAGGTCAAACAGTCAAGATAGAGGAGTTCTTCCTCTTCATGGTCCATGACAAAGTGGATATCTGGCATGGACGGATCCCATACCATGCCACAAAAAATAGGATTTTTTTTCTGGAAGGAGTTGCTTTTCACCCTTCAGAAACTTTAATTCAAATTTCCCCCATTAATTAATACAGTTTAGACTACCTTAAAGGAAATCTATACTTCCCCATTAATTAATACAGTCTAGACTACCTTAAAAGAAATCTATACTTCCCCATTAATTAATACAGCCTAGACTACCTTAAAGGAAATCTATACTTCCCCATTAATTAATACAGTAATTAATACAGTCTAGACTACCTTAAAGGAAATCTATACTTTTAAAAAATGTTCTTTATTTATGTTCAGCACATTTTAAAATGTATTTTTAATCAGATAATTATGAAATATTACATTCAAAAATTTCATATTTACTACATTCAGTCTGCAGGAGGAGCTCAAATTGAGTTTAGATAGTAGCTAAAGTCTCACATGCCAACAGTTCTTCTAAAATAGACCCAAATCAGGGTAGGTATACACTTCTCAACATAGTAATGTCCTAACTAGATTACCACAATCTGCCAGAAAGCATAAAACTAGTGCTATGCTTTCACAGAGCCCAGCATCATCCAAGCACAGTATCTTGTATACGCCATGTAATATATGTTTATGTGTAAAATAAAGATTTTATAGAAAATAAAAAGCCTAAAACACCAGTTTATAAAGTAATATATTATCAACAAAAAAAAATCATAATTTCCCTTAATGACATAATTAGACCTCAGGCAATTGCAAAATTATGTAACCTATCTTTATAAACCAGAGGGTTTTTTTTTAACTTGTGCAAGAAGACTCGAAGGAGAGTTATTCAAAATAATTTGTTTAAACTGCCACTAATTATTCCCTCTGAGAGTTTCCTGGATTTACAGAGGACGATCATTGTATAACTAACAGTAGGCTTTGTTCACACCGGAATGCTCAGAATAACACAGGTTGTATTGAGCTGTGTTAAGATACAATTTAGATGTATTGGTTTGTGCTTCTAAAGGGCTCCTTTTGAATTGGCTTGAATGGCGCAATGTAAATCAAAGCACCAAAAATGTAGACTGCAGACTTTTTCTCTATAGCATGTCAGCATGAACCCATTTGAAAATAGTGGATTTTCTCATTTCTGTGCATTCTGCCTGCACTGGAAAAAGCAGCAAATGCAGGACAATGCACCCACTGTGAACAAGCTATGAGAGCTCCATAGAGAACTTAAGATAAAGCTCAACTGAACTTTCAGTTTAAATCAGCTGAATACATCCCAAGTCTATTAAAACAAGGTGCTTAGTCTTTCAGGCCACAGCCTGAGTAGAAAAACCTGCCAGCATGCAGTACAGAAAGACCCTTGGCTCTTTGAGTCAGTGCTGAAGCTCTTCAATGAGCAGGGAGCATGTCAGACCTCTGCAGAGAGACGACTGCTGCCCTACATGCGAAAAATGTGACAAAGAAGCTCATGCAGCAGTTTGAGCTGTGAGCTTTGCATGTTTTTTGACCATGCATTTTCACAGGTTTCACTCAAACGCATGCTCCAGGGCGTCTTGCTTGCCACATTTGGGGTGCCATTACCACATAATGGCACCACAAGTGCAACATGTGCTTTTCACGCGTCATGTGAATGTGCGCAAAGTTGCACAATTGTGAGCTGGTGTAAATGTGGGCTTAATGCACCTGATATGTATTTAGCTGATTTAAATTGAAGTTCATCTGGAATTTAAGCAAACTATACTGATTTTTTTAAATGTTTACCTATAGGTTATTACTGATGGGACTTTTTTGTGTATGCGGTTTTGTTTTTCCACGATTGCTTCACATATAGATTTATAGTCTCCTAGCCAGATTAAGCCAGCATGGAGTGCAGTCAGCTTCCTTGCTGAACAGGTCCTGAGATCAAATCAGTTAACCATGTAAACAGTCTGAGCAGGAGCCAAGAGGCCAGAAAAGGGCCAGGTCTTAAAATATGGTAATTAAGACTAGTTAAGGTTCTACCCATAAAGTGTATTTCCACTTTTGTAGCCAAATTGGGATAACGCCTATTTAATATTTGTTAAAAGAGTAAGAATTTGTTTTTAAAAAGTTATTTTTCAGTATGCTGTGTGAATAGGAACACATAACATATAGAGGAGTTTTCTCAAATTTGAATCCAAAAGTGAATCCAAAAGTGGAAATACACTTTAAAGGCTGATACTAATTTGAAAACTAATAGTAAATATATTTTATTTGGACATGCTCTGTTATAAGTTCTTAAAATCATGCTGGCCAAACAGATTAGTTGGAGTATACATGTAGTTACATCATGAGAGGCAGTTTAAACATGTGCTTTCCAAACTCATGTCCATTCACATAGGGCACTGTTTCTATGGATTTTGCTTATTTTACAAGAGGTGTGCAATCATAGGGTAAAAATTGCTGAACATCATCCTCCTTCCACTTATTACTCCATTACAAAACTCCACTATCTCTTGGTAGTTTGTCAGCATGGTTTAGTCCTATCAGCCAGCTGATAAAATGATAGAGCTGTAAGGCAGACATCACCTTTAAGCAATGTATTTTTAGAGTTGTGCCTTGTTTCTGCTTAAAGGAAAATGTATAGAAAGTGTTTAGATTGCAGAAATTTCTTGCTGGGTGGGTATTGAATCAGGATTGTCGTTAAAGATATATCATGCTTTGGTTTTCACTAAAATAAACTGTGGACTAACACCTGTTGATATCATAAAATCCCAAGGACAGGTGACCAAAAGGACCCACAAAACAATTTCCTGTCATCAGCTGCGCTCCTGCTGCACACTGTGTCATCCGACGCTTTTTCTGCACTGCACACTCTACAAGCTGCTGCTGTATTGCACTGCACACTGTATGGCATGCTGCTTTACTGCACTGCATAATGGTTCAGATGTTTCTTTATTGCACTGCACTATGCATCACAGATGATTCATCGTATTGTACTGCTATAGGCAGACTGGTAGATACTTTTGTCATAATGAATGTTATAGTTGATAAATTAGTTCCATAATGCTGCTTTAATACATCACTTCATTTCCTAAGTCATTGCACTGGCTTACATGTCAAACTGTTGTGTGCACTGCATATATATATATATAGCCTTAAAGGGAAAGTATACTGCCATTTTAAGAGATATGCCAAATCCATAGTCTTCTCACTTGTTCTCCTGAAACTTTTAAAGGCTTAAGTCATAGAAAAATGAGCAGTTGTTAATGGGATAAATTATTTGCTTGCTGCTAAGGGACTTCAGTTGGAAGATCTCCTAGCTGGAGTTCCTAAGTGTGCCCTAACCTTGCCTTGGAATCTTTCTCCTCCTGACAAAGTTTCAGAAATCCACGGCCAGCAGATAATGTGTTGTGGCCCAGTGGTTGAAAATGTGTCCTGGGCTGAAAGAAAAAGAAAATTAAAATGTTTTAGTTGTTATCGGGACAAAAACAATGGAAACACAACTAAAGAGGGGATATCCCTCATTTCAGAGAGTTCGTGTTTGGTTTTATGGAATAGAAAGTGGAGATAAATATACACAATAGAATATTGCTAGCAATCCATGAAAAGTGTTGGGATTTTAACCATAGCCTAGCCCTAATTCATTCAAGAGTGAAAAAAGCTTTGGCTTTTTTTTACTTTAACCTATCCCAAAAATGATGCTTAGCACTTAACCTTACGATAACTTTAATCCTAACCCTTAAAATAAACCCTTAACACTTCACGTTACCCTAGAGTGTAACCTAAACCTCCCAACCTAACCTTTTTAAACCTTAACTTAAATCTTAACTATTAGGAGCCATGGCACTCAGGTGTACTCACAATAGGGTTTCACTGCTATAAATGAAACCAAATAGGCCCTGAGCTGTTGCATTATTTGCCCTCATTGTAGTGAAGCCTAGCGATGGTCAGCTGGAGCAAGGACTTCTAGCACGGCCCCCTTCTCCTTCAGGGCCGTCCACAATTACATTCAATATGACTCTTTGTGGCGTACTGTAATACCTATTGCCTTGCCACTAAGACCTTTATTTATGTCATCTCTTAAGGGATACTTTAGTGTTTGGAAGATGCTGGAGAGCTAAATCCCTGGCAAATTTTTATACCATATCTCTTGGTGGCAAATCTAGTCTCTGCACTAGAATTTCTGGGTCTGTCTGATTATTATAGCCATTATAAGCGAGTTCCCACTCTGCCTGTTGGTTTTTTAATGTATTTATATAATAGAGAATGCAACAGGAGGTGTTAGAACCTGCAAAAGTGAACAGGAACTCCCAAATTTCCAGAAAGACCAGAACAAGTAGGAAGAGTAGAAAATTATTGCTGGGAGTGCTCACAGTTGGAGCGTCAAACGCAATTTAGAAGCCCAGGGATTGACTCAGCTCACCAGCTTCACCGATTGCTAAAATATAACTTTTGGGTGGACTAAACATTTGAACTACAATCCCCAACAGAATTTTGCCCCTAAGCATGCACTGACATACATGGAGATGAATTAAAAAAAGATAAAAAAAATGATTAAAAAAACACATATTACTCAATAAACAAAGAACAGGGATGTGTTAATTTTTTATATCTACATTCCCTTTAATGCAGAAAACCATTGCTTCATTCAGGCTCTGCTTGCTGGTTCCATTCTCTCTCCTGAATAGATTTTGGTCACTGTGTTCTGTCCTGAGCCTTGGCCATGTACTTCTCTTACCTTTGTCACCCACTTTTGTGCAGGTTGACATTCTGGTGACATGTTAGGATGCCTCTTTTTTAATGTTTGTCTCCCGCTGTGCTCCCTTCTCTTCCCTCTGATTGTGCTTTTGCTTCTATATGCTTCTGCAGCACATTGTGTAAGAAACACTTTGGGCTTAATGGGCTTGCAGATTTTGTGCTACTATGTGGTTTGGTGTCACACCAGACCAGACATCATTCTGGGCTTCTTGCGTTTTTCTCCAGCTTTACTTTTGCATCTAATACAGGGGTAGCCAAACTCCAGCCCTGCAGCTGAAAGGTGAAACTACAATCCCATGATGCATCTCTCTCCGGGAGTCATGTCTGTGGCTGTGAAAATCTTGCAATGCCTCATGGGATTTGTAGTTCCACCACAGCTGGAGGGCCGGAGTTTGACTACCCCTGATCTAATATGTTATATGGCTGCCCCTGCCTTGTCACCCTCTTGTGTTCCTATTGTATATCTTCATGCTCTTGGCACCATGTTTTATTTTTAATGCTTTTGGTTTTGCTTGCAGTCACTGTGCTGTCTTTTGTGCTTCCCTCTGTGGTCACTGTGCTGCTGGCTGTGTGTCTCACTATCCTTCCTATCTGTTCTCCTTGTTTTTCCAGAAAAGAAAGTCCAGTTCCAGTGTCCAGTTGATGGTGAGTCTGTTTTGTCTTATTCAGTGCTTGTTCCTCTGAGTCCCAGTAAGGAGCTCTGCAGTTCCCTGTAATCGGAGCAGTCTGGAAAGGGGGTGAACAATTTACAGATACTGGTAGCACTGAAAAGTAAATTTTTATATGCAAATTTACAAGCTGGAAACCTTGTTGAAGGCCTAAAATGCCTGAAACTTGAGACTGCTCAATTTACAAGGAGTTTTGGTCTGCTCAGAATGGCACAGGACAAATCATGTTATGGCTACAAAAACTCTTTGTTTAGTAGACAGGTTCAGTTTTGTGCACTGGCCACATGCTTAGGGATGATCTGGTAGAACTACTACCTATGGTAGACGTCACTTACTGAAGACAATAATTCATATATTCACGTAGACAACCTACTAGAGGATGACATTCTATAGTGTAAGGGCCTTTGTTGACAAGCGTTAGGGTTGTGTCAATGGTCAAATGCAACTTGCTTTCAAGTGCAATCGCCTTGTGTCTGTGATCAGTATGAAATACTTACAAGTTCCACCTTGGATCCTTAACGGGTGCAGTTGACCTCGATCTGTCCTGCACTTGATCTCCTTCTAAGCAAAATCAACTTGCTTCCAGATGCTTTTGCATTCCCATAGCTGTGTAAGGAAAAAAGGCATGAGAAATGAGAGGGCCACCGTGTCCATTGGGTCACCATGGTCCAGCGTTCCACCGGTATATACTTATAGACCATAGACTTGTATGTGGAGACATGCACCTCTGACACAAACAAAAGCCTGTTAACACAGACCCTTAGAACGCCTTAATTGCTGTAGAAGATTCTCCTTAAGGATAAATTGAAAATATCTATTTTTGCATGGGTCTCCAGAAAAAAGAGAAAGAGAAGATAAGAGAAAGAAATCAGCAGCCCTGATCTGCATTCTTGTTTCAGTTTATTGCATCAAAGTACTGAATCAAAGGGGCCAGTATAATAGCCAGGCACCTAGCATTTCAGGAGAGCGCATCAGTTCCAGCCTTCCTATTTCACATGACAGGGTTTTTAACCGAGGTGAGTACTAAGATCTGATTCCCTGGTTTTGGGGGGTATACTACAGTTTATCTCTCTTTGTATTTCCTTATCAAATTAAGTCAATTCATTTTTTGGACCTTCTCTGCAAGGAGATTAAAGACTGTGCCAATCTGAGCAGCTTCCATTTTTTCCCCACTGTACAAAACATGCTCTTTGCTCAGCAAAAGAAGGCAACGGGCCATCATACGGCATTCTGTAATATACTGTATTGTCCAATACCTTTTTTTGCCCAGCAGACGGACATGTCACCCTCACAATGGGGCTCACAGAGGAATGAGCAGCTGTGTTTGTAGCCACAGCTCTGTGTGCAGTCAGTTGGTGCAGCTGGTATTGGGATATGTGGGAGCTGTAATTGTCTCCTAGACATGAAGACTGCACAGAATGTTGGGATATAAAATTGTTTTATGTTCTCAGCAAAATAATACATTGTAGCCACAAGAGCTGCTGTTAATAAACAACAAAACACAACTCGTTTTACTATAACCCATTTTTCCTGGTCAGTGGTGACATCTAGTGGTCAACATATAGAATGCAGGGGAACTTCGCCTCAACTTCTGAACAGGACGTATTGTGATGCACAAGAACCTCTCTTCACCAAGGGGTGCTCTTCTGGTGCCCAAAACACGTAGTATGCCGTTTCAGCTGAAATAACACAATTCTTCCTCCCTTTTGGCTTTTATTCAGGAATCTTCAGAAAGTACAAATACTACTATTGAAGACGAAGATACCAAAGGTACGTGATCAACTTCATTTGCAACCAGACAGAATCAAATGTAGGAAGTGTAGATGTTTTTAACATTATTGGATGCAGGCATGTCTATCTTAAAACTAATCCTTTGCGCTAGATGTGTACAAATATCACCAAAGAGGTCATTTTATCTCTATGTTAGAACAGCAGTGTATGTTTTTAGAGAGGAGCAGTTTATGAAGCAGGAGGATTTGCCGCTAGGCCACATAGACTATGATTTAGAGTGTGCCACCATACCCACAATTAATAAGTGCCCTGCAGTGCCAGGATAAGGCCCTCTGGCACTCAAGATGAGGATGCCAAAGTGTGCCCTCAACTCTTAATTCTGTGCTACAAAAACTAATTTTAAATGGTGACAAAAAAATATAAGGGAATTAAATTGTAGCTACAAATTTTGGGTTAAAAAACTAATATGGTTTTTTTTATTAAACTTAGCACTACAAACACAAACAAATGCAAACCTAGAGGTTTATATACAAATGATTAAAAATAAGTAGCAAAAAAAAAGCTCAGTCCTGTAGATTAGACAGGGAGAACAGGGTTATCTCTGTGTAACCATCGGAGCTCTGTGGCACTGAGGCTTTGCGCCCTGTTTAGCACAGGGACAGCTGCCATCCCCCAGTGTAATTTGCATGGCTTTTTGTATTTTAAAGTTAGCCCATACTCAGACTATGCACACTAGATTATTAACATATTCTGATGAACCAGTAAAAACACTTTAAAACATGCACTCATTCACCTTTCTAGCTATAGGCATTTCAGGGAAAATTGTCTTCAAAGTTCACAACATAGGCTCATAAATCTTAGTTTTTTTGTATTACTTTCTATTACAACAGAATCTTGGCAGCCTGCCAGGCTTCTAATATTTACCCATGGTAGGTGTTTCTAAGCTGCTAGAAACTGGTAAAAATCTAACTTTAGTGTCTTTATTGTGATCTTTGAGAATTAATGATATCACATTTCAAGCAGCTAGAGAGGTCAGGGATGGCTTGTTTTAAAGCTCTTTTACTGTCTGCTACGAATTAATGTCCATAGTGTGTGCACGGGTGCACGTTAAGTTTTTCTGTTACTCAGCAAAGCTGCCCATCATAGTTGAGGAATAATACGGAGGCTGAAGAATTAACATGAATAGAGCCAAGCTTATTTTTTTACAGGAAAATGTGAGATTTGTATATAAATACTGCTACTATGTCGTTGCATCGAATCGAATTGCAAAGAATTGATGAGACTGGTGGCTTTATTGATGGTAATCCAAGTTTTTAATCAGATGCACAATTTGAATTCCCTAGTTTTTCCACAGGTTTACTTTAAGTATAAAATTAGAGTTTGCACATGTAATTATTACTGTGCTTGTAGAAGCTTCCTTTGAGCCTTTGTACAGTTGTAAGTTCATGCGGCTTCTTATACAGAAAGGTGATGTCATAGATATAGTTGTCATTGTGCTGCTCCTACAATTACATTGCCAGGCTCATTGTTCTTAGCTTTGGATTTGAAAGCCATGGCTCACGCATGAAAGGCCATATGACAGGCATCAGAACATATTTGAATAAAAGTACATGCCACTCCTCCCCCTCCACTGCAAAGGTTAATTGCATGTTTCATCTAGGGGGAGAGGAGTAAGCAGCAATGCTTACCTCATTCCTCATTCCCCCTGGCAGCTAGCACTTTCCTCTGGTCTCCCGGAATGTGGGCAGGCCTCCAACGTCCTCACATACAATGCAGGCTCGCTCATCGTGCATTGCACATGATGATGTTGGAAAGGTCATGACCAGGCAAGCGGCGCAGAAGAGCAGCTTTGGAAGATCGGTCGGTCGCATGGTGGGCAGGGAGCCTGTGGAAACAAAGAATAGGGTAGAAATTGCTGCTTATTCCTTACCTGTTTGACAAAAGGCACAGTTAACTCACGCAGTGTGGAGAGAGGGGGGGGCACTGCGTTGTCAATTATTAGAGCTGACTATAGTACAACTTTAAGTGGATTTTTTATGGTTGATTGTAGTGTTGCATCTGCGGACTGCGTCTAATTTTAATTTACAGTGTACATTGTAACACCTTAGAACTGTGAACATACTGTCAAACAAGTGTGTTAGCTGATTTGATTAAACAGATGCTGCAGAATCTCTGTACAAAAGTAAAAGTTTAAAGCCCAACTTCAGGGAAAATAAATGTTTTCCTTTGCAGTAGGGCTGCTCCCACACTGCAAGGGTTACCTGCTTATTTATACCTAGGGGATAGGAAAAAGCTATTTTACTTACCTGATCCTCGCTCACCCAAATGCCCAAAAGCTCACCTTTTTTCTTTCCGCTCCGGCTGTGGACTGTCACTTGGTGTCCTCATCTACAATGCTGGACTATGGAGTGTGCATTGTATGTGATGACATCAGTGGTTCTTAGACTGCCAAAGCGAAAGGGAGAAGAGGCTGCGGGAACTGGTCTAGCAGCCCGGAGGGAGCCAGCAGGAGCAGGGATTCGGTAAGTAAAACAGCTTTTTCCTGTCCCCTAAGCATAAATGAACAATTAACCCTTGCAGGGGTGGGGAACATTTTTTATTTCCTTTGGGTTGGGCTTTAATGTCAGCTTGAAGAGTAATTGAGGTTTTGTGTACAGCTTGGACCTAGGAACCAAAGGGGATCTGCTGGGACACAGAACTTGGTCTGAAGATTAAAGCTTTTTCTCGCAGGAACTGCAAGATGTCTGCACTTCAGTGGTATTATTGACAGTTTTTAAGGCCCTGATAAGTTCACTTTAAAGTGTTCTAATTACTCTCCTCCAAAAGCTTAAATTAATTAATGTATGCATTAATTATGAAATGAAATGGTAAGTATAAGCAATTCTCTAAGTATCTTCCCTCAGTAATTTAATTCTACAGGATACATAATTAGGGTAACCTTCTGAAAGCTTAGATATTAGATGTGAGAATTCTGAGCTATGTTTACAATAGAATCATCTTGTTTCTTATAGTGCATTTACACCATTCCATTGACTTCTGATCACTAATGTTCACTCTTCTCGTAATTACAGTGAGGAAGCAGGAGATTATTAAAGTGACAGAGCAGCTGATAGAGGCTATTAGCAATGGGGACTTTGAATGTTACACGTGAGTATAAGTACCCCCATACATAGACACATTGTTTTCAAACAATTTTTTTGAAATCATCCTAAATAAGTATTCCTACACATGGACACATGGAATTTTAATTATTTTTAAATCATTTTTATTAAAGTTTCAGTAATGATGAAACAACTTTTAGCACAGTGACAATTTGTGGTGTGAAGTTTTTGATGGGCCATTCTGGAACACGCATTATAAATAGGTACAGGAAAGCCATTGGATTATTCATTGTACATGACTTAAAGGTTCAAAATTATTTGTCACTTATGAAATATAAAGACTTAAAGTTTAACTACACCCTCCTATTCCCTACAGCCAGATCCATGCAATGATGCGAATGCCTTAAAAATGCATAAAACTGCATGATAGGTGCATTTGTATTTTGTTTAATATTACTTTTAATACTTGCTTAATACATATTAATGCAAAAAAAATGCAGCATATCAATATATTATAAAAAGTGCTAAGCTGCAGCAGATAGATATGAACTAGCCACATAGAAATAAAAGGAGAATTATGGAGAGAGTGTGATACACTCATTCCCATAATTAGAGCCGACGTATGACACTAAAGCTGTCACACGTCGGCTCTATTGATCGAGAACTGAGCAATCATATTATACCGATCTCTGAGTTCCCGATCCTCTCCCGGCAGACCTTCATGGATTCCCCCCTCCCCTCTCCATTCCTCCAGCACTGACTGGAGGAACAGATGGGGAGGGGACGGGCACATCTGGCTCTACCAGCTGTCAATCAGGTAGCTGGGTGGATCTCGACAATATTGTCAAATCCGTCTGGGCTGCAGCAAGGCTCTGTGGCTATTGCCTGCTATAAGCTGAGTTTATCCTCCTGTGACCCTAAAGAGAACTATGGCAAAAAAAAGGTTGGGCCATAGTTCTCTTTTAATAGGATTGCTACTTGAACTGATAATTTTCACCATGTAACAGTAGAATAATGGACAAGTGAGAATGGCCCCTATTCCATTTTAATGCATACTTTTGCTAATTGTCTGTTTTTCTAACTTGCAGTAAGATGTGTGATCCTGGAATGACAGCGTTTGAGCCTGAAGCACTGGGAAACTTGGTGGAAGGTCTAGACTTCCACCGCTTTTACTTTGAGAATTGTGAGTTGGTATTTATAGAAAGATCTCCTCCTCTCCTGTTCCCCAACAATCTCCATAAAGCTCAGTTATTTATTTATTATAGATCTACATATGAAAAACAGCTACATGCATTTCCTGATAATGAATTCAGTTATATTTTAAATGAGGTAAATAATGTACATCATTTATTTGCTGTGGAACAGTTATTTACATTGAATTAGTCCCCAGCTGCTCTCCAGTTGATAAAAGGGAACATCTTATAATTTGTAATTGTTATATAACAACTAATGACTAACATGTTGATTACTGAAGTGCTATCATCTTATTTTCAGGGATTAAGTAAATGAGGCCCATGGTAGACATCAGACATCTGAGTGGACTTAATCCCCTTTAGAATTAAGTCCATTCAGTTTAGATCTCTGTTTCAGTTGAGTTTGACACGTCTGGCTTAGAACAGTTGCAACAAAAATGTAACAGTCAGAGTCGGATCATCTACAAGGTGACTGCAGCAGGAGCCTGAGGCTCATGGATTGTGCTGAGGGCCCAGCTACAATCTTTTTGCGTCTGCAGTAAACCAGGCTTTGTACCTGCACAAAGGAGGATGTACTTGTAGGCAACTTGTATGTGATGGGGCCATGCCAGTACTGACTATGCAATTGGGGTGGCTGTTCTGTGCCTATTTGAATTCCTATTAATATCAATGGAAGAGATGGGGAGAGGTCAAAGCTGCTAGCTTGCCTAGGGTCCAATTCTGCCTTTGTCCATGTTTGAGTACATATGTGCAAGGAGAGATAATCTACCAGGCCAGTTGTTCTGCCTGATCTGCAAAGAGAAACCTATTGTTTTGGATGTAAGAATCCTTTATCACGACGCATACCTTAGTAAGCTCTTTTGGAAATCTGTCTCCCAAACCTCTGAACCCAATATAGTCGACATGTAACAAATCTGCCAATGTGGCCCCTATCTAGGCAATGACTGACTGTGTATAAGCTTACCTCTGAATAGGAGGTCTAAGATAAGCCATCAAAGTACAAGACATATTACCGAGGGCCATATTTAGACATCACACCATCACAAGCATGAGTGAATGATGACCCCCCCTTTGTACAGGTTCCATGCCGAACCAGGAGAGTGAAAGAGAGTGCCAGGACAAAAGGTCCTGTTTGATCTTCTTGTGCCGTTGGAGATGGGGAAGAACTCAGAGCGTGCTTCGTTCACACGGACCGCAGCCATGAGCGGAGAGTGGATGGGGCGGACATCCCACCCCCGCCCCCAGGGGGGGACAAGGGGAGGCACATCCACCCCGTGACCCAGGGGAGGGCGACAGGGCAGCAGCGAGAGACCATACGTAGGTCTGGCTTGGTGACCGCAGAGCTCTCCCAAAACGTGTCCTCACGTCTCCATGTCCAGGCCACGCCCCCCAGGTTCCATTCTTTATCACAGGCGAGATAGAGTTCTATTTAAATGTACACTCCACTAACAAAGGAAAGGAGATATGGGTGCCCATGCTTGACTTGCAGGACCATGTGACCCTACAACTCCCCTCCATTTCCCATGTCCCCCTCCTATTTCTTTTGCTTGATTTTAAGCTGAACTCCAGGCAGATACGTAAGGCACAAAGCAATGCAGCTCTGTAAGCATTACTACATTAATAAACTGATATTTTAAAATGCAATCAGTGTAAGTACCTGACTTTGACTTGGTATTAGCCCCTTGCAGTCTACTCACAGTTTCTACAGAAGAGCTCAGAAAGGAGGAAAAGCAGAACAAGGAGCCAATCATTTGTGCTGCAATGCAAAGGGCATACTGATGGGAGGAGAGAGCAGTGCAACAGAGATGAGCTAATCAGTGTGCTGCATTTCCTTTCTAATTACAGCCTGGAGAGGAGACCTGTAAGTGAAAGTGATTCTGCAACAGAGATCAGGTTCCCTCCCTTGCTAGAAGGGGCTGGCAGAGTTGTGTAAATGGCAGGACTGGATGAACTAAAATAAAAATACATTGGCAGGTAAAATAGCTCTGTTATGTATATTTTATCTGTGTACTTACCTGGTGCCTGGAGTTCAAAGGTATAGTGGTGGCCAGAAAAGGGTAAAAGTAAAAGTACAACCACAGTTCTAAATTGTGTGGCTTGGTAAATACAGCCCCGCACTACACATTACATCACAAATATGGTCTGGAGTTCCTTACTGGTGTCTTCAGTTACAGATGAGGTCTGATCTCCTGCACCAGTCCAGATATGATGGGAGAGGCATGCCTTTAAGATAATGGTGGCATGACAGCGTCACAGCATATCACAAGAAACAGTGCTTTCACATATCAAGGCCATATGCATGCGCACAGGGTATGCCAAGTGTGCCTGGGCACACCCTAATCACCCCGAGCACAACACTAAAACCACAACAGCAGGCGCCATGTTTTTAGTCACTAGCAAAGTTTTTAGCGACTAAAGTGGAAAGATCATACAGATCTCTCTGTGACTGACTCAGCGATACAGAGAGCAGCAGCATTGGCCACTTACATTCCTCACATTACAGTCACAGTCCTCAGTGCCTGAGAAGCTGCGAGGGAGCGTGGCTGTGGCTTACCAGGCTTCCCATCCAATCAGGAAGTTGGGCGGGTGGTCACATGAGCACTTGCCAGGCTCCCTGCTTCATTACTCCACCCTGCTGGAAGAGGTAAGGGATAGTTGAAGAGATGGGAATCCAGGATGCCTCAGGTCTGTGTATATATATATATATATATATGTAGTGCAATATAAATGGGTAAGCCGTATTAGTCCAGTAGACAAGATGTCAAAAAAGACAAAAACGCAGTATTGCAGTAACGCATGTGTGTTTGTACTTTTGTGTGTACACCCATGGTCATGGCCATTATTATAGACAAGCCTATTCCCTATAGCAGCCAAGCTGTTGTTTCTATAACCCATTGAAAAAATAAGTCTAATCTGAGCAACAATTCCAGTTTCCTTTGTGCTTTTCTAAATAACCCCATGTCTGTTTTATCAGCTAATTACATAGTAAAGCAGCTTTATGTCGCTGTAACATGAGGAACATTTGACATCATTGCCTCATTGTTATAATTCCTCGATTTGTTCCCTTACTGAAGTAATGATTGCACTGCCCTGCAGATGTATCTGTAAGAATGTTTCTTTATGACTCTGATTCCTTACATCACTTCAAGTAGTAAAGTGCTATTTGGTTAATCGAACCACTTGAATGTGTTGCATCAGCCAGCACCTAATATTTCCTGAACTTTGTACTAGAGTAATGGTTTCCAAGTCCTCACTGACAATCAAAAGGTCAAAACTGATACCCACACAGAAGATACAATGCTGAAGAACTTTGGGAGAGGGTTAGGGCACAGAACACCCAGGATGTAGTACACCCAAAAATGATAGAACAATGTACTTGCACAGAGATAGAGGACCTTTAAGCAGATTGCAGCTATCCATGTCTTGAGCTCCTGGCTTTGTAGTACTTGATATAATAGCTATTCGTCCATTTCAGAAAAGATCACCATGCTTCAGTAGAGGATCAACTTCTCAGGCTCCCTGTACCTGTTGAAGTTGTATGCTGTTATCTCCATCTTCAAGGTTCACTCACTAGGGTTCAGACCCAGGCCTCAGTCTGAACACATGGCTTCCCTTCCCAGGCAGCAGACCTACAAGGGTCAGATTATCCACAGCATCCCTTCCTAAGGCAGTAGGCCCAGGGGAGAAAGAGTGTCCCACAGGGTCAGCCCCAAATGTTATGTCCTCCTGCAGAATGCACCACTGGTGATGAACCTCCTAGTTATTAGCTACGGAGACACACATATTCATAGTGCATCATTATTGGTTGCTCTGCTCTGTGGCAAGGTTATACCCAGTCGCAGGCAGATACAAATGATAACAGAGTGCTTAGAAGAAAGCAAGGCAGTGCAGACTACCAAATCACGATCAGACTGAGTACAGTCTGACAGCTGCTAAATTTAAAAAGTCACTCCTGTGTAAGGCAGGGTGGCTACACATATAATCCCATACTCTATACAGACACAGGGGTTTTAAACTATTAACACAAATTATTATGATTAATGACCTGAAGCTGATTGCTTTTACATTTTTATCTGAAAAAAACAATGCACTTCCCGCTAAGGTCACATCAAAAAGAGAAATCTGAAGATACAAATAGTATAAGAAAACATATTGCCAATATCTGAGCTAGTTTTAAAATGGTGGCGTAGTGGTTAGCGCTTCTGCCTTGCAGCACTGGGGGTCATTGGTTCGTAGCCTGGCCAGGTCCCTATCTGCAAAAGAGTTTGCATGTTCTCCCTGTGCTTGTGTGGGTTTCCTCCGGGTACTCTGGTTTCCTCCCACACTCCGAAGACATGCTGGAAGGTTAATTGGCTCCTGTCTAAATTGGCCCTGTATGTATGCATGTGAGATAGGGACCTTAGATTGTAAGCTCCTTGAGGGCACGGACTGATGTGAATGTGCGACTATGTAAAGCGTTGCTTAAATTGTTGGCGCTATATAAATACCTGTAATAAATAAATAGGTTATTTGGGACTAAAATGTAGGAAGTATTTCTGGTGTTTGGGTTTTTCTATTGTAAAAACGTAGAGCTTCAATATCTAAATAACTAGAGCTAAATATCTAAGCAACATCACTTACCTGTCTTTCAGTGTGGTCTCGGAGCAATAAACCTCTTCATACAACCATCTTGAATCCACACATTCACCTTATGGGGGATGAGTCTGCTTGCATTGCTTACATCCGTATCACCCAATACCTGGATGCCAGTGGAGTTCCCAGAACTGCCCAGTCAGAGGAGACATGTATTTGGCATCGTCGTGATGGAAAATGGCAAAATGTCCACTTTCACCGATCAGGGGCCCCTTCAGTCCTTCCACAGTAAGAGTTTTAATTATACCGTATTTTTCTTGCTTAATATTTAGCTCTCTTATCTTTGTTTACACTTCTGCTAAGGGAACAATTATCTATGATGTGTGTGACAGTGATACAAGCAAGAAACGTATGAAACTTTGCAAAGCATCAGTGACAATTGAGATTGCTGATCATCAAATCACATTCTTGATCAAACTGTATTGTTTTGACTGCAATGGATGAAAGTAAATGGTTAGGACCTTCTATAGTATCTAGCTGTATGAGGTCCAGATTGGACAACTGGATATAATGAATTATAAATCTTTCAAAACATATGTACTTAATATGTTTATAAAAAGTCCCACATTTGTATATGATATCTTTATAAATCAGGAGGGAAAGCATAGCCGTCCATCCCTCTCGTCTCTGTAAATGTTCCCTTGATTGTCTAGACAAACTCTGATAAAAGTTATCATTGTACAGAAGATAAAATCCTGTGTGTCAGCATTCTAATAGACCCCTAATGTCTCTATAAAGAGAACCTGTCACCTCCAAATGCTGTCACATAGGAGCTTGTTAGCCCCTTTGTGAGAGCAAAAGTTAAGGGAGAAAAGTCAAAAAAATAATTAAATAAATAAAAATAAAAAACATTTAAAAAAGGTGATAAAAAAGTAGAATAATAAGATAAATAAAAAACATTAGAAAAGGTGA
Organism: Nanorana parkeri; assembly: GCF_000935625.1. Taxonomy (NCBI): domain Eukaryota; kingdom Metazoa; phylum Chordata; class Amphibia; order Anura; family Dicroglossidae; genus Nanorana; species Nanorana parkeri. The sequence continues at coordinate 1,357,982 of NW_017306447.1, read as the reverse complement.
TTCAGAAATAAAAAAAACAATAAAATAAATAAAAAAACATTAAAAGGGTGATAAAAAAGTTAAAAAACCTATAAAATAAATGAAAAAAACATTAAAAAAGTAAGATAAGAAAAAATAAAAATAAACAGTGCGAAGTGCCGGGATCGTGAGTGGGCGAGAGTGACCAATCTGTCTGGACCACAATTCAGACCTTGTTTCAATAAAAATTTTACTCACCAGACCTCCTTGAATTTTAATTCACTGCCCCTGGTTTAGTAGATACCCAGTTTTTGTTGATAACCCTTTTACTTCCATATTCCTCACCTAGGTGAGGATAACATAGCGTTGCAATCCAGGAGACTTCAGGACAGTCTACAGCAGTCTACCAATCACATGATCGCATGTGCAGGGGCACGTTATTAGGGGGCCAGTAATGATTATCAATAATTGACAGCTAGCTTCTGAATTTAAGATGGCAGCGCGGAAGAAATGAAATGCTGTGGAATGGTGTAAGGAAGACAGCGTTGGACTACATGGACCAGGAAGTATGTGTTTTTATTTTATCGTACAGGGGCAGTACTTGGTGCAGCTGATTGAGTAGGCAGGAGGAAGTTGCTGTTTAAGCCCTGTTCCTCCAGGAACCAAGCCCTACTCCCTCATTAACTTATGTTAGAGCTTGTACTACCCACTGAAGTTTCAGCATTTAAAAAGTAAAAGGCAGAGGCAAGGCTTAGGAGAGTGTGGGGCTTAATCTTGACTTGGGCAAAAGTTGAGGTCCAGTGTAAAAACTGGGCCTAAGATCAATTTGAAGACTAACACATGCTTGACAAGGTGCCACACTTCGTTGCTGTTGCTAAATGTTTTAGAATAGGTCATGTGTGTTCCACTTTCATCTCAGTTACATGGGGTGGCAACTGTATTTGCTTTTTGTACTTTTCTAGCTCTCCAAGATTAGCCTAGCCCTAGTGGCTAACCCACTCGGCCCTATCATCACACTTCATCTTGTATTAAACTTGATTAGCATGGATGAGCCCGCTTCTATGGAATTTGTCTCCTTTTTTTTACTCTGTACCTATTGTTGTACCTGTGGAACTGCTTTTTGTCTTTGTGTTTTGTTTATATCCGTAATTGTCAAAAACCTTTATTATTTAAAAAAAAAAGAATAGATCATGTGCAGAAAATCAAAAGGCAAGCTTATAGAAAGCACCATAGAAAACACTACTATTTTACTTGGCTCTTTTTATGAGTTGAGTTTATAGGCAGTACAACCATGCTTCTACAACCCTAACATTTTAAGTATATCTAAAGTCAAATATACTTTTTGCTTTGGATGGAGTAGGGAAAAGTTAAAACTTTTTTTTTTTTTTGCTATTTGAGATTTCTTTTCACTTTATGCCCCATTGACAGAACAAGAACTAGAGTATACTAGAGTATGTACATTGCCTGGCCAAAAAAGTCACCACCTGGAGGCAGTGTTATGATCTGGGGCTGCTTCAGTATGTCCCCAAAAAAATTAGATCAGCTGCCTACCTGAATATAGTGAATGTCCAGGCTTTTCCATCAATGGATTTTTTCTTCCCTGATGGCACGGGGCATATTCCGAGATGACAATGCCAGGATGCATTGGGCTCAAATTGTGAAAAAGTGGTTCAGGGAGCATTTTCTCACATGGATTGGCCACCGGGGCCGGATTTCCCACAAGGCCAACCAAGGCCCAGCCTCGGGGCAGCAGGGGTTAGAGGGGCAGCAGGGGTGTGAAATTCCTATCTCCCAACGCCCAGGACATGCAGTTTCGGACGCCGGGCGGGTATTTGTTTTCTACATTAAGCCATGATTTGGGCAAGCAGGGCTAAATGTACAGAGGGGAAGCCACTGCTTGTTTTGTACCAGTGATCTCTGCGATGTCACTGAGATCACTTGTATGCAGCTTGCATACAGGGGGACGCATTAAACAACCTGGCATTGGAGTAAATCCGGCCCTTTTGGCCACCACAGAGTCCAGACCTTAACCCCATTGAGAATCTTTGGGATGTGCTGGGGAAGACTTTACGCAATGGTCCGACTCTCACATCATCACTACAAGATCTTGGTGAAAAACTATTGCAACTCTAGACGGAAACAAATGTGACATTGCGTAAGCCTATCGAAACAATGCCATGGTGAATACGTGCAGTAATCAAAGCTAATTAAATATTAGAGTGTGTGACTTTTCTTTTGGCAGTCAGTGTATACCCAAAGTTTGGAAAATCTCTTAGACAATTGTCTCCTTTTACATTGACAATGATCAAAAGGACATATAGAGAGGGTGAGTAGGCATAAACAGTATTAAAAAAGCTGACAGGGTTCCTTGAGTCCCTACTCTATATAAAACTAAAATAAAAAGTTTGGGTTTTAGATATGCTTAAACAGTTTAGCAATATTTAAAGAACACCAAGTTTCACAAACCTCCAACGCTCTAAGGGTCTTTGGGTAGGGACAATTGGAAGGTAGTAGTGCTTCTGTTTATTAATCCATGTCATAAACGTTGTATCTTTCAGCTGAGGCTCCATCTTTGGCCATGGACTCTAATTATCAGCACCAGAAGAAGCAGCCCCTTCAGTCTTCTGCAGCTCTCTCCCCTTCTCTTTCTCCCTGCACCCCTTTATTTTACTGGTCCATACCTCTCTTTCTTTCTTTTACTTCTGAGGTATCAGGTGACAGGAGGCAGTGTATGAGTTTGTGTCCAGATATGTGTGAGCCTGTGTGCGTTAACATGTTCTCTGCACAGTTCTAGTCACCCACCGATAAGAGGTCAGGGAGAGAGGGGGTGTGTCTTCTCTGGAAATGATGTCATTGCATATTGGGGCTGTGATCTTAGCAGTGATACTCAAACAGATCAAAAATACATCACTAAAACCATTCCACTTTCATTGTAGTAGAATAGAACACAGATTACTCCATTATACGTAATGTGGCAGACACTTTCAGAGCTGACTGCATCTGAATAAACTTAATAAAAACAAAATACAAGTCAGTGAAAAGTGTCAATCATTTACATAAACAAAAGCACAAGTTAACACATAATAGAGGCATCCCTGCTTTTTAAACCACAAGGTTCTGCAGATTTTGAAAGTACTTAGTGATCATTAACCATCTCACCATCTTATTATTTTAGGTCAGTTATCAAAGGTTGCCTTAACTATCAGAGCATCCAATCAATTTCATAGCCGCGTTAGCAGTCCAGGGACAAAAGTAATAATATTTACAATAACAACAAAAACATTTTTCTTACTATACCCTGCGCAAAACCTTGCTGTTTTCTGGGTGCAGTGACTCCGCCTACAAATCTTTCTTTTTCAAAGAATGTATATTTATTTCAAGAGCTAAAAGGTTCATCGTGTTTACGTTGCAAAGCAATGTTGTGCAATGAGCGTACAAACAATAAAAAAAAAAGTTCAGTGCAGACCGACGATGCAAGCTATAGTAATAATAAATAACTATAAATATTCATACATATATATATATTTTGTGCAAATACATCAGTGTGTTAAGAAAAATAGTATTTCTATTTGAGATCCAATATATGCATGCTTTTATAGCAGTAAAACATTCTTGTAATAATTTATTTGCAATATGTTAATACAATTTTTCTCTTTTGGGGGGGGGTCCATCTTTTGATGGATGGTGTACTGCTTACCTTAACCTTTTGAACGTTTGTTAAAATGCTTGTACAATATACTGCTGTTGAATGAAAAGTTTTAAAGTTTTCTTTTGTATGAGTTTAGAGTGTGGTTTCATTTATAGTGTTGTTCAGGTTCTGAATTTAAATCAGTGGCTGCTTTATTTACTTTTAATATAGGAAGGCTCTTATTAAAGAGGTTTCTAAGGTACGGGGCATTTAATTTTACTGTCCTCTGCATGGTGGCTTTTTTAAACTAAGCAATTACAAAGTATAATGATGAGAAGGTCTAGGCATGTTTACATTTTTAGCTATAATAGTGATCTGTCTGATTAGGCTGCTTCTCAAATAATCTGTATGATAAATGTGATGGGTCAATGTCCTCCTGCTTTCAAAAAATACCTAAGAATGAATGACTGTCCTGAGCTATGATGTCTATTTCTTTCTTTAGTGAAGATGTGGAGTTGAATAATGTAGGCGATATCCTTTAATCTGGAGGGAATACTCTGACACGGCTCAAATCTATTCTTGTACAAGATTTGCTGAAGAGAAAACTTGAGTGAAAAAGTCCTTACAACTTCTGTGTCACAGTAAGCAGGACATTTGATTGGTACTACTGATGGATTTTTTTTCTTCTTGGATATGTGTTGCACACACGGAATGATCGCTGAATTTCGAAGAGCTTGACTTTTTTTAGAAACAGAAAAGGAAGGAACCATCCACAAAGACTAACCTCTTAATTAATACTTAATTTGTTCTCTTTTTTTGTGGTCAGTGGTGGTCCTCAGTGATGTTTGCTTGTTTTGGGGATGATCATTCATGACTTTTTTACTTGATTGCAATTGTGCTTTATTGCCAAATGAATTTATTATGGTGTAAATAATACAGATATAATAGGCCAAAAAACTGGCCTTACAGAAAACCTACCCTATACCGTCTTCGCATCCATCTAATGAAGATAGCAGTGTTTAGAATACACACATTTTAAAACAAAGGCTATTTCAGTTTAATTACGGAATTGCAGGTCAATTAGTGTTTATCCTGTATGTGAATGACTGGCCAAACAAGTTTATCAGCAAGGCTTTCTACATTCAGTAGACTCAGATATATTGTTGCATGGTGTCTTTGTTGCCCATATTTGGCCTGTGCCAAATGTCTCCAAAGAGGGACATTTTTGCATTCACTTCTTGGGGTAAATGATATGGTCAGGGTTGTTTGCAGAATGTCTTGTCTCTAGTCTTCCGAAAATTGTACCTGTAAAGATTATATTGCATTATATCTCTGCTTGAGTACCTACCCTCTCACCTGCTACAGAATAATTAAGCTCAAATGTTTAAAGGGAATGTGGGGGCTAACTGTTAAGTACCTTGCACCATTTCTATAAAAGAGGACCAGAGATACAATGTCATCAATCCACAATAGTGAGTCTCATTTTTCACAGTGTCTGAAAAAAGAGCATGGTGTAATGCCCGTGGCTGTATTAGATTGCTAACCCTATACTTGAAAAATGACAGCTCAAATCTGATTGGTAGTTATGGGCAGGGCTCCAAAAATAAATTTTGGTCATTGTGACCTGTTCTTGTGGATTCTTTTTCTCGGCACTCTAATTTTGTCACAGTGCAACGTTCACCTATACTGAACACTACTTGGCTGTTATACACAAATCTCATAAAAATGTTGTGTCTTCCCCATTTGTTTCAGAAAAGTTTTACAGTGGGTTAACATTAGCTGGATTCTGGTTTTGTTGCAAACTGGCTGTGGCCAACACAGAGAGTTCTTCCTTAGATATTGTAATAAATGTAGACCACAGTGGCCTTCCAATAGGTGCCATCCTTACTTTTTTGCCAGCTGGCAAAAGGGAATTTGTTCCTGTCGGACTCTTTATTGCTGCTCACATGGGGACATGTGAGCAGCATGTGTCTAATCTTCCACCTTCTGCTAAGTTGAGGTGATGATGTGGTGCATGCCAATGGCTGCAGAGCAATGGATATGGTGTCCCAATAAGTGGCCAGAGAGAGCAAAGAATGATTAACCTCATCTATAACATTATCTGTTTACACTTCCCTCTTGTCATTTCTCTATCCCATCATTCTAGACTAGGTGTAAGCTAGAGGAAGAATAGATAGCTCTTAATTCAAACATGCGTATATGAGGATCCTTAAAACCACAATAATTTATCTTGTGCTGTCTAAAGATTTTGGGTGCTCTACTGTTTTGCATTTTTGATACTTAATGAATGTATTTTCTTGAGTGGCCAAACATTTCTTGCCTTACCTGCATCATGGAAATTATTCTGATTCATACCCAGACAGAGCTAGGTAATTTTCAGCAAGGCTTTCTATGTTCAGTAGACTCTGATATATTGTTGCATGGTGTCTTTTCGGTTAGTGGTGATGAACTCACAAATTATAGGGTGGTTCAACTGCAGATTATGACCTCACCAAGGGCCCCACTTATTGGTATATGATTGCCACAGAACACTGCCAGAGATTGCAGGAATACTACACAAGGCGGTCAGAAATTGTAGGCATACTATAGGTGTAGTTGCATATTGGTGTCATGGTGCAGTCGGAAGATTGAAACATAGTGCATAAGGCTGATAGAGATCACTGCCATTATAGCCCCTTTACAGATCAATGATCCAACTCATACTACTGGCTGCAGTGGTCTGGAGGCTGAACAGTAAGTAGCAAAGGGCCACATGTTAGGTACCAAAGATCTAGGTCCTCATTCATGATAGTAATGGAAGAACTGACTATCCTGCTATGGCACCCGTTCAGATGCTGGCCTTCTTGTTTCCTGTGCATCAAAAGAAGAATTAGCTTATAACTAGTTTTCAAACGTATATGTTCTCAATTAAATAAACTACAGAATCCATTTAAAGGTTAAATCCACTCAATGTCATATTCCTGAATTTAAAAATGTGTGTATTTGTTTAGTGTGACTGTAACTGAATTGGAAAAAGATTTACATACAGCATTCACAAAAATTAAATAGAGTTAACAAACAGTTAAATAACAACTTTAAGAAATGCTTAACACTTAAACGTTTGCAGTAGATCTTATTATATAGAGAAAAAGGACAAAATTAAACATAATACACTGTAATAGTTTTGTTGCCATGTATTTATAAATGGAACATGCAAACAATGTGTTTAGGTTTAGTTCACAGCGGAGCCACTGTCAGCACACCTAAGACACTGTGAGGGACTGTCAAACTGACAGCCAGTCCTGTTGGCTTCACCAGGTAGAACAGGTATTGTCGGGGAGCAAGCTATGGGCATTTTGGGTACTTGGATTGAGTTTTTGGGCATATCTGATATATTTGGTTAAACTCAGTCCAAATGTTGCCCATGCAAATGGAAATTTCCATGGCAATTTTTACTAATTTGAACCAGCTATCATTCACAAAATTATCCAACAAACCAAGGCAATCTACCACTAACAGTTTCTGTTATTTTACAGGTTTCATCAAAACTCTTGGTAGGATGCCTTGATCTGTTTCATAATTTTGTTCAGTTCAAAGCTGGCTGAAAGTGGTTGATGTGGCCTGAAATTTGATGTAAGTATAGCAAATGCTGAAAGCTTGCATGAGTAATGAGAAAATATGGCTGCTCCTGTCAGTGGCGTCACAAGGGGAGTGCGGCCCGCACCCTCGTGACACCAAAATGATAGTGATTTTGGTGTCACCCCCCCTAAAAATTTGGGCACTCGGCCACATGGGCCGAGAGTCCGACAGTGTCTGGAGAGAGGAGGGGACCCGGCAGCATACCTCACCCCACCGGGTCTCCTCCTCTCTCTGCCGGCGCCCAGTACCAAGATGGCAGCCGGCAGGCGTCAATTAGAGGACCCGGCATGCGCGATGACGTCACTGCGGGTGTCACCTGATCTCCGTTCCGGATGTCACCTGGTCTCAGGATGCTCCTGTGTACATAATTAATTATAAAAACTATAATATAATGAAGGTTTTTGAAGCACTAACATATTTAGATGATGGTTTACATTAAGTTGAACACTTTAACATTTGTAAAAAAAAGTTGAAACTTTTTAAAGCACAATTTTTACTGGGCCATTTTGCTGTCTTATTGTTCCCATTTAGATTTAATGAACTTTCTTTTAACTTTTTATCATTATTCTTCACTTTGATGTGTTTTGGTACGGACAACCTGCTCTAGATTTTGTGAAAATAGCTGCCAGATCCTGATTGTATTAATTGACAATGTGAGAAATAAGGATGAGCGGAGTAATATTGATGACATTTATTTTGCTGTGAAATTTTGACTAAGTAGAAACTCTATATTTCACTCTTTGCAGTGAACAACTTTTTTCTGTATTTATAGGGTGTGTATTTAGGGTGTATTTAGGGTAGTTTTGTTTTTTTCATTCAATGTTTTTTTGGTTGTTATTCTTGCTGTTTGTTTTTTTCCCACTTTCGTTTTTTTTTTTTTATTATTAAAAAAACATAAAATAATGAGACTGATAAGGGGCCACTTTAGGCACAAGACCAGGTGCAGTATAGATGATCCATAACGTTCAGTAAATAAAAGTCTATTGCATCCTATAAACAATAAACATAGCCTTAATTTCACCTTCTTCTTTGACTGCAATGCATTTTACCAAAATGTCACAATTTTGCTGAAATTTGATTTTTTGCTGAAATTATGGGGTATGGAAGCTTAATTTAGTTCATCTTTAGTAGAGAAGCAGTGCATGCAGTGACATCTATTTTCTTATGTGTAACGTGTGAGAAATAAATAGGAATTTTAGATAAAGATTCATATAAAGAATTTAAATAAATGTTTGAGATCAATTCAAAAAAGGATCTATATCTTCATAAAATGTGTGCCATGGGAAGCATGTATGAGTATCTTTGTTTGCATATTCTGTGGTGTGAAGGTAGAATTTCCCACAAAGTTTACATTTTTTGCAAGCTTCCACATTTTGGAAATGTCCCTTTTGAGATGTTAAGTCTGTAACAGGTGAAAGGTAAAAGCACAAATGTCAGTTTGCTCTAGGCACAAAATGTTTTAAAATAAAACTGAAAACTGAAAAAAAATGTATTTATTTTCTAAGTAATTCAGAGCGTGCACCGGTGTAACGTGTTGCAGATGTACTTGTTCAGGTCAATTCATCTTGTTCTTTCTTTCCAGCCTGTGGCTGTTACACTGGTAAGATATTGATTAATACCCTGGCACAGTTTTTTTTCTGGCTGTATATTTTAATCTTGATGTCTGATTTCAATAAATGGCACAAACTGAAATTTAACGATGACTGAGTTGTTTTTTTCTTTCTTGCACTGAAATTGCTTACTTTGACTTCACTGAACACCATGAGCCTCTCACAGTGTGCATTAGAATCTGCAGCAAGTCAGATAGCGCCCACCTCATTCCTTGACTGAAGGACATCCAGCATTATCTAGCACTTTCTTCACAACCTGTCTCTTGCTCACCCCTTTCTTTTATTGATTTTCAGTTCTTTCAATTATTTGTTAGCTAGAGATGTCTTTATGCAAATATATTTACCTAGGAATTTTCACTCCTACAGACTGTGAAAAACATATTATATATTAATATATTAAATACATTATTAATATGCAATATATTTTTTGCATGCAGGCTGAGGGGGCTGGAGAGGAGTATTGAGGCAGGTTGCTGTAATGTTTTCAGGAAGCTATGTAAAACAAAAAACAAAAAGGAGCGCCTCCATAGTGTAAAACGAATTTTAATGATAAAAACGCACAACTGTATTGTACTTACAAGAAGTCGGTAGTAAAAAGGCATGTAGAAAACAATGGGATGTCAAATCATCTAGCAGCGGAAGTCTGAAAAGATGTGCAGCATCAGCGTCCACTGCCCGTGTGGTCTCGGTTTTCAACTGGCCGATATTGCACGTGGAGGCGCCGGTATTGTTTCCTGTCACCAGCTATGTAAAGCACCTTACTGGACCCAGGGCCTGATTTCCAACAAGGCCAAACAAGGCCTGGCCTTGGGGCAGCAGGGAGTAGAGGGGCAGCAGGGGTTTGGAAATCCTATCTCCGGATGCCCAGGACATGCCGTTTTGGGCGCAAGGCGGGTAGTTGTTTTCTACATTTAGCCCTGCTTTGGCAAACAGGGTTAAATGTACAGTGGGGAACCTGCCGCTTGTTTTGTACAAATGATCCCGTCGATGTCGTTGAATCATCTTGTGGGGGAGAAAATGTACTTTTTAACCCCCCCAAGTAACTTTTCTCCCCCACAAGATGTTCAAACTGTGAATGCTGTGAACTATGTAAAGTGCTATGTTATATAAATACCTGTAATAAATAAAACTGAGGACAAACTATTAATGCACGGTGTCATGGATCGGTGTAGTATCAACGCCGCTCTCTGCATCATGAAGTGCCACCCATTATCACCCAGTGCCAGAGAAGTGTAAACGCAACAACGCAGTCGTTATTCACAAAAGGGTGAAGAGTTTGGAGAAGGCAGGAGAAGTGACCAATCTAGGACAACATGGCTAATTTGGTAAAATTCTCCAATTCAGCTCACTATCCAGTTCAGCAATGTTGTCCTAGATTGTTCACTTCTCCTGGCTTCCCCAAACTCTTCACCCTTTTGTGAATAACCCTGTCAGTTTCCTGCAGAATCAGCTGATCTCCTGAACACTGGTCCTGATATTCTGTTTTATGGTTGCTCCTTTCCCTTGTAGGGTCCTATGGAGCCCCCTTGTGTGAACTAGTAAGCTGTGTCTCTTCATAAACACACAAGCAGAGCAAAGCAACCCACTCCCTTCCTCCCTGCTCCCCATTCTTTCCTCCTACCTCCCTTCTCCAAGCCAGTAGATGGACAGCTGCTGGAGACTGTTCTGTCCCTTGTAAGCTTGCACTGGACAGAATGTTCGGGGAAGTTGAGCTGAGAGAGTTGGAGTCAGCTGTTTTTAAACATGATAACTGCAAGTGCTTAGGCAAAAATGTAAAATACTTTGCTGGACGATGTATATTTGTTTGATCTGGATTCAATATTGAAAAAGATTGAGCATTTAATACTACCTTAAGTGGGCACAGCAGCCTTTAATAAACAACACCCAGTATTACAAGCATAATAACAAACAATATAGACTGGAATGGTATTATGGTCTGTAAAGGCACTTTCTGAAACATGTTTGCTTATGTACTTGTTGTGTCCCACATATTATATGTTCTATTGTATTGCTATTTATGTAGTGGTGTCTACTGATACCCAGTGGTGGTGTAGTGCCACAGCAACCTGTTTATTGTGTGCTATGGTATGTCCAGAGTCTTCTTGTTCCCTCTCCTGTTAGTAAAGTGCTATCTAGACCCTCCCTGTTTTTTCATGCTTCCTCAGAATAGTTTCAGTTTCAAAGCAGAAACAGGGCTTAGAAAAGTTATTGTCTTCTAACACTTCAAAAGACTGGAAAACATCATCTGTATTGTACTTTAGAAAGTAAAACTATGTTGGACTCAGCATCTGTCTCTTATTAGAGATTTGGAGATTTTACCGGATGCCCACAATCAGAATACAGTAGTAACAGTGGGAGATCAATCCACCCAGGATGTTTAGTGTGCATGGTGGAATTCTGTTTTTACAGGCTCAACAAAAAAATCTAACATGTCCAGTAGTGTAATAGTGTATGTCCAGCCAGGGGCGGACTGACAACACATAGAGCCCCCCGCAATACAGGATTATAAGGCCCCCTTGTACTCAACCCATATGCAAGCCCCACCCACAAGCCCCACCTGCATAAACATTCTTGAGTTACAGAAAATATTTCTCCACACTGTTATCAAAATAGTGGGCCAATTCACTAAAAGATGAATTGCCGGGGATTCGTTAGAAGACTTTCAAAATCTAGACCAATATAGGCTATTTGGAAAGTGAGCTAAATGGCAGAATGCACGGCAGATCTTAGACCAACACCAATGCGCGGCAGACATCAGACCAGATCAATACACAGCAGACCTTAGACCAGCACTTTCAGCAGGCCTAGCGGTTGGGTGCAGCAGATGCGGGGGGGTCCCAGCAGGGGCAAATGTGGAGGGTCTCAGCAAGGCAGATGAGGAGGGTCTCACCAGTGGCAGATGCGAATGGTCTCAGCAGGGGAAGATGTGGAAGGTTTCACCAGTGGCTGATGCGGATGTTCTCACCAGGGGCAGATACGGATGTTCTCACCAGGGGCAGATGCAAAGGTTCTCAGCAGGGCAGATAAGGAGGGTCTCAACAGGGCAGATGTGGAGGGTCTTAGAAGGGGCAGATAAGGAGGGTCTCACTAGGGATAGATAAGGAGGGTCTCACTAGGGACAGCTAAAGAGGGTCTCAGCAGGGGCAGATGAAGAGGGTCTCAGCAGGGGCAGATGAAGAGGGTCTCACCTGGGTAGATGCAGAGGTCTCACCAAGGGCAGATGCAGAGGTCAAAGCAGGGGCAAATGTAGAGGGTCTAAGAAGGGGCAGATGCAGGCACCATTTCTCCAGTGGGGAGCCCGGGACCAGATTTCAGTGGGGCCCCCAGCCTTGGGTCCTCATGCAGCTGCACTGGAGGATGCAGAGGTCTCAGCAGGGGCAGATGCAAAGGGTCCCAACAGGGGCAGATGGGAAGGTCTCACCAGTGGCAGATGCGGATGGTCTCAGCAAAGGCAGATGCAGAGGGTTTCACCAGTGGCAGATGGTCTCAGCAGGGGAAGATGTAGAAGGTTTCACTAGTGGCTGATGCGGATGTTCTCACCAGGGACAGATATGAATGTTCTCACCAGGGGCAGATGCGAAGGGTCTCAGCAGGGCAGATGTGGAGGGTCTCAGCAGGGCAGATGTGGAGGGTCTCAGCAGGGCAGATAAGGAGGGTCTCAACAGGGCAGATGTGGAGGGTCTCAGAAGGGGCAGATAAGGAGGGTCTCACTAGGGCAGATGCCGGGGGCCTCAAGAGGGGCAGATTAGGAGGGTCTCACTAGGGACAGATAGCGTGGGTCTCACTAGGGACAGATGCGGGGGGTCTCAGCAGGGCAGAGGCAGAGTGTCTCAGCAGAGGCAGATGCAAGAGCTGCAACAGCCTCTACTTGCCGTTAGCATCTTGAGCTCTGTGGATGGCTTGGACCAATGGCATTGCGCCATTGGTCCAAGCTGTCCAATCAAAGAAAAACCCAGTGAGGACATCGATCTCGATGCCTCACCGGTGATGAGCAAGTGAGGGAGAGGGAGGCTCCACCCTGTCTCCTCCCTTCTCCGTCCTCCCTCCCTCCTCCACAAGGCTCGTTGACTGGGTTGGGGACGTGGGCTGGGAGTAGGGTAGGGGCTGGCAGGGGAAATGCCCCAACGAAAACGGACTCCACTGCATGTCACTGCCACTTAGTGTATATATTACTATTAGATTTCACATAATCTATAAAAATAAAGCTTTAATAAAATATAGCAGTGAACTATTGACTAAATTCCAAAGGGGATTCCATATTGCTTTCACATTGTAATAATTCTTTCACTTTGCATATATTTCATGAGTCCATACTTATTGAACCCTTAAACCTTATAATGCACAATTCTGCAAATCAGAAGCATAAAACACTTACTGAATGGAAAATCTATACCACATTGGGCCATAAACATAAATGGAATTACTATAGTGCTCATTGCTACTGTTTTAATGGCTCGCTTTATTTACTCAGGGAAACAATGCCTTATAAATCAGCAGCTATACAATTGCTTTAAAGCCTCACTAAAGATCTTAATGAGGTCTGATGACCATAGTCACCACCATGCAAAGCTTTATGACTTGCAGTACTCAAGTTTTGCCTGCAGATGACAACATATAACCATTGTGAATGAAGAATGACTTTATTTAACTCTTAATTGGCAAGAAGCTGCATGGTTTCTATGACTGTGTTCGCTTTGTAAGCTTTACACCCAGAAGCAAATAGGTTAACTAAAGCCATGGTGCATTCCACGTAGGCAATCTGCTCCTATCAGCCTTTGTTCCTGTGTTATCTTTTAGTAATCTGCTTACCACGACTTTTGAAGCCTCTTCCTCTTGCAGTGGAAAAAAAAAAAAATTAAATAGAATGCATTCATGAAGTCAACAGTTACTGTCCTGGTTGTTTTTTTTTAACTTACCACTATAAAAGTCTGATTTTTCATAGCTCATAGAAAGTGGTTAGGTGACATCAACAGTCAAAAGATATTTTTTTCAGTAGAAACAGATTCTATTTCATTACAGTCTGACATGGAGATATTGATCACTGACCATTCTAATACTAGCACAAGCAAACACAGGGGCAGAACAGTGTCAAACCTCGACATTGTACACTTATGCCCTAATCTTTTCTGGGCTGTCACAAGATTGGTCAATGACCCCTAAATTTCTGTTAACACTAAGGTAGGGTGAGTAAAGGTGCCCATACACTCTTTGATCTACGTTCAGAAATATTTCACGAATGGTCTTTCTAACGATAATTTAACAGTTGATTCTGATCTTTGTCAGCCTAGTAGTTTGCTGTGTAATCCCCTATGCCAGAAAGTTGATGACCAAGGTGGTTGATGAAAGTACCTTGACCCCAACCATGATACAGGTAGAAGAGGACACCTACCTGTATGACTACGAGAAACCATATTCCCCATTACAATCTGTGTCTCCCCAAATATAATACCACAAACACCTTACCAGATAAGTAAGAGTAGGGACAGAGACCACCTGACCGTGCACACCAACATGTCGGGACCAGAGGTGGATTAGCCCCTTGGATGGCCCCTATGCATGTTAAGAGAAGAGTTCTGGGGTGTGTGCCAGGTGATAGGTTAAGGGACAAGAAAAATCATCATTTTAAATAGTCATTTTACGGGGGACTGTAATGGAAGTGGTTAAGTATGATTATGACAAAATGCCTATCTCAATAGATCAATTGTAATACTGTATATATGTTATTTTGATCTATTGAGATAGGCATTTTGTCATAATCATACTTAACCACTTCCATTACAATGGGACACCAACGATAATCCCTAAGGCAGCTTTTCAGAGCCCTTTCAATGCAGCATCTCATTATCCAGACTTGCAGCCTCCATCTTGGGGGATGCCAGAGCCACTTTCATCCTTCACCTGCCTGATGGTGGAGGTTGCGGTCAGCCCTCTTGCCCGCCATGGGCTATGGGTTTAGGTGAAGGTCTTCCTCTCTCAAAGAGAGATGGCAATTCCCAGGGTGTGGGTCCACAGCACATAGACATCTCCACAGCCACCCCAGACCTCTCCAAGATCACCTGCCTTTTTCAGCAGTAGACAGGGTGGGACACAGTACTGATACAGTGAGTGTCTACACCACTTCACCCATTCAGCAGGATATTGCAGCTTCTGTAGGTCATTAAAATGTAACAGTTGAACCACGAATCCTGCAGATTGGAAATGTATGGTCCTGGTGAAATTATGTGGAAATTCACTAGACCAAATTGTTTGTAACCATAATGCATTGCTTGGCCTTGGAACTTAAGTCAGCTGGCTTAGAAGACTGGTAAAGATAAGCAAACCCCTTTACTATAAAAAGGCTGTAGACACAGCAGCCATATTGGCAATGTGCTTTATCTGTGATAGGGAAAGCATAGGAGTGCTGCTTACACACTGCATAGGGAAAAATTAATGTAGGGCTTGTAGGGATTGGCAGGTCATTTTAGACCTGAAACGTATTTAATCATTACCATTACCAAAATAATATATATATTTTTTGAAGAATATTTTTTTATGCACACAATATTAGCACAACTGTTTAGCAAACCCAGATTTTCAGTAAAAAATACACTTTAATTTTCGTGCAAACAAATTAAATATGATACCCAATGTTTTTGCAAAATATGAGGTTGCACTATATAAATTGATACCAAACATGACAAGTCTTAAAATTCTGTGCTCCTATGAAACAGCAAAGAATTGCAGCACTCACAAATGTCCATAAGCGACACTTTGAAAGATTTACAGATCATCAGTTTAGAGTTAACCATGAACAATGGCCCTAGAATTATCGCTCTCCCTCTGGCATGCACAGAAATACTATTATGTTTGGTGCTATTGCTGTTTTGGATGTACGCTTACCCGACAGACTTATTTACTGTATGTTAGTATATGAATTGGGGGGAGGGGGGGTTGAAACATTGTTTTTTTTTATTGATTTTAAGAAGATTTAATGGGGGGTGACATACCGGGACCCCATACAAGCGATCCGCCGGCTCTATAGCCGGTGGATCGCTTGTATGTTAACAGGCATTGCTGCCGGTTTTTAAATTATGTGTCTTTCCTACTCGCGCGCATCGGGGTGGACGGGCAGGACTAACAGGATGTGTATACACGCCCAGTTACATCCAAGAAGCTCTCTTCTAGTTAAAGGAGAACTATGAGGTCATTATGACTGTCACAGGTCGGCTCAGTAGATCGGGAGGTGAGCGAACACATACTGGCGTTCGCTCACCTCTCGATCCTGTCAGGGCTCTCTGCCGTGACAGGGGAGGAGCTGGATTTCCCCCTCCCCGTTCCGATCTGCCAGCGCTGACTGGCGGAACGGACAGGAGAGGGGGCGGGTACAGCTGGCTCTGCCTCTAGGCAGAGCTAGCTGTCAGTTACACGCAGCTGGGCGGATCCCGGCACAATTGTCTGGATCCGCTTCAGCTGCGGCGTTTCAGTATACCGCGAGCAGAAGCTTGCGGTATACTGAGCCTAGGGTGATGGGAGGACGCTAGTTTGTGTGCTCCCATTACCCTAAGGAGAACTATGGGGAAAAGCCTTAACCCCATAGTTCTCCTTTAAAAGTCGCTGCTTCCGCCAACCTAGTACTTACATCTGTGGCAGTGAAAGGGTTAAAGTAGATGTAAACCCTTACTGAATGTGATGTAGGTAGCAGAATATGTACGGTATCTTAGAGTTTTTGGGGGTGGTGTAAGAGGTTCATATGGGATTTTAGTGATTGGGTTTAGATCTACTTGCACTAGTTTACCTGTAGTATGTAAATTTCTAGTTATGTATGTTTGTGTGCTTATATTGACATCATTCACCCCTATCAGTGACTGATAAGAACTGTGTTGCCTCCACCCAATCTTCCTGTAACTAGGATGAGATTAAAAAAAGTTAACGGGGGGTCACAAGTTATCTGTTACAGCGAAAATGAATAATTAATATGAACACTGAGCTAAATGACTCAGAGTCATCAACATAAACTTGTTAAACTCAATTGCAGTTCTATCTCTTAGTCTTCCTTAATAAGGAGGAGGCTTAGTGACAATATATGACAATATATGAAGAATCCAAAGTGCCTTCTCTGCTTTAGAAGGTTTAGGATTTAGGGTACAGCTATGCAAAGTCCTGAGCCAAAGATCTTTTTTTGATCTTATATATTTTGTTTCTGTATTAATCAGTTTTTATTAAAGGAGAACTATGAGGTGAGTGTTTTTCACTCATCCTCATAGGTCTAGCTGACCTGTGACAATGAGACTGTCACAGGTCGGCTCAGTAGATCGGGAAGTGAGCGAACACATCCCGCCGTTCGCTCACTTCTCGATCCTGTCACGGCTCTCTGCCGTGACAGGGGAGGGACTGGATTGCCCGCTCCAATCCTCCAGCGCCGACAGGCGGAACGGACGGGGGAGGGGCGGGTACAAGTTATCCATGGCACTCAGACTTGAAATCTGTTCATAGTTTTCCAGTATGGCTACCATTTCTTTTTTTCCTAGGTGCAAGGTAATTTTGTTTTTAACCTGTGCTATCATTGGTATCATAGACCACCATGCCCTAGCCAGAGTTTGTCTACCTTAAAGATAAGTAAAGGTAAAGGTAAGTAGTTTCATTTGGACAATCAGTAGCTTTTAGGTTGAGAATTGCCTCATATGGGTTTCTAAGAATGCCCCTTCCCAAGACAGTATAGACTAATTGGTAAACATTAATTCAGAATCTTTCAAGTTTTGGGCAATCACGCCAGATGTGTTTGAGGGTACCTGTTTCGGTAGATCCTTTGAAGCACTTATTTGAGGAGTCAGATCAGAATTTTCGCCAGCATTTGTGCAATCACGTATCATCTTACTAAGAGTTAATAGTTACCTTTCACAAGTGTTGAGTTAATTGAACCATAGGCCATTACTTTCCAGATCTCCCACTAGGGTTGGGCATCAAGATTGTTTTTTCATTTGTGGACTTATGCAAGCAGATGGTGGTACACCAATTCCCAGATGGAGTAACATACACCGTTCCCTTTCCCATCAGAGTGCTAAGACGTATGTTTTCAAAGGAGGTCAGGGAAAGGGATGAGTTTGTGTGTTCAAGGGCATTTTTTACATACGTTTTGATCTGTAAGTATTGGAAATTTTTAGATGAGGCAACATTACGAAAAGTTTTTAGGGCGGGGAAAGATTAGTCCCCCATCCATGGGTAAAGCCCATTTCCATCTTTGCAGAGGTATATTTAAAAAAAAACATATGCCAGCAACGTACACAGTGCACATGAACCAGTCATATGCAGCTGATATATATGAACACAAAAACATACTTTTTTGTTAGCTTTCCTCTTCATATTCATTAGTTCATTCATCTGCCCCCCCCCAACTGTGTATTGTGTGCAAAGGCAGAGCTGCTGTTTACTGATTGGTTAAAATGAATAACATGGAGGGGGAGAGCTGTTTTTATCCTGATTACCATCTGACCCCGGTATCAGACCGATTTTCCTGTGGAGAAAAATTTTAATTTTTAGGCTTCAGGCCCAATAAAAAGTTCATTAAAAATCAGGAAAGCCTGCACTGTGAGTCATGAAAATGTGCACATGTATACATCATCAATGCACCTCTATATTACCACAATAAATGCTAACCACTTACACAGGTGGAAATGGACTTTAAGTCATACAGACATCTGAAGCCATATTTAAGCCACCAAACAAATCTCATTGGTTTTTCATAGCTTGGCAGGAAGGAGGGATTGTGTATGATGGTAGCCGAGGGAAAATGAGGGGAAAGGAGTTTTCCTGAATATATGACACTATCCTCACCTTTAATGAATGTTTAATAATAGGGTTGATGATGTTAGAACGTAACTGTGGGGGTATCCATAGAAGGTTATCAATGGCTATGGGGGCTGCTTCAAATGCTTTTAGGCTGACCCATAGAGGGATAGCAGAGACCACATATCGTATCTAGAGCAGCGATGTACGAATTTGCGGTACAGTCAAACCGCCTCTAATTTTGCTTTTTTTTATAACCTTGGTCTCGAGTTGTATCATATAAATTTCAAATGAAGACACTGGGGTGTGTGTGCTTACCTTATCATTTTTTTAAACATCTGAAGGCTATCTAAAGACATAAAGTGGGCTCCTGTTATTAGGACCATCACCTTTTATTTTTATCATTTTCCACATGTGAGATCAATATGAAGAAAGATTGAACAGATGAACAATGCGGTGAATCTTCCCACTTATTATGTCAAGCACAGACTTACATCTTTACGCATGAAACTCATATCCTGGTAATTCACTAAAGCAACCTCACTGAAGCCCACCTTGCAATCTCTCTTTTAAATTGTTGCTCTCTTGTCTATAGAATCAAATTTGCTAACTATGTTATTTAGCCTGGAAATCCCTTTCTTCTGCAACAGAGACTGGCCACATCTTGGAAGGAAAATAAAATATACATAAAACAATCTGGTTCACAAGCAGTTCTTGCATATGAGGTACATTGGCTCATATCTGTGTACATAACCACATTTTTGTAGACTTGCAGGATGTTGATGATGCATTTAATTACTGACATATCTAAGTAATATGCAGGGGGGTCCCTACCAGGGGCGTAACTAGGAATCATAGGGCCTCATAGCAAAATTTAGCATGGAGACCTGTGATTTCTAGTTACGCTCCCTTGTAGAGCCCACCTGAGGTACCAAAAAGCCCACCTGAGAGTGACCCTGCAGAGCCCACCATAGACTTTCTATGGTGGGCTCCGCAGGTTCTCAGGTGGGCTGGTCCCACCCCTGCACATCTCTTACCTGTCAGCCCCAATCTGCTGTCCGCCTCCTCCACGGTTGCTGGTGGGCCCCGCCTCCTCCTTCTCTGCCCACGCTGGGTCCCACCTCCTGCTTCGCTGCCCATGCCGGGCCCAGCCTCCTCCTCCTCCACTGCTGGCTGTCACTGACTCTGCAGCGGCTGTGCTGAGGAATAAGCCGCTGCACAGATCACTGACAGGTTGCCACCTGAGGCTGGGGGGAGGGGGACTGCTTGCGCTGCATGTTATGGGGGAATCGTAGTGTTGACGGGGTATGAAACCTGGGTGAGTTGGGTAGAGATGCAAAGATTGTAGTAAAGTGTATGGGTGGTCTATACCCTTTCACATACTGCAATCCCAGACTCCTGGGAATGGCACAGAAACCTGAAGCATGGGGAGATTTCTGAGTCGGGGGAGTTGGGTGCGCGGTGTCTATGTCGTGTGTCCGGTGCCAGGAGCTGGACGGGATACCAGCCAAAGCATCCTGCTCAGCTCCCTGCAACCATTGGCTTCAGTGAGCTGGGCAGGATGCCAGCCAGTGCATCCCAGGTTACAGCTCTTAGCAAGCTGGGACGCTCTGGCCAGAAAGGAGGCGTCAGGCACCCCCCCACATGACCCAATGGGATGCGGCCTGAGGGAACCTCCTCAGTCTGCCTTATTAGGGTCAGCCCTGGCAATATGGGTTCTGTAGTTAGCCTGGCAATGCCATACATGTTTATTCAATAAAAACTTCTCTTATTTGCTCACTTTTCATTTATTAAGCAAACCATAGGTATCAAAAAGGGAAAGAAAAAGTTGGGGTTTTTTAGGCATAGAATGACAACTCGAGAGATAGTGGACTGTAAAAAATTTAGTTTTAATGTTGGTAGTATTTTTAAAAAAGAGCTAGTATATAGCATAAAAACAATCAGCTGGTCAGATTGCTCCCGATGTGCTCACTCCATTCAACCTTCCATTATAGATGTACATGGTAAACATTTAGTCAAAACAATGCACAACAAGCAGTGGAAAAGAGGCATAAACTGGTTATGATTTCAGCAATAGAGCATCAAACGGTACATAGTAGTAAATGGTGTGGTTGATGGTGGGGGAGCAGTTACTCAACGTTTTGCGCACACAGGCGCTTCTTCAGGAGAAGGGAAAATCTGCATAGTTTAAAAAGAGCATAATGATAAACATGATCCATATAATAGTGATTCTCGGTGTATTAGAAACGTTGAGTAACTGCTCCCCCACCATCAACCATTAAACTCCTCTAAGTAAAGCAATTCCTTGTAGTAAACGTCAGCGCTTATTTATAACATATCCAGGAAATATTGTTCTTTTGTCTGCTGAGTGCACATACAATTAATTTAATAAACTGTGGGAATTAAATGAATTTAATAAATTCCCAACTGTGGGAATCTTTACTTTATATTGATACTCAGTGAATCATTACATTTTTAGGTAATTAACAAAATCAGTTAGGCTCCATTCACACTTGTGTTTGGCGCAGTCTCACGAATTGCTTCATGAGACTGATATGAACAGCTGCCATTTGCAGCAGTTAGAATGTACTTGGACATGCTGCGATTACCAGTGGACAATCACCTTAGGATACAGACAGTCTGCAGGTAATCACTGCATGTCAGAATACATGCAAATGACCACAAATGGCTGCAGGCACTGCCAGCTGTCATTGCTTTGCATAGCGCTTCCCACCCACAGCCAATTACATGAGTCACATGGCGCAATCGTAAGAATACCCCAAAATGCAAGTGTGAATGGGAACTTAAGGGTTTTTATCGACTACAGTTATTAAACATTTGCAGATTACTTTTTTTTTTAAGCATGTACTTTTTTATTGAGTTTTCAGTTGTAATACATATGAAAGATAGACATTATAATAACCCGACACACACACAGAACATTAGAGGGCAAGCGTTATACAAGGTTATAGCTGTATGCGGACCAACAGTGCTTCAAACAACTATAATACCATCAAAAAGTCACTATAACAACCACTTAACAAACCATTAACGGTAAACAGAGTGGTATTCCACAAAGGGATAGGGGAGGAAAAACACATAGACATACATATAATGCATCATCGTATTATTCGAGAGGATCTATTGTCGGAGTGGACCGAATAAGGGTGAATCAACACTGAAAATGGGACAATGGGATAAACTGGACGTCAAGGGTCAAGGAACGTCGGGCGATGGAGTAATACAATAAAGAGAAAAGAGAGGGAGGTTTTCCACCGTCTCGAGTCAGCAATTGTCGGTGCATCACCTAGCCGAAGGGTACCGATAGCCTTAGGGCTATAAGACATCTAAAACTCCCAATGAGCCGTCTAATTTGGCTATATCGTACCATTTGGAGGATCGAAAAGGGCAGCATAATGTCCTTAAGTTGATCTAGGGATAGCGTTGTAGTTAGGAAAGCTGACCATGTACTAAAAAACTGGCCTGTTCTTTTTTCATTATGGAGAGAGTCTGATTTGTCCAGGAGCATGAGCCTATGAAGGGTGTTAGTCAGGTCCATCGCGGTAGGGACGGTAGGGAGTAGCCAGTTGGTGAGGATGTTTTTTTTGGAAGCCAGTAGGCAAAGATGCTCCCAACGGGAAATTGAAGGGACCAGTATTGCGGGGTCGTGGGGCATATCATGCAATAAACAGAGGGATGGTAGGGGTTCCCTTTCCTCCTCAGATAAAGAGTTCATGTAGTCCACCACCCTTTGCCAGAAAGCAGTTATTTTAGGGCAAGACCACATCAGGTGAATGAAATCAGGGTGATGAATGCTGCATTTGGGGCAGTGTTGTAGCCAGTCAGGAGAGGCGGATTTAGGGGCGAAATTGAAGGCGTAGTAGGCGCTGTGGAACATTTTAAATTAGAGTTCGCACCAGGACTCACATATGATATGCTTCCTGATTTGTTGCCATCCCTTCAGGATACTAGCGTAGGTAACTTCCAGGGATTGTAAGTTGGGCCCACAGATGTACAAAAGGTGGCATGGAATTATCTGGCTGTTGGTGGATATCCCGAAGGATAAGGTAAAGATCGTGGGGGTCATCAGTTGCTGGAAGGCCTGAGGGGCGGATGTACAGTCTGGTGAGGATTGGTGTATGCGCAGGAAGTGTGAGATCTGAGCATATTGTAGAAAGTGGGACGGGACGATGCGATATTTGGAGATCAGGTCTTTGAAGGGTATGCATTTTCCATGAGGTGTGAGTATGTCTTGTAGGGTATGGATGCCTAAGGTGGACCAAGTTCTGAAAACCATGGAGTCAGCCCCCACAGGGAAAGCCGGGGAAGATGTAATGGGCATCCACGGGGAGATAGTGCCCGGCATATGAAACAGTTTTCTAACTTCCCTCCATGCGATTACCGTGTCCTTTATGAGGACATGAGCTTTCAAGTGAGGGGGTAGGGAGTGTAGGGATGAGTGAAGGGTGCCAGCTAGGGACCAAGGATGTGTTATTTGTTGCTCCAGGGGAGTGTTGGAGTAGAAGGAAGTGTTCAACATCCAATCCCTTACGTGTCGAAAGATGCTCGCTAGATTGTATAACCGGATGTTTGGTAGGTTCATACCTAGGTGTGATTTAGGATGCTGCATTTTTTTGAGGGCTATGCAAGCCTTTTTGCCCCTCCAAATGAAAAGTGAAAAGGCCGTATCCAGTGATCTCGTATCTTTATGTTTAAGGAGTAAGGGCAGGGTCTGTAGAGGGTAAAGGAGGCGAGCAAAGCTCACCATCCGGATGAGATGGCACCTACCGGTCATGGACAATGGGAGATGTTTCCACGATGCCAGTTCCTGTGTGATTTTATTGATAATAGGAGTAAAATTCAGGGCATAAAGATCTGAGGAGTTTCGGGGTATCTGGATCCCCAGGTAAGAGAGGGAGCGTTGTCTAAGTTGAAGCTTGTGGGCGGTTATGACCGACAGGAGGGCGGGAGTGGGGGTGTTAGACAACAGCATTATTTCACTTTTGTCCAAATTAATTTTAAGGCCAGAATATGTTCCAAAGGATGCTATGTGATTTAGGAGGATCGGGATTTGTGTTTCGGGGTCTGATAGAACCAACAGTATGTCGTCCGCAAAAAGCATCGACTTTATTTCTGTGGCTCCCATTTTATAACCTGTAAATAATTTGGGAGATAGCAGGGAACGGGACAACGGGTCTAGAGCTATATTGAAGAGTAAGGGAGACAAGGGACAACCCTGTCTTGTGCCCCTGTGTAGTTGGAATCTGGGCGAGATGGACGTGGAGGTGAATATCTTGGCCTCAGGTGACATGTACAGAGTAGAAACAAAATGCAGGAAATCACCATGGAAGCCCATTCTTACCAAAACATTCTGAAGCCATTGCCAGGAGACGCTGTCGCAAGCCTTCTCCGCGTCGAGAGCTAACAAGGCCAATGGGCATGTAGAAGGCCCCGACAGCCTCATACCATCAAGGGCGCACAGTATCTTGCGGATGTTCAATCCCGCAGAACGACCTGTAACAAAACCAGCTTGGTTATCAGAGATTAAACGAGGCAAAATAGTGGACAAGCGATTAGCCATGATCCTAGACAAGAGCTTGGCATCAAAGTTCAACAATGAGATCGGGCGGTAGGATCCTGGCTGAAGTAGGTCTTTACCTTTTTAGGGTAGGAGCCTGATATAAGCTTCATTGAAAGTGGGAGGGTAGTGACGGCTAGATAGAATGTGGTGGAACAAGCTTAACAAATGTGGGGACACCTCCACCGTCAGAATCTTATAAAATGCAGAAGACAAACCATCGGGTCCTGGTGCTTTGGAGGGTGGGGAGAGACATATGGGGGGTGATTTACTAACCTAAACACACGCACGCACCAGGTGTGTGTGATTTTCACACAGCAAAACGTATTTATCAACCAAAAAGTCTCTAAAAGCATATTTCCACTAATGCCATATATGGAAAAATCATGCACATGATGCATATATAATGTTGCTTCACAGTTTAGACAAAAATGGTTAGCTCATGCATTTACATTCCTGCATTCATCAATGCAAGCAACATAACATAGAGCTAATTTACACCACATTACCTTGCAATTCATTGCAGGGCTTTGCACAACACACCTGCTGGGTGTGTACACACTACAAAGGTGTTTCGATTCCTCCCATAGATCATGATGGGAGGGAACACACTACAGAGGTGTATACACGTTCGTGGTGTGTTTAAAAGGTTAGTAAATCAACCCCATGGTGTCTTTAACCTCCTCTAGCGTTACCTCCGAATTCAAGAAGTCCACATCATCCGCTGACAATGAGGGCAAGGCGATAGAATCTAGAAACACTTGACCCGCTCCGGCATTGGTGTCATCTGCAGCGTATAGGTTACGATAATAGGTACAGAAAGTTTCCGAAATGGCAGCAGGATCGGTGAGTATCTTGCCCGCATTGTCAGCCAATTTGAGGATGTGAGAGGTAGGTGTAGTCCCCCGCACCAAGTTAGCCATGAGCTTACCGGATTTGTCTCCAAATCTAAAGAATTCAGACGATTTATAGGACCTAATGAGGCGGTCGTATTGGAGGAGCCAATGGTCGCATTCCTGTTTAGCCTGTATCCACCGGGTTCTATCAGTATCAGAGAGAGTCGACTTGTAAGTCACGTACGCCTCCCTGGCTTCGGTACAAGAGGTTGCATAATTGAGCCGCGTGGCTTTTTTACGTGAGGTAACATAGGCCAGGATCCTACCACGCAATACCGCCTTGGCAAAATAACACAGGTTGATCAATGTGTATGGAGTTGTGCGCGAGGTAATCTGACCACCATACTTTAAGTTCGGCTCGAAAGGAGTCATCTTTGAGCAGGTAAGCGGGGAATCTCCAAGAGACCGGGGGAGTGGGGACGGTGAGATCCAGGATATATAATGATACTGGGGAGTGGTCCGAGACAACCATGTTTTCAATGGATGCAGAGCGGGTTTTGGCCAGAATGGACGGGGATACGAGAAAAAGGTCAATGCGGGACATAGTACCATGGACGTGGGAGAAATGGGTGAAGTCTCTTTCAAGGGGGGGAAGAAATCTCCATGCATCTACCATACCGCTGGCGGATATCAGTGAATTCAGGTGGTTATCATGTGGTGATGCTAGTAGACGAGAAGGCCGAATGCCGTTCGATCTGTCCTCGAGCGGAGATGGTACGGCGTTGAAGTCTCCTCCGATGATGCGGTGGGCCTGCGTAGGGGCCTGGGAAATTTGAGACAGTGTGGTCTCCAAAAATGACCGGTTATCCGAGTTCGGACCGTAAACGTTCCATATATCAAGCGTGGTGGAACCCAATAGAATGGAGATAAAGGCCCACCTGCCTTCTTGTGAATAGCATCTGTGTGAGAGGATTGTGTGGGGCAGAAGATGAGCACCCCAGCAGATCTCCCCTTGGCAGGGGCCCCTATTACTTTGCCACTTTGGAACATCAACAAAGCAGTTCTCAAAATCTTGATCTGACTTACTTATCAAGCTCCGTCCCGTGGAGCACTTACACCATCCGGGCCCTTAGGCCTTTTTCTTCCTCGGGGGGCTTTTGGACGGTGAGACCAGGGAGGCCTCCCTTGGTGCCATCACGAACTCCATAGCCCTTGTTGCTGACAAGAATGATTCCACAGTGCTGTTTGAGGTAGATATGCGGAGCACGGCAGGATAGGCCAAAGTGAATTTGATGCGACAATCCACTAGTAATCTGCACACCTCAGAGAACGACTTGCGCTGTTTGGTCAAGGCCGCCGAGTAGTCTGCAAAAAGCAGGAGCGTATGACCTTCTGCCACCATGTTGCGCTGGGTTCTATATGTTTGAAGGATCTCTCTGCGGTCATTGAAGCCCAGGTAGCGGACTATCACCGGTCTGGGTTTTTATGCCTATGGGCACCCACTCTATGTGCACGCTCAACCCTGCATGGGGACGGCAGGCCCAAGGCCTTTGGTATGGTCACTGCGCAGAAATGCTGGAGGTCCTCAGGGGGAACTGTCTCCGGCAGACCGATGACCCTTAGGTTATTTCTCCTGGACCTATTTTCTAGGTCGTCTACCTTTTCCATTAGGAGATGTATGGAATGGTTAGAATTTTCAAGTGACCGCTGTGTGCCATGTAACGAGTCCTCCAGATCACTGACCCGTTGCTCCGCTGTTTGCAAGCGGTGGCCATGTGACTCTATTGTTTGCTACAGAGGGCCCAGCTGCTGCTGAATCGCCTCCATCACAATGGCTTTCATGTCAGACTTGAGATAGGCAGCAATCTCGGAGGTCGATAATTTCCCAAAATTAGACCAGTGTTACAGGTGTTTGCGAACAGCTATGGCCAGAAGGCATGTGCAAAGCAATGACAGGAGTCGCTGCTGTTGGCATGTAACACACATCGAGCAGCTATATGTAGCTAGGGACATAAGAGTAGCCCTGAAGGCAAACTGTCTGTGTACAAGGCCGCTTATCTGTCCCTAGCCGCATGTAATCACTCGGCATGCGGTTAAATGCGAACACCTGCGGCTCTTGCCAGCCTGGTATTGCTTTGCACAGACTTCTTGGCTGCAGCTGTTCACAAACACCTGTGATCCCCATCGCATCTCTACACTGATTAGGGCGTACGGCCCTAATCAGTCTTGTAAATGAGGCCTTTTAATTTATAAAATCACTGAATAAGTCTTCCAGCACCATGGACAGAGAATGCACTATTGTATTTGCTTTCTATGGCTGACAACAATGGGGACACTTAAGGCCACACTCAAGGCCACACTCAAGAGATGACTTTGCACACTTTTTGAGGGTAATTACAGTCAGTATGATCCACTAACTTCTTGGTGTATTAATACCTGTATGTTACCTTTCATGCTGTCATCAACATAGCAAAAGATTGTCAAGCATTCTGTAGTAGCTGAAATTATTTCCTGCCGGGGAGCACAGGCTTCCAGTTAACCAATCAAAATTCAGCATGGGATTGTACACCCCAAACTCAAACCCACAAAACCAACCTACTAAATAAATAAAAGACACAAGACCAAAAATGTGGGTAAACATAAGGCCCCTTTATTGTGCTTAAACAATTCATGACCATAAATAACCAATAAATATAACCAATAAACAAACATAACAAGTCTTAAGACTATTTGCTTAAGTCTTAAGAGTCTTAAGCAAATAGTTCAATAAATCATCAAAATACAGAAAACCAATCACTGTCCACCCACAAAGTGGGCAACATTACCCCCCAAAAAAGTTGACGGCAACAAGAAAAAAAAGGGGAGTGAGAGGAACCAAATTAGTTAAGGCCGAGGCAGGGTTGGGGTTAGGTGGGGCAACTGGTGGCGAGTAACTCTTAAGGCCTGGCTAGTAGCTCAGGACTTGAAATTTTGAGCCCTGTATACAGTATTGTGCACAAGTTTTAGGCACGTGTGACAAAAATCAAAATAATATATAACCTGCATTATGAATGTATTGTGTATTACTTTTGCACGATATTCTAATTATTCGAGTTTCACCTTTATATTCAATACAGCTGCAGTGTTAATTGTAGTGAAAATCACTAGTGTGAAATACTAAACAAATCACTGCTCTAACGAAGTGTTAATATCTAACGAAGTGTTAAAACTATCAATACCTATATCTGCTCCCTAAAATAATATCAGACATATAACATCATATAAATAATGGTGTAACCCACTGTACAGTAAATAATTCACCGTGCTCCTTAATAACCAGTTAAGATTGCTCAAAACCTTATAGCCAAAATCTTAACTTAGAATAATAGTTCAGTAATTCACATTATAGTGTTATCGTACATGCTCATATAACACCTCCTGTGACATTTCCACATGCACAAACAAATATCTCCACACTTAAAACACAGGTTGTTACATATAATCCATAAAACAACGTGTTGAGATCACCAATTGAAGTGTCCAATACTCAAGTGTCTTCAAAATTCACATCACCTCGGTGCCAACAGTAAAATTCCACCCTCGCCAAATCTTGGTGGCCATCGTTTTATAAATAAGCCACATGCACTTTATTTCCTCACTTCTCAAAGGGTTTATCCACCGCTCGTTTCTTATATCCTCGGAATGGATACCAATGCAGCACCTCCACTGGGCGACTTTATTGATATCCCTCCGTCTGCCTCCAGTATCCGGAAATAGAAGAATATCCTGCACTCGGGATCTGTAGCACTCCCTCCTTGGTTTAGATTGTGGATTAAGAATGGATTAGGACTTCACATAGTGTAGTACAGGGGTGCCCATTAGGTAGATCGTGATCTACCAGTAGCTCTCAAAGCTGATGCTGGTAGATCACGAAGGGTGTGAATGGCGGCCCCTTTATTCCATTTTGGTATATTTATCTAGCTGTGCACACATGATTACCTATTAGCCCGAGTCTGCTGAGCCAAGCTCCCTGACACCTTTCTGGTGGATACTGGTGGTTGAAGTGCTATGTGTTACATCAAAGAATATTAGTTTACACAGCCTCTTGCACTACACTGTTTGCAAAATACAGCAAGGTGAGCCAGGAGAGAGAGAGCGGGGGGGGGGAGAGCAAGGAGAGACAGCCAGGAAAAGAGAGGAGAGACAGCCAGGAAAGAGAGAGCAGGGAGAGACAGCCAAGAGAGTGAAGAGAGACAGCAAAGAGAGAGAGCGAGGAATGACAGCCAGGAGAGAGGAGAGAGAGCCAGGAGAGAGCAAGGAGAGACAGCCAGGAGAGAGAGCAAGGAGAGACAGCCAGGAGAGTGAGGAGAGACAGCCAGGAGCGAGAGTGAGGGAGGTTTTTTTTTTGGTTGGTAGATCTCATGTAGCTTGTCATTTGAAAAGTAGATCTTAACACAAAAAATTGTTTAGATAGAGGGCTACCACCTGCTATATAATGACAGCACAGATCCGTTCTGCAGCCGAGAAGGATCCCGACAATATTGTTGGGATCCACGCCCTGCCTAATTGACAGCTGGCTCTGCCTCTTTAGAGCCAGAACCAGCTGTGCCCAACCCCTCCCCTGTCAGTCCCTCTAATGAGTGCTGGAGGAACATAGAGAGGGGAGGGGGAATGCCTGCAGAGAGCGCTGACTGACAGTCACTGCTCTCTGCAGGGAGAAGCCGTGAGCTGCGCGATCAGTGGTTCATTAAAAGCTGAGCACAGCAATGCATCAAAAACAGTGTGGTGCGGTGTGTTGCTTTGCTCTGCCATTCCGTTTGAATGGCAGCCCAATTCACCTAACTAGCGCACCATAGTTCACTTGTTTTGTAGTGCACCAAAACACGCAGATATGAACCAATGTGGTGCATAATAAGTTTTATGCGTGCTGTGGTACCTTGGCAGCTCCTTCAAAATAGCTCTGCCATGCCTGGCTGTGTCTGGCTTTAATACTTTTGAGTCACCATCGTGGAACAAGCATACTGCAAATTATTGTCAGAATTCCTTATCTCGGTGTTTGTTCTATTCACACTAGTGCATTGCAGTAACACT
The DNA here is from genome assembly GCF_000935625.1 of Nanorana parkeri. NCBI lineage: Eukaryota > Metazoa > Chordata > Amphibia > Anura > Dicroglossidae > Nanorana > Nanorana parkeri. The sequence goes on along the minus strand of NW_017306447.1, from coordinate 1,327,922 downwards.
TGCGTGTTAATATCCGGTATGCCGCAGTTATTGTGCATTGTAGCCAAAGATTCAGCATGGCAATCAGGAAACTAACATTCTCAAAGCCGGCGTCAGCATTGGCAGCCACTAAACTTTTCTTATAACAGTTCTAAGTTTACTTTTCTAACCATGTTTTATGTTACACCCAAATTTAGGATATAAGTTGAAATACGTCTAAATTCCGAATCCCCAACTCCGAAACCTGCCCCACAACTTACCTGACTTGTTGGGTTCTTCTCCCTGCAGACTGCGGTCACTTTTTAAGTTCGGTGCAGGAGCTGTAAATGGAGAGACTACAAATTCCATCTGTCACCACAGTCATCACTGCATTTGTAGTTAATTCATACTACCTCCCATCTCTGTTACTGAGTCTGCAGGAGCCTGAGCATTGAACCCGTCACCCACTAATCGTTGTTGTAGTGCTTTGCCGGCTCCGATGCAAAAAATTATAAATGCGTATAAATGTGTTTTGCTTTTATGAATGTGTGTGCGTTTATGTTTTCATAACGTATCTGCACGTTGCAGATACGCAAAGACAACACAGTTCTGAAGCAAATCATTGCAGCTCACCACAGCGCACTGCATTGCATCAGAAAAATGAATGGGCTGCCTTAACACAACATAAATTAATAACACAACATAAGTTAATACTAGGGCTGGTAATGATTAAAATTTTCGTGTTCGATGAATCAAAAAAAAATGTAATCGATTAATTTCTATTAATTATAACGCACATACAGATCCAAGTACATTGGCCTATACACATACAGCACAGCAATGAAGTAATAAAATGAACTAGGATCACACTAATCCAGCACATTATTAATCTCACGTGCCCCACGTTTAGATTAGTGTGATCCTAGTTCATTTTATTACTTCATTGCTGTGCTGTATGTGTATAGGCCAATGCCTTGGCTAGCGCTCGTGCAGAAAGTTTCTTGGGCAAACTCACCGGCCCAAGTGGCTCCGTCGGCTAACACAGGGGGGAGGAGTCCGGTGACATCACGGACATCGACGTCACCGGACTCCTCCCCCTTCCCTTCATTAGCCAACTGAGCCACTTGGGGAAGGGGGAGGATTCCGGTGACGTCGATGTCCGGATCGCCGACAGGACTCCCGGAAGCCGGCGGAGAGGTGAGTGTTTTCATTAGTGATCAAAATAATTTTAATCGATCAAAAAGTTTAACGATTAATCGAGACATGAATCTTTAATTTCCACATCCCTAGTTAATACATGATACAGCTTACCGGAAAAATGAAAGCTTTAGAATGTGAATGAGCCTAATAGCACTGCACCTTAATGCATGGATAGCCTAATAGCACTGCAATGCAATTGTATAAGAAGGCCCTAATTCTTTGTATCAAAGAGGAAGCAATCTGATGAGGGCATTGCACTATAATGGAACCTGATACTATGTACAAAGGGAGAGCCATGTACAGGGTTGATATCGGAAAACTTGTGGACACAGCAAGCTAGAAGTTAAAAGGCCAAGAGCCTGGGATTATATAGTGAGGTTGATCAAAGAAGGAGACTCGCTGATTCATTGCTATTTGATGTGGATCTGTTTGCTCTGTAGAATATCATGCAATTCAGATATCCAGGAAAACTTGATTCATGAATGTTATTTGTCTTAGCACATTGGATACACTTAAATTCCCATCCCTACAAATATGAAATTGGTTTACGAACTGATTTAGCTGATTTTTGAAAACTCTGTATAATTTCTCTCTTTGTACAGCATTTAACTAAAGCTCAATTCCAGCTTCACTAGTTTTTTTCCCGATTTTTCATTCCTGCAGGTATAGCTGTTTTTACTAGATATGTAACCCCGCAAAAAAATGTTTAATTTCAAATCAATTCAGACTTTTATCTTTTGTTTTTCGGATTTCGCATCCAAAATTTATTCGGTTTGTCATTTGGATTTCGGGTCTGTCCGAATTTTCGTTTCGGAATGACCGTGACTGTAATGCAACCCCCAACAGCCAAAAAAACACCATCTGATTGGCCAGAGAACAGTCACATGTCCGATTTTTTTTAGTTTTGAACAAAATTTGGATGGATCTGAGTTTTTGTTAAAGGAACATTCAGATTAATTCACATTCGGACTTCATACAAATATCCATTCGGAATGAAGAGAAATTTACAGGTCTAGTTTTTACTTGCTAAATTTACCTACTCTTCACCGATGTGCCGCTTGTTCCTCTGTGAATGCCTATCTGCACGTGCATATACCTCCCAAACAGGACCATCCCTATAATGAGGCATTTTTTGGGTCACATGGGGTGGCTGCAGGTGTGCCTCCCACTCCCTCTCCAGCTAGAGTGTCCCAGGTTGCTAAGAGCTCTTTAGCAACCTGTGATGCTCTGGCCGGTGTCCTGCACACCTCACTGATGTCACTGGTAGGCAGGAGCTAAATGGGCAGCTCTGACTGGCGTCCCACCAAGTATCAGTGAGCTAGGAGGAACGCTGGACAGACCCAGAGGTAGCAGCAGCTTCTGCACAAACAACGCCTCCATCCTGGAAACGTTTGTCTCCAGAATCTCACCGCCCCCACCCCCCAGGGAAAAGTTTGCCACCAGAAATGTG